>NC_054874.1:1392500-1727500 GCF_018320785.1 Cheilinus undulatus | reverse complement strand
GAAGACATAGATTAAAAGTGGCAAAAAAAATGTAAAAAAGGGTAAAAAAGGTTGAAACTTAAGTTTGACCATTAAAACCTACTGTATAAGTGTGGGAAACAAACTGGTTGATGTAACTTGCTATGATAAATTTCTGAGGTCAAAGTTTAAAGAGCCATGTGTTGAGTATCACTGCTTTACAGTTATCTTTAAGAACTTCTGCCGCAGGGTCGGTGACGGATCGAGTGATAAAACTGAGACATTTGACTGTGAAAGGAAGGTAGGAGACTCTTTAGTCCGCAGAGTTCTTAGAAAAATAAGACAAACTGGAGCTTTAATGTGCTTTTAAAGTGAGCCACTGGTTTTGCTGGATTGGCAGAATAAGCAGCCTTTATGTTGCACACCAATCCCTCTACCTGTGGATTTCCTCTCTGAGCAAAGACAAAATCCCCCAAATGATCTTAAAAATAAAGAAGGTTCAAAGTCAGAGTACTCCTCATTGTTTGGTGTCACTTTATTGTTCCTTTAATCCAAAAACTCATTGGCATTACATGTTTGCATCGGCTGAAAACAAAGCAGAACAGTGATGGTAAATACATTAGCTTGGCTTAAACAAGTGCTTGTATTCTTAACAGTTTCGAATCTCTCAAACCTGCTCAGTTAAAGTCTGTTTGATTCTAAAGTGGAGAACCCCTCCCTCTGATTCCTCACTGACCGTCCTCTGCAGGCTCGTCTGCTGAGGCAGCGGGCTGAGGGTACTGGAAGCGGACCGGGTCATACAGATCATCCCGGGGGTCATAGGGCATGGGGTGGTAGTAGGGGTGAGGGAAGAGGGCCACTTTCTTTGGCATGGGTTCAGGCGGGGCAGGCTCCTCCACGGGCTTTTCCGCCACTACTGGAGGTGGCGGCGGCGGTGGGACCACCACCTTCCCCTTTATGGGTCTGGGTGGGTGGTCGATCAGGCAGTCGGGGTCCCAGTAGGGGTCGCAGTCGTACTCCATGCCCTTGAAGATGCGAATAGGGGCCGGGGGGGACTTCTTCACAAGGACCGGCGGAGGTGGAGGTGGGGCAGACTTCATCGGAGGAGGTGGGGGTGGGGCAGACTTCATCGGAGGAGGTGGGGGCACTGCGACCGGCTCTGGCGCAGCCTTCTGGGGTACACATTTGGGGTGGTAGCGGGGGTCACAGAGCACGGGTACGGCGCCGGTGGGCAGGTAGACGATGTGGGGCTTACAGAGGGGGTCCTTCTTGTTGCACAGGAAGAGGACATCAGCCTGCGAGATGGACGGGGCCAAGGGAGGAGGAGTTGCTGGGGGCTCTGTGGGCTTTGGGACCCCTTTCATGGGAGGAGGAGGAGGGAGGATCACTTTGCACTTCTTGTCTGTGGCCGGGTCACACGGGATCATCGGCATTCCCAGTTTGTTCTGGTAGTAGGAGGCGTTGGGGCCGTAGGCGTGCTCCAGGTACCTCATCTGCTGGTAGAGCATCCGCAGCTTATCGATCTCATAGAGCTGGGACAGAGAGCACAGAGGTCAAACATTTAGCTTTTCACTGTTCACTAATTTCCTTTTTAAAGGGGAAGTATTATGCAAAAATCAAATTTTCAGGCTTTTCTAACAAAAATATATGCTCCCCTGGCCTGACCACAGTCCCCTCCCTCCCTCCCTCTCTTTTTCCACCTTTCAGAAAATGTGTGCTGAAACAAATCGTTCTCAGATTTCCCCCTCATGATGTCATGTGGAGAGTTAGCCCCGCCCCCAGATTTGGTTGGCCCTCCCCCTCTTGATCCTCCTCACAGCTGGCAGCTGAGAGGAGGATCAGGAGAGCCACATCCACTTCCTGGGAGGGGTGTGGTCAGGGGTGGAGTCAGCCAGCTCATTAACATTTAAAGTCACAGACACAGAAACAGCTGGTTCTGAGCAGGGCTGAAACAGAGGGGATAGGACATGCAGAAACCTAAAACTGGAGTGTTTCTTCAGCAACAAACTTCACAGGCATGTTTTGGGACCTCTGAGACTGATATAAACTTGTCGTAAAGGGTAAAACATGTGACCTTTAACCCATAATAAGTTCCTTTTTCCATGTTTATATTAGTGACATCACCTTTAATATAAAAACATGTCTAAATCCATTCAGGAAGTCCGCTACCCACAGTCTAAAATTTGAAAAATATTCTATAAAGGATGCCATGATCCCAATTAACTACAGAAATTCTGAAATTAATCATGATTAGCATTTTTCCAGTTTCTCAGCCCTACTGTAGATCAGTATAGGAAACAGCTGGAATTTCACTTTCTCTCTTTATGAGTTGAAGCTCATTTGGAAGCCCAAACTTGTAGCTAATGCTCAATCATGATCCTTCAGGGTTAACAAAGCAAAGTCAGAGCGGCTTCAAGTATTAGCATCTTTAAGATATGACTGCAGTTTAAATCAAACCCACATATATTAAGAAATAACATTCAAAAGTTTCCCACAGTGATGTGTGATGATTATCATAAGCATAGAAAAAAGGGTCCCCAGAACCCCCAAAATAATGGGGACTGGAGACCCCCCACTGTCCCTGATGTGGATCTCCCGTATCCCAAAGGTGCTCTACTGCAGCGGTTCTCAACCTTTTCAGCCCGGGACCCCCAAAATAAAGGTGCCAGAGACCGGGGACCCCCACTGGACCTGAAGGTGGTTGAACACAGCCATGAACATTCAAGAAGAGTCATGTGGAGACAAGGCCGTCCATAAGCAGTGTTGGGGGTAACGCGTTACAAAGTAATCTGTTAGAGTACTCAGATTACTTTTTGGAGTAACGAGTAACGTAACGCGTTAGTTTGACAATTTAAGTAATCCCGTTATTAGTTACATTTCCATAAAAGCAATCCGTTACTGAAAGAAAAATCCTACATTTCCTCTCTCTTCCATGGCTTCAAAAAAAAGAAAGGTAAAAAAAGGTCGCTCCTTGAAGCATCTGCTCTGTTTGTCCTTCTCTCTTCCTGTAGTCACGTTGGCACGTGCCAGAAGATAAACATCCTGTGACATTAAGTGGCGTTGTTAGCTTGTAGAGCCAGCAAGATGACAGAGAGGACAGCAGACCACTGGTGAATTATCCCCATTATGATGGATTTTTGGATAAAAGGGACTAGAACAGCATCCTGGTGAAACGTACGTTTAAAAGCTTGTTTGCGTTCATTGAATCAGCTGTGCAGCTGTTCCAATTACGCGCTGTTATTACACAGCGTTAGAGTGATTCTGTCTGCCTCAGCTCAGCTTGTTGTCTAATTGTGAGCATGTTAAAGAGCTGTGAAGGTTTTCCTGTTTGTTAGTGGTGTTCTGAGGCTGCAGAGACACAGATTATGGGCTGTAAATTACGCTGTACATCGACATTAGAGTCTGCACATTTAAACGCAGACCACCTGCCGTTTTTCCAACCCCCGAGTGGAACGAGTGGCTAAAGGGTTTTAATATTTAGTAACACAAAAGTACTCTAACGCATTAGTTTTAGATGTAGGTAATGCAGTAACGTAACAAATGACTTTTCTCAATATGTAACGCAGTAATCTAACGAGTTAGTTTCAAAAGTAACGCTACCCAACACTGCCCATAAGGAGGGATAAAGGGGAAGGTTTCTCAGATCCAGCCAAACTGGGGGCCCATGGAGGTCAGCAAAACCATGGTTCATTGGGAAGTTAAGCTTAAAATGAAATAACTTTCATTAAAAACATATTTAAAATGGGTAAAAAATTGCGTAATTAGTGAAAAATGGCAAAAAATGGTGGGAAAGGTGTTGAAATTGGATTTTTATAGAACATAAATGGGTTAAAAGTGGCGAAATTAGATAAAAGTGGCCAAAAAATAACCAAAAATGGATTAAATTGGTAAGAATGAGTACTAAAAGTGGAGTAAAAAGTGGCTGAAATGGCTAAAGTGCAAAAAATTGAGGGAAATTTGGTGGACTGGGATGAAAAATTGATATAAACAGGCAAAAATGGGATAACTGGTTAAAATGGGCAGAAAGGGGTACAAAAAATGGTTAATAGTGGCAATAATGAGGCAACCATAGGCAGAAAGTGGCAAGAATTTGTTCAGAAGTGACAAAATCAGGCAGAAAAAAAGTGGTGGAAAAGGTTTAAAATATACAAAAATGGGTTTCAAGTGGCAAACGTGCTAGAATTGGCAAATCTGGTGTTAAAAAGTGATGAAAAGGGTTAAAACCATTTTAAACCTTTTTAATTTTGTATTGATATTTGACGTGTGCTGCTGACCTCTTGGCCAGGTCGCCCTTGTGAATGAGATCCTGATCTCAATGGGATTGATCTGGTTACATAAAGGTTAAAAAAAAAAAAAAAGTTTGGTAAAATTGGTAAAAAAGTGGCAACACTGTAATTTTAAAAATATTCTTAGTTTTTTTTAAGGCGTCTGGAGACCCCCTCTCAGTGTCTCGTGACCCCCAATAGGGTCATGACCCCAAGGTTGAGAACCCCTGCTCTACCCGACTGAGATCTGGTGACGGTGGAGGTCGTTGGCGTTCAGTGGACTCATCGTCATGCTATCTTGCTGGAAGGAGCCATCAGAAGATGGTCCACTGTGGCCATGAAGGGATGGACATGGGCAGCATCAGTACTCAGGTTGGCTCCGTTGGTACTAAGGGGTCGTCTAATGTTGGTGAGCCCTATAACTTTAGCCTCCATTTCCTGTTCTTAGCCCACAGCAGTGCTACCTCTGTGGTCTTCTGCTGCTAGAATAAAGCTAAAATAAAAAAAAAATAAAGACAGCTACCCTTAATTTTAGTCTTTGACACAAACATACTGACTGGCACCTGCACACCACTGTTAATTTTGGCAGCTCTTTCTGATTTTAGTTTTAGTCTTTAAATGAAATGCTTTAGTCACATTTTAGTCATTTCTACCCGTTACATTTTTAGTCGAGGAAAAGTCAAGACATTTTAGTCTAGTTTTAGTCCATAAAAGTCCTCATATTTTAGTCTTTATTTTAGTCCAAGCATTTATTTTCTTGCCTAAATCTGGTACCAAATCATGGTAGTGTGTTCTCTGTCTAACCTGGGGTCCCTGCTTTCTACAGCTGAGAGGCAGAATAGATACAGATGCATTGTTTTTGACAGATTTACCCACAGAGGAGAAATATCACAGATTTTGAATGTCCGACGAAAACTACATTACATTTTAGTCTAATTTTAGTCATCTTGATGAAAACTAAACTTAGTTTTTTGTCAGTTTTAGTCATCACAGATCTGTTTTAGTTAGTCTTAGTCTAGTTTTTGTCATGGAAAAAAGGCTGTTGATGAACATTTTTAGTCAGAGTTTGAGTATAGGGTATTGTTCCCCACTTTTGAAATAAAAATATATGCATAGAATTAGTCAAATGTAAAATACAAGCATGGTATTTTGGTGAGATTTAAGTTTTAATAAAGGTAATGCTTAAAATCCTTAAATATAAGTCTGCACCAAGGTTGTAATAGTTTTGGATTTTTCATTAGTTTGCTTTTTTATTTAGTTTTACCTTTTGTTTTAGATTTCAGTTTAGTTTTTATGAGTTTTTCCTGTTGGTTTCTTAAATTAGTTTTGATTTTGAAAAAATACCTTGTTTTAGTTTAGTTTTTTTGGTTTTAGTTTTTTGGGGAATATGGGACACTTGTCGAGGGCCAGACCCAAAGGGGATCTTCACTTTTCATTTTATTTATTCAACTATTATGTTTGACTACAATTCATGAGCTAAAACCGACCATTGCAATTATCAGGCCACTTTACTCTCTCTGGGTGTTCATGTCAGACAGTGTGATGCTGTCAAAGACTCTCTGATTTTATTTCATTTTTGTTCGTTTTGTCAGCACATAATTTAGTTTTAGTTTTTCTCATGAAGCTCAGTTATTATTTAGTTTAAGTTAACATGATTTTTACCTTTTAGTTTTAGTCATTTAGTTAGTTTTAGTGAACTATAATAACCTTTGTCTGCACATGACTAACCTTGAACATGCAAGGCTGCGTCAACGCTTCAACCCTCAGATCCAGGGGGCTCCCCGCTCTCTGGCACCTTTATTTTAGGGGTTGCAGGTTGAAAAGTTTGAGAACCCCTGCAAAAGAGCACCGGGGAATGGGAGACTCACATCATGGATGTGCAAAATGGATGAAAATCTGTGAGGAATGTTCCCAACTCCTCGGTGAAAATACACCATGATTTAAGGCAGGTCTGAAGGCAAAAGGGGGTCCAACCTGGTACCAGCAAGGTGTACCTAATAAAGTGGCCGGTGAGTGTTTATTCTATCTTTCTGAAGATTAAATCTTTAATTGCAATTAATCTCAGACTTTCAGTACAAAAAAAAAAACACACTTTAAAAAAGGAATCTATTTCTAACTCCTGTAATGAAAATCATCGCAGTGAGGATAAATCTCAAAGGTCTGGTCAGTGAGCCGGTCTGAAACTGAGGATATTTAACCCATAATCTGATAATTCTAAGATTAAAGTGTGATGCTTCCTCCCTTTATCATGCACCAATTAAAGACCACCCCAGCCTCTCCAGTCCCATCCATGCCGCTGTCTCACCCCTTCAGTGTGTCCGATGCTGCTGTAGTAGCGATAATAAGCCTGGAAGTCCGGGTTTCCTCTGTACCACCGAGGGTCCACGTTACGTTTGGGCCTGGAGTGGGTCAGGAAGCCGTTTGCTTTCTCTGAGTCGATGCTGAGGTCACTGACAGGAACCATCTCTGCAATCAGAGGAGACAAAACCCCATCACTAAGAGACAGGAGTCTGTAAAGATGGAGCTAGAGTCAGTGAAGCTGAGGACTTACCCTCCTGCTGGATGATGTTCAACAAAGATTTGGCCTCCAGAAGACCTGGAAGAGAGGAAGAATCAACCAGTGATCATAAAAACACAGCAATGCTTCCATGGAGGATGGAGATGAAGAGGTAGACTGACCTGGGAGCAACGTGATGCAGCAGAGAGCCCCCAACCAGCATGGTGAGGAAATCATCTTGAACCCCTGTGATTCAGAGAGGAGTGAGTCAGTAAAAAACAGGCTAGCTGCTGCAGGAGATGAAGTTCACCTGATAGTCGAGGCGCTCCAGCATCATCATCATGTACTCACCTGTCTCAGGAGGCCGTCTTTGCTGCTCCAAAGGGCCGCTGGGGTTAAATACAGATCCGTGAGTCAGAACCCCTGAAACTCGACCCTCTGCCCAATAGGACTCCATCAGATCCTAGACCCCTCCCTCTCTTTTTTATAAGCTTTAATAAGGAGCCTTTGGCGCCAATTAAGGACAAAAGCCCCGGTGCTTTCAGCAGCCAGGCCGTAAAGAGAGCAGACTTCAAATGGAAACTCCCCATTAAGTCTGAGAGGGAAGGAGCACCTGCTGGGACGACTGCAACCGAGGGGAAAATGCTGCAGACCAACACAATAACTCAGCCAGGAAGACAAAAATGTAGAGATGACGGCGTGCTCAGCCTTAACTGTACATTAATCATGTGTTTTAGAGTCCTGGAGCAGCATCAGCTCTAAAAGGGGGTTATTTCTACACCATGAACATCTGCTTCTCTAACATCTGTGACTGCAGGGCTCTCTATCAGCGCACCGATGTAAAGGAGGCTTTATAAGTCTCAGCGTGCTAAAAGTACATTTAAAGCTCGTAAAACTAGGACATTCTTTCAGGATGTTGTCATACAAACATACATGTCCTAAACTTAAAGCCTGTTTGAGTCGACCAGACTCCATTAAAGCTGCCTTTATAATTCTGTACATTAAAAGTGGGTTGTTAAAGAGATGGAGAGCTTCTGCTGTTCCTCAGATCATCGATGCTCATGGAGGGAAAACTCCAGAAAAAGAGATGGGACTAAAGACCAAAATCATCCACAGAAATAATCCAGGGACTGAAGATGGTCTGAACAATCTCAAAGGCCTTAAATTCATAGAAACATTAGAAATACTACTTATTATGTTTATTTCTAATGTTCTTATCTCTTTGAATTAAAGGTCTTCTATTTTATCAAACATCTTTAGCGCCTGGACCTGGATTATTTTAGCTGATGTGTTTTTGGTCCTCAGTTTTTACTGTTTTTGTTATTTCTGAACCAGCTTCTCTGTGTCTTTGTCTGATGCCTTGGTTCTCAGCTGGATGTGTGCCTGACAGTCCACAGGAATCATGGGGCCCCTTAAAATAAAAATAAAAAAATAAATAAAATAGAAAAACATAAAATTAAATTAAATTAAATTTAATTTAATTTAATTTAATTTAATTTAATTTAATTTAAAAAACAAAATTAAATTAAATTTAACAAAACAAATTAAATAAAATAAAACAAAAAATAATAATCATTTAAATAAAACAAAACAAAACAAATTAAAATAAAACAAAGTAAAACAAAATAAAATAAAACAACATAAAACAAAAAAATTAAATTAAACATAATAAAATGAGATAAAACAAAATAAATTAAAACAAAAAATTAATTAAATTAAACAAAACTATAAAACTAAATAAATAAAATGAAATAAAACAAAAAATAATTTCAATAAAACAAAATAAAATAAAACAAAGTAAAACAAAATTAGATTAAATTAAATTAAAACAAAACAAAAAATAAAACAAAATAAAGCAAAACAAAACAGAATAAAATAGGGCAATGCTGGTATAATGTTGAGCATAGCTGCCTTCCAAGTAGCTGACCTGGGTTTGATTCCTGGATATCACAGATCAGTGAGCATTGTATCTGGCAAGCTTGAAAATAAATAAATAAATAAATAAGTAAAGGCTCTGTTAACGGGCCCTCCCCAGAAAGCATTTAGACCTAAAGCTACATAAAAAATCCTCTAAAACACATTTCTGTCCAGGACTCTCTGGATGATAGGAAGCTAGGCTTTACAGCGTAGCAGATGGGTATTTTAGAAGCATTTCATTTCTACCCAGAATGCCTCTCTTTTGTCTACCAGTTATGAGCTCCTGCTCTGCTAAACAGTGACAAAAACACAGAGGCTTTCTGGGTAAAAATAAAACACTTGAAAATGTTTTGGTAGAGTCTACGTTTGAGCCAACATTGTTTTGAGGGCCAGAGCAGCACGGTGGTGCAGGGGTTAGCGCTGTTAGCTCCTGGTTCACTTCCTGGTCAGGGCCTTTCTGGGCGGAGTTTGCAGGTTCTCCCCAGGCATGATAGGTAGGTTCTCTCCTGGTGACCACCACCACACGCTCGTCAGGTTTATTGGTGACTCTAAATTGCCCGTGGGTGTGAATGTGAGCATGCCTGGTTGTCTGTCTCTATGTGTGGCCCTTTTTTAACCACAAACTCACTAAATTCCAGGAAACCGTACCCATCTGTTACGCTGTATAGCCTGGTGGCTGGTACAACCAGTGAGTCCTTCTTAAAGGAGCAATGCTCACTAAAACCACTGGAGGCTAATGTCACTATTACTGCTAGACACCTTATATGACTTTGATTCAAAAACACTGAAATATCCCTTTAACAGAACAAACTGGATCTTTTTCCTTTTTAAATCACACTGTAAAAAAATTCACAATTAATTTTGCTGTTTATCAATGACATGTAGAAGACTGTGTCCACTGTTATAGATCTAATCCAGCATGAATTACATATATTCATCAAACAACATGGGTTTTTAGAAGGTTTAATATTTATTTAACATGAAATTTGTGTAAAAATACCAGTTTAAAACTTCTTTCTACAGCAGAGATGTTATGTAATATATATTATGTAATCATATAAGTGCCAAATTTTAAGAATAGTCTAAGGAATAATTGCTAATCAAATTCCAATTAGATTATTTTCCCCAACCTTTCAGCCCTAGTTCCTAGTGAATCAGACCTGATCAGGGCCCAGTCTCAATGTCCACCCACACACACATACACACACACACACACTCACTGACTTTGAGGCACACTCTTGCTAAGTCTGTGATGGCTGAGGGCCGTCAAACATCAAGTGTGTGAGTGTGTGTGTGTGTGGCAGACTTTCTGAGACCTTCATGCACCCTTTCCATGACTGGGCATCTCTGCAGACTTAGCATGAGGGAATTACCCATAGTTCATTGCATTGTGACATATGACAGGGATTTTGGGGGATGGCAGCTGGTAAACGTTATAAAAGTGAAGTGAAAAGAGCGAAACTGTGAACAAAAAACCTGGAAGGTGCAGAAAGGGGTGGACGTCATCCACTGAGGAAACAGGTCTGTAGGTGAGGCACGCTGGTTTTTATCTTTGTTTTAAGCTCTGCCAGATGCCGACTGTCAAAAACAAAGGGCCCCATTCCTGTTTCTACCACTTCAAGCTCTCGCAGCCTCATTAGCTCAGTCACTTTCCAGGTAAGTCAGGTAAATAAGAGCTCAGGGTTTAGGGAGGAGAGGGAGGGTCAGCCCAGCTCTCATTCTTAGGTTCGAGTTTCTGAGGCAGAAATCTCAGGGTTAACAGACTCAGAACTTGAACTTAACAGGCTTTATGAAAAGGACTCTAGGCCTAAACACACTTCCCCTTTATACTGGAATAGACAAAAGCTCATGTCCTCCTACACCACTGATCATCAACTGGCGGCCCAGGGGCCATATCAGGCCCCCCAAAGCTCCCTGTCCGGCCCCCGAGAGATCATTAAATTCATAAAAGGAGGAAAAGAAGATGTTGTGGTTTTAAGAGTATCCTTTGGCTTTAAATGTCTGCAGCTGTTAAGTCTGTCCCACACACAATGAATATTAAAATAGTTTGAGAATGTCTTAACATTTGATCTGTTCTACTGAAATTTACTTTCATAATTCGTAGATATTTAGCTAAGGGCTAAGGTTGGCAGAAGTACTGCAAAAATAACCAGATGAAGTGGTGAAAAGAGGTTAAAATGTGGCAAAAATTGGTTAAAGAGGGAAAAAGCGGCAAAAAGTATCCTAAGTTGGTTGCAAAGACAAAAATAGTTCAAAAAAGTAATAAAAATGCATTAAAAATAGGCAAAGATAGAAGAAAAATGGCAGAAATGAATTAAAGAGTGGCACTAAGAGGATAAAATATGCAAGGAAAAAATGGTTTAAAGGGGTTAAAGAGTGGCAAAAATTGGGTTCAAGGGACAAAAAGTATTAAAAATGGGTTAAAGTGGCAAAATACTTTATAACTAGCCTGGCAAATTAGTGATAAGGTGTTCAAGAGTGGCACACAAGGGAAAAAATAGGCAGAAAAGTTGCAAAAGGGTTAAAGAGTGGCATAAGTGGGTGAAAAGTGGCAAAAATTGGTTAAAAGTTGCAACTATTGTTGAAAAATGTGATGAAAAGAGGTTAAAAAGTGGAAAAAATTGAAGAAAAGTGGCAAAAATGCAGAAGAGTGGCACAAAGGGGATAAAACATGCAGGAAAAGTGGTTTAAAGGGGTTTAAGAGGCAAAAAAGGGGTAAAATTAGTTAGTACTCATGTTAAATCACCCATGTGGAGAGCCCGGTCTCTGGGATTTCAGGGGTCCAGTCAGTTCTGTTGTCAGGCCGGCTGCATGATAGATGATGGGGATAGATCTCACTGGTAATGATTAAAATGTCCTGTGTTTGAAAGAAGATACAAATACTAATACAATAATATGTTAACCAGACCAAAATATTTAATTTTTGTGTATTTGAAAGTCCTGGTCCCAGAGTTTCTGTCGAGACTAAATCTGGCCCTTGTGCAGATGTTCTTGATGGCCCCTGTCCTAGATTGTCCCAGACCACATTAGGGTCCAGCAGTACAGGGAATGCTGAAAAATGACCCTCTTGACTTTCCCAAAATAATGTCTGGAGTTTTTCACAAACCAAAAAAATGCCTTTTTTCCTAATCTAGAATAATCTTCCAGTAACCGCTGACATGAGACAGAAAAAGGAGAAACCTTCACAAAAGGAGAACTTTTATAATCCTGCTGAAAAACACCAGTCCATGGTAACATCATACATGCATTTATTTAACACTGTGGTTTTGATGTTGCTGATGTGTAATGGTCATATCAAGTGCCTTCCTGTATTTCTATATTGATAATATTGTACCGTAGACATTTGATGATAATGCTCTGCACTTTCTTTATCTCATAGAACAGGATCTCGTCATGGTTTTATTTATCGAGTGTGTTAGGACTTAGCCTTTAAAATACATGTGAAAATTTTAGACTACTTTCTTACCTTTATATAATTTGCTCTTAGTAGGACTTATCGCCCTCTATGATGATCAATAGTGTTTTTGTTTTTTTTTACTTTTTTTGTAAGCTGTGGTCCTGTCAGGTGTCTGCCTTTGTTTTTGGTACTTTTATGTTTTGTGTCAGTTTAAGTGGAACAACAGATGGAAATTAGCGACTCTCTAAATCTGGTTTAACCATGTTTTCATTTACTTTGTATGATCAATGCCATTGCACACTGTCCCTGGATAAATAACTAAACTGATGAAGAGCATAAATGTGAGTTTTGCAGCCTCTTCATCTAAGTAATTAATGTGTTGTTAGGGGCTCCAACAGATAAAAAAGGATGAAACTTGGATGAAATAGAAACTTCGGGTGTTTTTCTCTGGCCTTTCTCTCTGGTGTGAATAAACACAAACGTCCCGTTTAAACGCCCTGTTCTTCAGTCTTATGAAGTGTGCTGCCATTATTATTTACAGACTTTCCCTCTGGGCCTAAGGAAACAGTGATGACCATTTGTCACCCTTTTATAGACCAAACGATAAGAAAACAACCGTTAGTTTAAGCTCAGTATGCTGGAGAGTTTTATGAGAAAGCGTGTTAAGAGTTTCTGGAACCTGTCATTATGACAGCGAGGCTCCTCCGCTAACGGACCAGCTGTTCCTCTGTCCCATCAAACACACACTCAGAGTCTGAATGAAGTACAAGCCGAGTATTGAACCATCCATTTATTAGAACTATACGTCTCAGTACAAGGCTGCCTGACAGTTTATCTGCATTAAAACATTTACAGAGTCATAGAGACTAGAAGCTTTCAGCTCTGGACTGGAGATGCTACTCTACCATGTTCTGACCTTCATATTTACAAGCATTTAGCAACAGGAATATAAAAAGCTCTGGAGCTCCAACAGCAGGAAATCAAGAATAAAGCCATGCCAAAAAAAGTCCCGGCTGTCCTCAACGTTTATTACACAAACAGAGGTCTGCAGCGCCCCCTGTGGAGAGTTTATCAGCTGATAGAGGAACGAGGAGTGGTCCCGGGTTCCTCAGACGAAGGTGATGCGAGTGCGAGCCTGGTTGACCTGCCACACGTTCAGCTCCTCGTACTCCTCCAGGGCCTCCTGGAACTGAGCCGGAGTAAAACCGCGGGAGACGCAGCGCTGCTCCGCTTCGGCCATGCGCACGAGCCCACCCGCTCCACCGCGGCCCGCCACGCCCTCTGTGGCGAGCTCCCGTACCAGGGAGAAGATGACGTCGGCCGGGCGCTGAGTCCTAAACACAGAAAACCAGATAGATGGAGAATTAGAGAAGAGGAAGGAAGGGTTTGTTTTTAACCTGGCAGCAGAAAGGTTCAGTTAAAGGTCGGCCACTTTACTTACTCCACGATTCCAACAAGACTGAAAATAAAAATCTGTTAAACTTAGGGGGTTTATTTCAGGCGTTGTCCACACATGTATTTTTAAAATCTGAGGGTTTTCTGTGCATTCTGACCTCCTGTCAACACGTGAAGTCAGTAGGAGTAAGCGATGTGGGGGAAAAAAATTAGGATATTTTTACAGCGTGATCACAATCTCATTTTTATACAGATTTTATTAATTCTAATTTTTAAAGTTAATTTTTATGTCATTGATCAGAAAACAAACTATTTCCCAGCATGCATTTTTTAAATGCACAAAAACTGAGCTTTAAAGTAATCCATTTTTTAAATACTTTTAATAAGCATCAACTTTTCGATCAATGCAGGAAATATTAAAATATTTGACATTCTAAAGCCCAGATAAGAAGGTTTTCTCCAGAACATTTTAAGCACCTAACTATTTATATCCCTGTTTTGAGTCCTCTGTATTTAAGGATCTAGTTAGTGTTCAGGCAGTTTTACACTGTAATATTTATTTTAAATTGTGGACTATAGACAGAACTCCTGCTCATATGATGTATTTATGACAGTTATATTAGCTTTGGTTATAAAAACTGAGCAAATTTAAACCAAACTTGGATGTATTTCTATGATGCATGCTTGTGCAGAAGTGGCTTTATCTTAATTTAATGTAATCTTTATTTTTATTCATAAAAAGGTTTTGGGAATCATTTATTAACAGATACAGAGTGATGACATTAGTGTCAAACCTGCTGCAGACTGAAGGAGAGAGAGAGCTGCAGGAGTTTCATGCATCTTTAATGTAAATCCTGCACCGTAAATCAATTATGTTGTTTGAAACATTCTTAAAGAACCACTAAATCCAGACGTCCTGGTCATCACCGCCTCCCTCTGTAAAAAGACTGGTATTATAAAGTTTCACTTGTGATTCTGTTAGAGAGGTTAACGGTTATCAGGAGAGGAGGAGGGACTGACTAAGAATTAAAATGACTGGACTAGATCTGCTCTAAACCACTCTGGGATTCATGATCATGCAGTGAAGACAACAGAGGCGGCTCTGGTCTCTGTCTACTCTGCAGAGAGTCAAAATCACCGTTCTTTGCACCCTGACGGTTTAGAAAAACCTGAAGCAGTTCATACAGACCAGTAAGGCTACGTTCACACTGCAGGTAAAAGTGACCTGAATCTGAGTTTTTTGCTCAGATGTGACTGGTATCTGATTTTTTTCTGACAGTGAGAACTGCTTAAGTCACATTAAAATGACCTTTTCGAATCAGAATCAGGCCACTTTTCTATGTGGTTCTGAATCAGATCTTTTGAAAGTTGACTGCAGTGTGAACAGGCAAAAAAAAAAAAACAGATCTGAAAAAAGATCAGAATTGAGCTTTAAAGCCTGCAGTGTGAACGGAGCCTAAGAGTTCTTCTAGAGGACGCAGTCTTAAGTTTCAGTTTCATTTTCAGCCTTGAATTCCCCTACTGAACCAGAAGGGGAGGGGCTGAGTGAGTATAGAACTAGTCAAGTAGAATATGATTCTCCTGATCTCTCAGTTTAGCAGATCGCTGATATTCTTCATTTCTTCATGATCTAAGATTGTCCTATGCGCACAAATAGGCAGATTCATCTGGCAAAGCTCCAACCTGAAACCACTGAAAACTGACCAGACCAATCAGGGTCATCACAGAACGAGGCAGAAACTATGGGAGCTTTCCCAGATGAATGTGAAATATCCATGCTGTGGAGATATGCAACAGTCCATCTGGCATGGCAGGTTACTGTGGATCAATAATGGACCACACAGCTGCTGCTGCTCTAGAGACAACAGCATCAACATGACCAGAGTTGGACCATCTTTAAAAATAGATTATCATAGAGAAACAGCGGTAAAATGACACTTCAGGCTCTTTACAGCATGCAACTGTGTTTACATTTTCATGAGGATTAAAATGTTTTTGCATGCACGGATGGATCATCTTTGAATAGGGAAACCTCCAACCTCCATTCTTCACGCTCCATCTTTGAACATATATCTCTGTATCATTGTGTCATTGCAAAGAATGTTTTGCAGTTTTGGATCAATAAAGTTCATTTATCTGTCCATGTGCATTTCCCAAATTTCAGTTTTTAATCTCACATTTCATCACACTTGAGGCCGTGTTGAGGTACTTCATGCCTTCCCGTCTCTCCCTCCTTCGTGTTGAACCTCACGGATATTTCAAAAACTCGAACACGCCACCGACACTCTGCCGTGTGAACAGAGCTCCATAAAAACCCAGAAGACTTTTACAGCTTCCTCCAGGAGACGCAGCTACTCTTACAGGTATACGAGGGTCTCATAAAGACCTGGACCACATCCGGTCACTCGTTTATTTGCAGTTAGAGCTGAATAAAAAAACGGCCGTTAAAAAGTCTGAGGTTTTAGGAGAACTCACCTCGTGGTGCTGGACTTGTCCGCTTGCAGCGAGTCCTTGGACATCTCCATGAGCCTCATGGCCTCGTTGACGTCTTCCTTCTCCACCGTCTCCACCATGCGGAGACGAGCCTGCAGAACGGCCACAGAGGAAAGAGCGAGACCAGAGAATATAAGTGCCTGTGCGTCACAGAGGGAAGTTACTCAGACAGCAGAGGAGCCTGAAGAACGATGGCTGCGCTGTGCCGGCACTGTCAGACCGAGACAAGTGCAATGCCCTCTGGGATGGTCAGCAATTGCCCAAGTCTCCGCCTCTCAACACCAGCTAATCTCTCAACAGGGTGCGATTTCCAACACTTCATTAAACTCTCAATCAGTTTTTTCATGTAGAGTGTAAAGATGGCCGTTCTGGACACAGTCAGTTTTGCATGGGTTTGCACAGCTGCTCCTAATGAACACAGGCTGACTGCCCACCCTGCAAAGCTGAGCGGGACCAGACAGATCACTCCTGCACAGGTAGGGATTAACACCATCAACTCTCAGACCCGAAGACTGCCCTCTAGTGGACACATGTGTGCAGCACACTGCCCTCCTGTCTGCCTGAAGTGCTGGTTTTGCAGTAGGTGGATGACTGCTACCTGCACAAACAGCACTTTTGGCCTCCAGGGGCCGAGACGATGCAGAGGCACTCCACTGGAAATATTTTCTTTGGTTAGACCTTCAGGACTAAAATCCTTCCTGGGGGAAATGTAGGCCGTTATCCAGCGTAGGAAAGAAGTGCTCACACTGCAGTAGGCCAGGTTATCATCACTACCTGCACTGTAAGCACTTTATCACACACTGGACCGCTGCAGGAGGAACACCTGCAAAATCTCTACTACTGCCCCCATTTCATGACAAAATACACAAATATGAGAAATATAACAGGTGATAAAAACACTTCAGTCAGGTCAGGATTCCTCCACACTTTTAAAAATTAAAGTGAAACATTTGAAACTAGAACGGAGAAATTAAAACCACTCTGTGAGGCAAACAGTCAAAAATTAAGATGTGACACGTTTTTGACCATAAATGCTAAGATTTGATGATTTCTGGAACATCAGCAGCAAAAAAGTTATGCAACTACAAAGACAAAAAGAGAGCTAATCCTGAATCGTAAACAGTAAATGACTGAGGGTTTTTCTTGCACAAACTTGTTCTCCCATGACATTGGGACTGAAGAATTTAAACATAATCATTCTGTGAAGAAAAGTCTCCAAAATATTCAGTTTTACAAGAAAAAGTGCTTCCCCTTTAGGGAGTTAGAGCGTGTGCTTTTAATGGCTGACGGACACGTCACGGCCATTCTGTGTCTCGTTCTCTCTTTTGAGTCATTCAGGCTCTTCTACGGTATCAAAGTGTTTGCACATGGGCAGTTCAACACCCGACAATGGAACAGCCTGGAAGTGGTTGACAGCCCAGTTGCAATGCATTCTGGGATTGTATATGGCGGCAGGCTAACCAGCTAATTGCAGGGCAGATTAAAAAAATTGATTATAAAATTGATAAAAATACTTTCAATATTAGTATGGATTTAATCTTTGAAAACCCCGGAAAGTCAGCCAAGCTCCAGGCTCACTAGAAAATGTTCAGTAAGAGCTACGGGGGCATGGATAGTCATAAGAAAGCACAACGGAGGGCTTTCAGAGGGAAAACAAGCGCCTATGATTTATGGTTCAAACGCGCCTTTTCTTGTCATGACAACGCGGTCCTCACGATCATGACTGAGCCGTCTTCAAACACATCAGTGTTTCCATTTGTCACCTTGCTTAGCTCACTAATCAGAGTTTGTCCAGATTTTAAAGCGCAGTTCTACTTTGGATTTATAATTTTAAATGAGAGGATTTCTTACAAAGTCTGGGAGTTTTTATCACAGCTGCTCCGACCCAGACTGAAGAGGATTAATCTACATCATCAACAGTAGCTATCAGGAGTCCATGCTACTCAACAGCTCTTCGGTTTTTAATTGTTTGAAGGTAGGCCGACCAGATTTTAGTTTGCTTTAGAGATGCTGGAATACACAGAAAAGCTACCCATCAGCTCCTCCTACTGCTCTTTCTCCTGACAGCAGGGTACACACCGTGGAGAAATGTCACAGAATCTGAAAGTCCGTCAGTCCTGCATGTACATTTTAGAATAGTTTTAGTCTCCTTAAAGAAATTTATTTCCTATTTCATCAGTTTTTATCATCAGTGAGGTTGGTAACGAACATGTTTCATCATAGTTTTTTATAATAAATCAACAATGGATTGGATAAAGAAAAACCTCAGAAGAAATACTTTCTAAAATATCAGACCTCTCAGGATAATTATCAGACCTTCTAAGACTTTTGTCAAGGACCTAAAATAACCCCGTTATCACAAACGGGTTTCTACTGTTCTGATCCAACAGCAGCAGTTTTTCTCACCAGCGCTGTGGACAGGCGGAGGATGGAGAGAAGGGTACGAGCGGAGGTGAAGGTAGTGTCTTTGCTGACTCGGGCCTCTTTCCTCATCTCTACATACGCCGCTGTGATGTAATCGGCAAGACCCTCAGGAACCACGGGTTGCCGCTTCTTACATAGAGCGATGTAACGCCTGAGGGGGGAACAGATCCTGTTTTAGTCAAGATAAAACACTAAACCTTATGAGAAGTACTGTTGGGTACACGTCTTCACCTCATCAGCTTCATGTCGATGGGCGTGAAGTGAGTGGGAGGCTGGCGGCAGTGCTGGTGGACGTAGGTGATGTGCTGAGCCAGGCGCAAGTCGGCATCAGCGTCAGGTTTATCCTGGATCAGCCAGAGCAGATCGAAACGGGAGAGCAGCGCTGCAGGGAGCTGGATGTTCTGCTCGATGGTCTTCCTCGGGTTGTAGCGACCATACGCCGGGTTGGCGGCCGCCAAAATAGAGCAGCGAGCGTTAAGGGAGGTCATGATGCCAGCCTGAAGAGGAGCAGAAATGTTAGTGGAAGAACGGCACAGCGTTAAAATCTCTTCACTGATCCGCCGTCTGGTTACCTTGGCGATGGAGATGGTCTGCTGCTCCATCACTTCATGGATGGCCGTGCGGTCGGCGTCGGCCATCTTGTCAAACTCGTCTATGCAGCAGATGCCCAGGTCGGCGAGCACCAAGGCGCCACCTTCCAGGGTCATCTCTCCGGTCAGGGGGTCACGCATCACGGCAGCAGTCAAACCGACGCCGGAGGAGCCGCGGCCGGTGGTGTACTGACCTGAAGACAGGAGAGGGCGAGTAAAGGGAGTCAGGACGTTCAAAATAAACCAGGATTTCTTCTTTTCTTTACACTGCCCTTCTCCAGCCACAACAGCCAATCAAAAGTTAATATTTGACCGTTAAACTCTAAATAGAGAGACCGCATAAAACATTAAACCAGAATCAGGACTGCTAGTCCAACAAACAAGACTGAACTCACTCCGAGGAGCCAGACGGTCGATGTAGGACAGTAGCTGGGACTTGGCGACTCCGGGGTCCCCCATCAGGCAGATGTTGATGTTACCTTAAAGACCAGGATCGTTGCAGTTATAAATAAACGGTAAATGGGTAAATGGTTGATGGAGAGAAAAGGCACAGTTACGGGGGTTTGACACAACTGTCAGGACTTTAAACCTGCAAAAAACGCTTCCAACTACTGAGATTTGAACAAAAATCCACTTAAAGATACCAGACATGCTGCAGAATTTCACTCTAAAGATATTCGAAGAAGCGCTCTTATAAAGATGGCAGTTTAGAGAGTCGATGATACCAGAATTTAGGACTAGGACAGAATAATGCTGATGGTCAGTGGGATGTAATGACTGTTCTGCAAGACCATGCAATAAAACACTAAGTCATATAAATGCACTAAGTGTAGGCATACAGCATTAAAAATAGAAATATATGCATAAATATACATGCAGTTAGAAAGCTTAAAAGGTAAAGTGTCGGAACTCACCTCTGATTTTCATGCCTTTTGGCGCCTGTTCAACTCCTCCAACCAGCAGCAGCAGGAGAGCCTTCTTCACGTCTTCGTGCCCGTAGATCTCCGGTGCAATAGATCCTGCTAGTTTCTCATAAAATCCTTCATCTGCAACAGAAATACCACATGACCACTGATTATTGGAAAACAACCAGGACAGTGCCGCTCTGGGTTTCCCCCGCAATTTCCATATAGGACGACTGCGCTGCACACTGAAGCGCCGCAGGTTGTCGCCGACGTAAGGAGAGCGACTATTTTACTTTTTTGGGGTTAATTTATCATCCTTTCCCGTATAAGTCCATGATATTATTGCTTCCACCTTTGTGAGTACATTAGGAAGTTAAAAGGTTGATGTTTGCTTAAAGGATCTGTGGTTTTATGTAAAATTCTCTGGCTAAATGCCCCCAAAAGTTAACTTTTCCTTGCCAATGACACCGTTGTAGCTCTGTGGCCCACTGACCTCCCGGTGACCCTTTGCTCTCGCTGCAGGATGAGATGTAATGTTGATATAGTGATGATTTACGACCAGGAGTCCATGCATTGTGTTTTATTTTGAAAGAACCGGATATTCTACGCTTGTGACTTCCTTTTTTTGAAGCTTTCTGATCAAAAGTACTGACACGGTTTGGCAGCGGCAGGCGCTGAAAATAGACCTCAAACGAAGGGGAGCGAAGTGACGCTCCAGGCACACGCTGATCTGGAGCGCCAGCTGAGGAAATGCTCTGAGACACTAGAGAGGGAGTGATTTGCGGCACAGTACAATTCGCCAGCGGATCACAACGTGGTCGCTGTATGTGGAAATCGGAGGTTAGAGTCACCCCAAAGTCAGACCTGTGATGCTGCGCAGCTCCTCGTCGCTCAGCTCCTCGTTGCCGAGCTCGTCGTCCTCTGTCTTGTTCATGAGCGTGATGCTGTGAGCCTCCATGTAGGTTTCTGACAGCAGACCCTGAAAGACAAACACAGGAAGATGAAATAGGATGTTTTCATAGACCTTTGACTGCTGCTGCTCTCTGCTAAAGTAAACGTCAGTGTCTTTACCTGGACAGCCTGTGAGTATCCTGTGCGCAGCATAGGGAGGAAGATTCCTGTGATGGCGACGTGGTCTCCTGGCTGGGCCAGGCGCGTGTTCTCTCCGCGGGCGTACACGGACATGCTCCTTGGGATATTCCCGACTGGGACCTGGTCACTCTGCAGGATGACAGAAGAAGCTTGTAAGCTCACAGGAAAGTGAGGAAAAACCGACCAATCTTTGCCGACTCCTGGATTTGGTCTCTTACGTGTTCCTGAATCCGCAGCTCCTGGAACTTCACAAATTTGGAGCCTCTGGTCTGCAGGTAGAGCCGACCCCCTGATTTGTTGGTCACGCACTCTTGGCTGGGACACATGATGAGAGGCATGAAGGAGGGGGACTGGATCTGAACAAGAAGAGCGGTACAGTCAGAGAGATAAACAAAGGCGTGTATATCCAGAGGATGTAAACATCAGAAAGCAATCTTACTGGCTGGTACGTCTCTGCGCCACACTGATCACACGTGTACGTAGCGACCGCCATCATCGGCTTGACCTCAGTGGCACGAGTCACGATTCCTCGAACGGTCACCAGATTCCCGATGCTATCTGCTCGAACATCTCGCACCACTTTGGGTTTAGAGGTGCTGGGAGGTTTGAAGTAAAGCTCGCTGTGGATGGAGGACATGATGTTATATTTATATGCAGGGAAGCCACAGCAGAAGTTCAAGCCTTAATTTTACTGGACTTACAATCTCCTCATGAGTTCAGGTGGATACTGGTTACGAGGGTCCCGGGTGTCTGCGGGGTCTCGGCCCCTCTGCTCCATCATCAGCCTGTGCTCAATGTACACGTCCAAAGAATCCTTGGCCACAGTCTGGAAGTCAAATAAGAGACCCGAGTAAGTTTGAGATCAGCCACGGTGACCAGAATTCTCTACAGCAAGCTCGTCTGGACTTTACTGCACAGAGGCATGAGAAACATCAGTTTATTTATCTATGGATCTCCTAATGGACGATTACAGTCTTATTCAACGCCCATGCCGAGAGTGATGACTGTTAATTCCTGCAGGTTCACCCTGAACCAGGCTAACCCACTTTGAGCTTTTGTGCTCTTAGAGATTTGCAATCATTAGTCTGATCATCTGAGTCATTATCTTGACTAATTTCCCCTCAGTTTGTCTTTGAGGTTTCCCTCGAGTACGACCACAATTACAATTTTTTAGGCGTAAGTAAAGGTTGATGATGGGAAGACTGCATTATTAGAAGCAACCAGTGGTGGTAGATCTGAACATGTCTGCTGTTATGTTAAATATATCGGCTGTTAATGTTGGAAGTCTGGTTTAACTCTGTTGAGCAGGCTCACATAAAGATGCTAAAGTCTCTGACACTGATTGCAGGATCAGCTCCTGAAGTGTTTTGAATTCAGTTGAATCATCTTCTCGCTGTTACCTGGACGATTTACAAATCCATCTTCCAATGAAGCCAAAAGTGTTGCACAAAATTCCTTACTGCATTTCTGCTAGAAAACAGCATTTGACCCAAATTTATTCATTTAAATAATGAAAAAAACAGATTTATTTTGCGGGATGCTGCTATGGTTGGCTTTGTCTTCTGGGAGGGATTTTTGGCAGCCATCTAAGATTTAATAAACAAACTGATAATGTAGTTATGAAAAGCTCAATGCAAATCTTTCCTGAGCCATCACAACCCTGAGAACGCTTTCCACTCCTTCAGTTCCAAGCTGGTCTACTGCAGCTGTGGCTTCTTCAGTTAGACACCATCAACTTGAACAAAATGCAGCTGCATGTCCCAACCGTGTTGACATCTTCAGCTCTAAAACGGCGGTCCTACGCTGCACCGAGACAGGCTGACAGATGGCCGTCATGGTCAGGAGTTTCAGAAGTTTAGGACAACCATCTCACAATGCGGGATGACAATCCAACCAAAAGGAATGCAGCAAGAAATGACGCAGCAATAACCATGACACTGGCGCCACAAACAAGTTAGCGTTAGAATGGAGAGAATGCCAGAACGCAGAAGTTTGTTGGATTCCAGCAAGGATAAAATCTTAATCTCAGGTGTTTTTCTGAGCTTATGAACGCTACGGTTATGACAGCTTTGCTTCATTATTCACCCAGACATTGGAGGCAACCAGACTACAGCACATTACTCCCCTTCTCTTTCCCTTCATCAGCTTCAGGTCCATTTT
Source organism: Cheilinus undulatus (assembly GCF_018320785.1). Lineage (NCBI taxonomy): Eukaryota > Metazoa > Chordata > Actinopteri > Labriformes > Labridae > Cheilinus > Cheilinus undulatus. The sequence goes on along the minus strand of NC_054874.1, from coordinate 1,704,407 downwards.
AGAATTGATTTTAAACCTTTAATAGCCTTGCCCGATCTCATTTATCTGAGATTTTAAACGTGAAAACAGCAGTTTTGAGGTCATCTGACCAACTTTGTTGGAATTGCCCGGGTGAAAATCTAAACACTGAGGTGATGGAGCTTTTACAGATTCTGCACCCAGGCTCAGGAATATTCTCCTCTGAGATTAGGGTTATGTTTGACTCTGACATCTTTAAAACCACTTCATTTTAATACCTAGTAGTGTGGTGACACTTTTATCCTTTTATTTGAACAACAGGTCTCCATCTTTGTTCCATCTTCAGTCTAAACGGCCCACTTCTACAGTTAGAAGTGTTGGCTGTTTGGAAAATGTAGAAATTTGGGCCATGACTTTTTATAAAGCAATGCTATGAGCTGATGCCAGACCAGTAAAGAACCTCCCCCTATCTCTTCAGCCATCCTATCAGAGTAAAGGCAAAATCCCCCACAATAACCTTTTAATGCATTCTAAGAAATTAAATTCTAGGTCTAAACTCCATAAATATCAGTATAAACATCTGTATTTGCTAAAATGAGTTTAAAATATTGGCATATCAACAAAGATCCTGTATTTTCCTCCTGTTCAAACGTACGTCTCTTTCTTTGTACTCGGGGAGCAGCTCGTGGATGGCGTCGGCGAACAGGCCCGTGTAGCGCTTGGCATTCTCACAGACACTCTCCACCAGCTCGGGGTCTTCCTCGGCCACATCGTCCAGATCCACATAGAGGGACACCTGCTCCCTGTGGGCCAGCGCCACCTGCAGGCATAGACGGAGCATTCAATGAGTCAATTACACGAAGACACTGCAGAGCAACACCACCATCAGCCGTCTGGACTCTCTGAGCCTAGAGTTTATAATGCAATCTAACAGAAGGCAGCTTAATTTAAGAGACTAGAATACACTCTAGTCTTAAATTTAAGGGGAAAATGTTGTGATTCTAGGAATATTCTCAGAAATCCATCACTAGAAGAAACACTTTGTACGAGGAAGACCTCTGAATTTGGCCTCAGGTCTTTGAGGTGGGAGAACATCAGTGTCTAAAGATAGTCATAGGATCAATAACTGAATGAGAACCTGAGTTTAAAAAAAAAAAAAAAATAAATAATTATTTGCCCATTCTACTAAACATCAGGTTTTTGTCAGTACAACTAGTTTAAAGAAGTTTTTTTTATTTTAAGACTGTCCATTGGATTCAGCGGAACATTTAACGTGCATCAGGAGCCATTAAAGGATTAGCATCAGCCTGTAACACTGAAATCACCTTCTAACAGGTGTCTAAAGGTTTATACAAGGACTGTTAAATGACAGCAACGTTTAAATCCAAAATCTCAGAACTCCTGTTAATCTGGTTGGTTAAATCCCTTTAACTGTATTTTAAAATTCCATATTTCAGGTGTTAAACCTTTTGTCATTGTGGTATTTCTTCTGTCTTCAACCGAGGGGCATTGACTTCCTGTTTTGATGCTTTTTTTAACATCACTGTGTCTGCAGGGAGACGCTGTAGTGAAATAACCAAAGTGTGATGAAGAATGCAAATACAAATGAGATAAATCACAATCAAAAACAATAATGCACTAATTAGGAACCATTACTGTGATTAATACAATTAATCTTGACACCAGTCTATACACGAGCATTGCATCTTCAAATAAGGGTGAGCGATGGGATGATCTTAGATCATGAAAAAAAAATGCATCAGTGATGTCCTGAAGCTGAGAGAAATGCATTCTACTTGACTAGATCTACGTTCACTCTAACTCTCCTGCTTGGGTGAAGCTGGGATTGATGGCTGAAAATGAAACATAGGACTTAAAAAAGCGCTAACTGGGCTATAGAGAAATACATCAGGTTTTTCCTGAACTGTCAGGGTGAAGGAACTGTTATCAGGACGATCTGCACAAAGTTTGCAAACTTGGATGATGTCAAAAGACGGCATCCTGAGAGTCAAACAGGTGAGAGACCAGAGACACGTGACCCCTCTGCATCGCGGTCTTCCCTGCATGACCATGTACCACAGAGAGCAGTGGAGGCAGATCTAGTGGGTTTTTACTGTGTTAAAGCAGATATTCTACGTTTCAGTGTTTTACTAAGCTATTAAAAAGCATCTCCACATGAGGCTGAACCTGTACGGATGTCTAGAGTGAAACTTTATAATTTTTTCTTTACAGAGGGTGGCGGTGATGTTTAGACCTCAGCTGTAATTTAAAAATGTTTCAGACAGCATTCCTAATGATGACGCTGCATTTATTTACAAGCATGTTACGTTACTTGAATTGACCCTGGGTTGGAAATCTTCATCCCTTGTTTAGTCTGCAGCATACGTGTGTGTGACACCCAAATCTGTCTGTTAATAAACTACTTCCCAACCCCTTCATGAATAAAAATCAACATTATAGCCAAGTAAAATAAGGTTACCTCTTCACTGCATGCCCATTTATGACAGAAGCTAATTCCAGTCTGGGTTATGTTAACATTTTCTTGTTATTCTTTCTCGTCTCTGAACACAGCCATCATAATACAGCACATGAACAGGCTACCTGTATAAAGCTATACGCTTCTTCCTATAATGCACATTATGTAATAATTTAAACAAGATTTTTTAAGAGGGCACAACAAAATCATGTTTATCATGGTGAATGCAGAGATATAAAAATGCTTAAATATTCAGAAAAGATCCCATTTAATTTGTGGTGCCAACTATAAAAGGCAAATATTTTAATATTTCATACTACTGGTTGTTGCAGAGGAAAAACTACAAGAACAGAGTTTAATAAGAAACTCATTATTTGTGCATTTAAGTTATTGTAGAGGAAGTACATTTGTAATTCTCTCTTTAGTTGTCAGTGATTCAGAAATAGACCTTAAAAATTGGGTTTACAAAGAATTGCTATAAAATTGAGATCATGATCAAGCCATAAAAATTGTGATGATTTCCCATATCGCCCACTCCTTCCTCATAATATATTTGCCATGATAATGATACAAAACTAGGGCTGAACGATTTTTGAAAATACTCTAACTGCAATTTTTCCCTCCAATGTTGCAATTTGATATGTGATTATTTTGGGTTCCCCATCTTGTATATTTTTCAATAAACACAAGCAATAAATTTCTATATTATTACCTTCACAAAATTCTACAAAAACATACTGGGGCAAAAGAATTAAAACTAATAACTAATTGGGATTTTTTTGGCTCCTATTGCAAATTTGATATCAGTTGCTATACTGAAGGAATGATCTTTTTCATGTCTTCTTATTTCAAATAAGTAAAACAGGAATATTTATTCTAAAAAAAACTTGAATGTTTGCATGATATGCATTAAATATCTCCTGAAAAAAAAGTATTACACTGGTATTTTGACAAATTTTAAGTTTAAGAAATAATGCAACTTTTGTGATTTAATCTAATTTGTGATTAATTGCCCAGCCCTATACTAGACATGGAAAAAAGACAGTGGCCTTAACTCAACAACAAAAATGTCCAAATGCCCCGATTTATTCTTTATATTTATTTCTTTCCTTTATTGTTCATGGCCTCCAATAAAGAGCCACCTCTCTATCAATGTTAATAGTTCTAGGCCTCTAGTCCCATCATTATTCATTATATGTACAGGATCATTAACGTGATTCACTAGCCTTTAAAAAGAGGATGTTTGTGAACCTGTAATACTAATATCAATTAGGGCTGGGCAATTAATCGCAAATTAGATTAAATCGCAATATGGCCTGCTGCAATTTTCAGATCGCAGAGGGTGCAATATTTGTTTTACCTGAAATCTGTGTCAAAATACCAGTTAAAGGGGCGCAGGTGGCCGATTGGTTAAGGCGCGCCCCATGTACGCGGGCGGCCCAGGTTCGAATCTGGCCTGAGCCCCTTTACCGCTCTCATCCCTGTTTCTGACTCTATCCACTATCCTCCACTATCAAATAAAGGCACAAAAATGCCCAAAATAAACCTTAAAAAAATACCAGTTTAAATTGTTTTTAGCAGCAGAGACATTATGCGTTACATATGCAATCATTCAAGTGGCATATTTTTTTAGAATAGTGTACAAAAAAGTCCTATTCTCTTCATTTTTGTATGTTTCTCTTGCTAAATATGAGAATTACATAAAATCATCATTCCCTTTAATACAACAATTCATATCCAGTTTGCAAAATAAGTCAAAATCATCAAAATTGTTCAGCCCTCGTGTAATCTAATATTGTGTTGGTTATAGTTTAGAAAGAATTATTGTGTTTTTGTTGGAAAATACATGAGATATGTAACTTAAGAAATAATGGTGTATTGAATCGCAATCACGATATTGGGTAAAAAAAAAATCGCAATTAGATTATTTTCCCAAATTGTTCAGCTGTAATATCAATCTGATGATGACCAACAGTCAAAGCTCCTGTTTGGAATGAGCTTTACACAACAGAGGCCTTAATGAAACAGTAGTTAGCAGGTCTGACTTTCCTTAAATAAAAATAAACAATATGAAAAAAATAATCTACACACATGCAGTAACAGTAAGATGCTCATTTGTTCTGATTTGTCCTCATTATATAGTCACTTGTTTGATCACAGTAGAAACAAAATACAGGTAAAAGAAAAGCTTTTCCTCTTTTAAATATACTTACAAGTTGAGCGCCATATTTGAATGCCTTCTTGCCATTGTCATCCTCGGTGTAAAACTCCTGCAGGAACCGTTTGCATTTTTCTACAAGAGAAACAACAACACCTTCATCTCACAGCAGGAACACAGAGGCCATATCCAGCAGACACTGTTGTTTTTATGCTGGCTACAGGGACAAACAAAGAAGAACACCCCTGTAAACAGATGATCCTTTTCATGTTAAAGCTGCGTTTTTAGTTTGTAAGCTGTTAAAATGTGCATCAACAACAACCACAAGTGGGCCTACAGACGGGGCTAATTTGTTGTCCTGCGACGACCCCCTTTGTTGAGTAACATGGCATCCTGTAATCTCGATGAGTCACTATAGCTTACTGAGGAGCTCAAACTACCACTGATGCTGAACATGAATCACATTCCTCTGCTGTGAATGTACTAGAACACTTTTAGAGAGGAGAGGCTGCCGTTACAGCAGATAGCCTCGGAGTGAGGATGTAAATACAACAACAGGCGCGCTCAGTTCAGTGTCCATTTTTAAGGAAAACATGCCTCACTTCTCGAAAGAACCACAAGTACTGACAATAAACATTCCCACGGCTAAAGACGCCAAACCGACCCGAGCACGACGGTTCAAACAGCGAACTTACTTTGCCGTTGGGGAGAAAAATCCGCAGCTCTGATTTATTATTTCTCTCTTCGAGGATGTTATTGTAAACAAAGCAGCACATGGCTTTGTGCCTCGTCACTTCGGTATCCCTCCGCGAGCCGTCCGCTACTCAAAGTAGTCCGTGCTGTTGTTTTCAACCCTCGGCCAGCCATCTTCTAACGTTAGCTTAAGTTAGCCTAGCGGAGGTGAACAGAGGCAGCCCTGCGATATTAGCGGCTGTTCTCAACATAATCACTGAGCGGTAAGAGGACGCGGACTGACGCTGATGATCCCTGACGGTTGAGACGTTTGACGCTAACTTCTAAAGGCGCTAACACTGCACAGAGTTCATAACACTGATACCACTGCAAAGTTTGTGCAAAATAAATACCCAGTTACAGCGCCTGGAAAGTCCTAAATAAAGACTGGAGGCTAAAGAACAGTCCTAAAATAATGTCTAGCGTCCATCAATAATTACATAACTGAGAGTTTGATATGTAAGTTTTTATTGCTTTTATCCAACAAGCTCCAATCAAACTGAGCCATGGAAAAGTCTATTGTTTTAAAGTTGCTGGTTTTAGTGCTAAGTCACTAAAAAGCCTGATGTATGACGCAGTAATAAGATCAACACGCGTCAACATAAATTATTCAACCCTGTCTTAATTTTATTTATTTTTTTTTATTTTTTTTGTCGCCTACTTTTATTTTTACCACCTCCTCTTGTGTTGCTGCTAGGGCTGGGGAATTAATTAGATTTAATCGCACAACTGCTTGTTGCGATTTTCAATTCGCAGAAGTTGCTACATTTCTTTAAATTGAAATCTCTGTCAAAATACCACTTTGGTAAATCCTTTTTTTTTTTTTTTTTTTTTTTTTTACAGTGGCAGAGATTTTCTGTCCATCATGCAAACATTCAAATGTCATTTTTTTAAATAATGGTTTTAAAAAAAAATCCTCCGTTTTGTGTTTTATGTATGTTTTCTTAATCAATTCAGTGACATCAAACCGACAATGCCCTTAAAAAAGCAACTGACATCACATTTGCAATTCAAAATACAGAGAAATAGTTAGCTTATTCTATCTAAAGGTCCAGTTATACTCCCTTTAGTACGAAAATGTATACGTCCTTTACGTTGGCATGGAGGTTAACCAATACACTGGGGGTGGGGGGGCATTGTCAAAAGTTTATGACAACAACAAACTCAAAAACAAACATGGCGACTGTGGAGGAGGTATTGATAATGCACCTCTTCCATAAAAGACAGAAACGGAGGCAGCGTTCCTAACTAACCCGTTCAACTTTTCCTCAAAAAGTTCCGCCATTGTTATTTCTTCTTTGTGTCTCGCTAGAGCTACGTATCGGGTAGTGACAGCAACACTGCCCCCACGGTTTCCAGTGGTACTGCTCCGTTTGGCCTGTATCGGTAAGCTTTATGGAAGAAATGTGGACGAAATGAACGCGGAGCACGGATCCGTATGTAACGTTGAGCATTAATGGGCCTTAAAACTGATGAAGCCTAGCGTTACTTCACTAAAGTCACACCCTAGCCCTGATCAGCTGGTAGCCAGCTTCACCTCCTCCACCCCAGCGCCTCCTTTATAGCTTAAAGCTTTTAGGACCCCCATGTTCAGATTCATGCTACCATGGATTAATTGCTTCAGAAAATAATTTCATTGTTTCCAATACACAGGGTCTTATTTATGGAATTATTTATTGCTTGAATTTGTTGTAAAAATACATAAGATCAACCCAAGAATAATCGCATATTAAATCACAATATTTGGGGAAAAACGTAATTAGATTATCTTTGCAAATCGTACAGCCCTAGGTGCTGCAATGCCAGAATTTCCCCTCTGTGGATCAATAAAGTATCTTATACTGCAGAGCATTTAAGATATGCAAAGATTAGACTTATACTTCTATTTTCTATAACAAACTTGTCTACAATAAGCTATATTTTATAGAGGGTGAATCGATTATTTGGGACATAAATGTAAATTTTGCAGGACAGCGATCATATTAAGAATGACTAGGAATTTCTAATGTCAGTTGTTGGGTTAAATTCAGCCAGGAAGCTTATGAGTTCCAGGTTATGAATTATGGAGACGAGGTTGGGTTTAATATGTAGATCAAATCATTGAGTTTTTATAATACATAAGACGTAGGGATGTCACGATTACCCATTTTCACAATTAATCACGGTATTAAACTTTACAATTAGTTCATTGTAACGCTTCCTAAATACCGTCAATTTCCAGAAAATATTATGCAGTAAACAATATTGGTACGTCAGCACAACTCGCCCTGAAAGAAAACAACAGTTAAACATCCGTGTGTCACCCCTTCGTGTTGCTTTGCATTTGTTGCATTTATTCATTGTTTTAACAGCAGATGTGATTTTAGTTGAATGCCAAATGGGATTATTATCACTTTTCTTGCACTTTTTGGCTACTTTACATTGTTGATATATTATTTTGTTATGAGAGCATCCAAAGATGGAAATAAATTTAAATTCAAGACCTATAAGGAGTGTTCATGTGATTTTACTTCTTCATGGAAGTGTGACATTAATTAATGCAAAAATAATCATGATAATCGTAATTATTTCTCTGACAATAATCGTGCCAAGAAAATCTGTAATTGTGACATCCCTAGTGCGGACTATTGTTCATTAGTAAGTCGCACCCTTACATATATACTCATTTTAAGTTCCTAATCAGGCAAATTAAATTCGCTGAAATAAAGCAAACAAACACTATTATATTATAACGGGGCTTTTTACTGTCCAAAGCTGGGCTTTGTGGTTTGAATATCCTTCATCCTAAGCTATAAAAGGTTTAAAATGACTTAAATGTGGCCATGTCTATTTAGCAGCTTCATTCTTAATAGAAAATAACTGTTAATATTTATCATGTTGACTGGAATTTTGTGCAACATAGAAACACAAATTACTGTTACCATGAATTATTACATATAAATCAGTGTCCCAAGCCAAATGGGGATCACACAGTGGTAATAATGGGACAGCCGTTTGCTTTAAAGCGTGCTGACTGTTACTTAGTGCCTATTGTTAGGATTGTTCTCCCTATATTCTGTGCAGATTAACTTGGAAATTCACGAGTATATTAACCCATGAAATCATACACTAAAATAACAGACAGGTATAGTTAACCCCCTAAAGTCTGAGCTAGCAGAAGCTTGCTTTAGTAACTTAAATGCAGGTTATTGTTTGACATGTGCTTCTCTGTGGCGCCTGCTCCTTTGTTTAAGCGGATCCATCCGGGTCACTCAGCAGTCACGCTCACATACAAAGCTTGTGTGGATACCGACGTGTTAAACGCACAGAAAAGTGAACTGTTTACAAAGTACATGAAGTCTCCTGGTTGGGTTTATAACATGGAGACTAGCTAGGACCGAGCCTGATATTAAGCTATCAGTAATGGAGTTTAGAAAGGCAGAGCGAGGATAGGGAGGAAACATAACTGCAAGTAAATCACATTCACAACAAAGTTTAAGATTTTCAGTGAGATTAATAGTTTTCATCGTTCACACACGTAGCTGTATGCCTACAATAACGCCCAGACAGTTTTAAAGGTAACTGGTTGCTAAAGGTTTAGAAGCTGGACAACCTGTTGCTGCCATGCCGTTCTGGTAAGAAAAAGCCCCCTACCTTTCTCTGCGGCATAATCCTTACGAGCCATGGCTGCACACGTCGACCCTCAGGTGAAGCAAACTTTATAAAAGACCTTTCGAGCGGCACCTGGACAAAATCCCACTTTAAATTCGTAGTTTATTCACTTTACAAGCACAGCGGTGCTGCTCTCATTCAGACGCGGCTCTCTCAAATCGCGGTGCAAGAAGTGGCGCGAGTCTGACGTCTGCGTCGACCAACCAGGACGCGTCTTCCAGGATTTAGGGGCGGGATTTTATGGTGGCGCGAAAGTTGTGGCAACTCGCGGGTCATGTGACCAGAGGAACTTCCGCCCTGTCAGTGAGGAATGGCGCGAAAGTTGGCGATTGGATTTCATAGAACGGAGTGACCTGAGTGTGAACTTAAACACGGGAAGAAGAAGCAAAAATAAAACCAATTCAACATTCTGGAGAGCTCTGCGGTGTCACAGAGCAGCGGGCTTCAAAGTGTGGAAGAGTGAGCCCCCCCCAAGAAGAAATTATTCATTCGGTGGACCCCCACCCACAAGAAGGATTCAAATAAGAACAAATAAACAACATTTCAAACATTTATGTCTGATCTTTAAACATTTTTAACATTAATATATTTTGGATATTTTGGTTTGCAAATGTCCTTAAACATCTGCGTTTCCCTCTTATTCAGTTATAATGCCATTAAATATCCTTTTTCATATATTTTTTTGGCCATTTTACAACTTCTTTTGCCTCTTTTCCCCATTTTTTCCACTTTTATCCCATTTTTGCCCCTTTTCACCTATTTAAGCTACCTTTCATCATTAAATATCCCCTTTTCCCATTTTTTTTCTAATTTTTGCTACATCTTTTTGTCACTTTTATCCCATTTTTTGCCACTTTTCGTCCATTTAAGCTGCCCATTGCCGATTAATACCACTTGTTTCCTTTTTTCCCAATTTTTTGCCACTTTTATCCTTTTTTTCATTTTTTGCCACTTTTATCCTTTTTTTTCATTTTTTGCCACTTTTATCCCTTTTTTTTTCATTTTTTGCCACTTTTTACCCATTTAAACTACCCTTTGCCATTACATACTACTTGTTTCCTCTTTTCCTGACCATTTTTGCCACCCTTAACTGCTTTTTGCCCATTTAAGTCACTTTCCACTCACTTTTTTGTCACTTCTCACCCATTTCTGCTACCTTCTGACCATATATAGAAATGGTAAATATAACATTTATTAATGGCTGTGCTACCACTGAACCGGTAATAGTTACAAGACTCTCTCTGACTCCAGGATAACTGTTAATGCAGTATTATTAATCACCTTCTATTCCTCACATGATCCCCTGCATACCTTAAATAAATGATACCTTAACATGTTGTTCACTAATATTATTTTTCATTTTATCAAGGGAGAATTAATGCATTAAACTACCGAGGTTGAAAAGAGTACATGACTATCATTCTTCAGTAAATGTTCAGTTACTTTGCTAAATAATTACTTGAAAGGTTAACAGTCTTCTCAAGTAAAAAAAATGTAAATCTAAAGTTTACTCTAAGTATTGAGTAGCTAATGAGGCTGGACATTTAATATAAAAAAAAGATGAAACTGCAATGTGGCTTATTGCAGTTTTTAAATTGCAGAAGGGTCCATATTTCTCTGAACTTCATGATTCTGATGTCTTATTTGGAGCACTTTGGATTGCCTTGTTTCTGAAATGTGCTATACAAATAAAACTGCCTTGAAATGTGTTAAAATACTATTTTAATACATGTTTTTTTCCAGCTGGGATGTTATGCTCCATACATCATACAGTTTTTAAATCTCCCATCATTTTGGGGTTCCTTCAATAGCCTTAGGGTTTTTTTTTTTTATTAAAAAACACTGTAAATACCATAACACATTTTCCGAATTTAATACTCTTCTGGGGGCCAGATGGGAAGCTGTGGCGGGCCTGATTTGGCCCCCAGGCCTCCAGTTGATGATCAGTGCTCTATGTGCTACTGTGTAGTCTGAGGTGGAACAAGTACAAGAGTACTGTACTCTAGTAAAAGTACAGTTCCTCTGGTTAAAACTTACAGAAGTAGAAGTATTATTACTGATGTTCAAAATGTACTCTCATATACCCCAAAAACTCCTCAATTACAGTAGTTTAAGTAAATGTAATCTGTTACCGTCCACCTCTGTAAACTGATAACAGAGGAGGAGAGGGACACCATTTTTTTTTTTTTGTAAAGTCAGAATTCTGCTTTTTGTTTCCTCAGGATGTCAAAAATAAAGTTGTGGTTCAAAAAGAAATTAGTCAGACCTCTGTCTTTAAAGTCAGATTTTTGTCCCTGAGATTTTTGAAACCTCTGAGACCGATATAATCTTGTCTTAAAGGGGTAAAATATGTCCCCTTTAATAGAAACTGACAAAGGGCATATACTTTTTGTCAAGAAGACTAAAACGAGGCTGAAATAATTGTGGTGTTCAGAATCTGTTTAAGTTCTTCACTGTTTGCATTATGGGTAAAAACACAAGCAGAGATGAGGCGAGAGACCATTCATTAATGTCAGTACTCTCTTCAGTCTATTTTAAAGTAAATTAAATGTTGATAGTGCATTACTGAGTGTTTAACATTTGTGTTAGTTTTACAAGCTGGCTAATAAAACTAGTTTAAAGAAAATACCTGTTATGGAATAAAGACTAAAATGAATGGACTTTATGTCGACTGAAATGTTTTAGAGTTTTCTGCATTTTCTACAACTAAAACCAAACAAAAATTCCACGAGTCAAAATGTCTGAATGTGACTAAAACAAATTCACATCGTTATTCAAAGACTCAAAATCTAAATATAAAGTAGCTAAATAATTTATCACTGATTTATTTATAAATGTGCAGAACAGTGCCATACCTGCTCTGGTTGTTTGAGTATAAACACGCTTTGAGCAATTTCAACCATTTTTTAATAAACATGAAGTTCACCAGTCCTCTAGTCTCAACAAAGAGCCACAGACTAAGGTGCAACAGTGATGTGGAACTGATTTTAAATGTGGAACAGAGGAGGAAAACACTTTTCATGCTGTTCAAGCATTTAAAAAACATAATGCTCAATCATAACGGTTCCTTTGACGGCAACAGCTTTTGTACCTGAACATCATAAACATTATTACACTTCCTCCTCCAGCAGAACGAGTGATATAGACTCCAGAGAACAGAACGTTTATAGTTAATAGAGAAAAGTACTGAAGGTACTGCAAATGCAGGAGTGTTGTTAGGTGTATCTATGAAGAACTGCTGTCCCAGAGATGATCTGGGTGTCTCAGTCGAACAGCTCATCAAGGATGCTGGTTGAGTTGTGACGAGTAGAGGGCTGCGGAGGAAACACAGGATAAAACAGGATAATCTTTAAAACCCTTTAATCTTATAGAAGTACTCTAACATGCAATGAGTTCAAAATATGCTTTAGTGGTATGAATGGCTGACACCTTTGTGTACATCAAAACAAATAATAATTAACAATCACAATAATTATACTGATAGTAAAACACTAAAAACAAAGTTATTGACTATTATGAAACATATTGTCTCTAGTGAGGTGACATTCATAAACAAAACGTGCAGCTAGGTGTGAATGTTGAGATTCTTCTGCTAGACACAGTCTCATTAGTTCTTCTGTGATTCTGCTGCTGTAACTTGGCTTTAAAAGTTCTTTCTTACAGCTTCATACTGTGGGCAGATGAGGAGAAAGTGGATTTCAACTTCAGTTCTTCACAATGTTTACAAATTGTTTGGTCTCTAGGTTTCCAGTTTTTATGACGAGCTGTTTCGATTTCTAATTTATGGCTGCTGAGTCTGAACGTTGTTAAAATTTTAATGAATGAATTGTAAAGAAATCCCAACAGACTGACGACTGCAGTCAACTGTCCAAACTTCAAGGCTGTATTACATCAAACTAAGTTGAATCCTCCATAAATGCTGGCTTTACATCGACTCTGATGGTGCGTCATTCCCATGATGCAATGCTATGGAGTCTACAGTCAGCTTCATAAATCATAACCTAAACTCTCCAAGGCTTTAATTCAACTTTTAACTGAATTAATTTAACAAACTGGTTCATAAATGTAAATTTATGATCAACTATTATCATACCGGATCTGAGAATGTGATGTAATGTTCTGTGTGCTTTTAAACATATAAGCCTTTATTGTTATTTGTTACAGTGCCTAGAATAACCTCCAAGCACTGATAAACTTCATCTACATTTCAGCGTTTTTAAAATCCTCCAGTGGTTTTTTTAATTGTCTGGCGTTGCTGCTGCAGGGTTCAGCATGTATGGTTATTAATAAACTTTATCATTCCTCATCACTGATCTACACCCAGACAGGAGAATAACAGTGTTTTTAAACTCACGTTTTCTTGGATTGCATTACAGCCAGCAGGGCATGTTTAACAGTTTGGCTTCAGAGAAGACCATACTGCAGTGCCAGATCTGTGCTATGGCGTGTGAGAGTATATGCACCAGTAAATATGTGAGCGTTCATCGTTTGCCAAAATAGCAGAACATCATTAACAGGAGATCTTTAATCACTTTTAAAGCATCTTCACACAGACAGTGGTGCTGCTGGTGAAAATGGACACATATTCTCAAGACATTTATTATGAAAGTGTGCAAAGTACGCAGCACCATCATCATGGCGGTCTTCATGGCAGTAATCACAGCAATACTGTGGCTATTCTTTAAAACCAGGGGTATGGTATTACCGTATTAGTACACATTCCCAAGTCAGAGCATGATTTTATATCATGAAACACTCTCCTCTAGCCTATCAAAAACAGATTTCCATGTACCATTTGTCTGCTTGCACAGAAAACAGCTGTTTGACGGTGGATGGAGTCAGAAACAGGGATGAGAGAGCGGGGCAGAGACATGTGGGAAAGGAGCCATCCAGACTTGAACCGGGCTGCCAGTGTAAACGGTGCACAACTGAACCCCCAGGCAAGACAGCTGCAACTGTCACCAGTTATGGTCTAAAATGTTCTCTGAATGCGTTGCAAATCTTTGATCTGACCTAGTTTTATCTAAACTGTGGATTAACCAGAATGGCTCATATCTGTACATTAGAGTCAAACTTTCAACACAGCAGTATTATAAAATGTCAAACTGACTGCTATCTTTCACATCAAACTGTGACTCATTTGATTAAAATGCGTGCATTGTTCCTTTACCAGCACATATCCAGATTCATGGTCTGAGTCACTTTCATAACTCTCAATCTCTCCTCCTTCCTCATCTTCATCCTCAATCAGAGAGAGTCTGGGGGGAAACAGATGAAAAGACACGTTAGTGACCGACAAAACAATGACAACAGAAAAATATACACTGAGTTAAAGAATGTTACATCTGGGCTTTTACGCCTTTATTCAGACCTGACAGTGGGTAGAGCTGGAAACTGGGGAGAGAGTAGGAGGGTCAGCCTAGAACACTGGTCATCACTTTCATGGACAAAAGTCTAATCTAATGATATCTGAGGGCACCGGTCACGACCCCTCTGTACAGAGGCTACAGTCCTCTGACCCTCAGCCCCCGTCTCACATGTCACTCTCCATTCTCTTGCTTTCTCTTACAAAAACCCCAAATAAATCTAAAAATAAGATCTACTGTGCCACAGAGTTAATTCCTGGTCAGTAGTCTGCGATCAAGCTTACAAGGTGAGGTGGGAGTGCAGGTCTTGTTGATCCCCTGTGCTTCTAGACTGGCTGGATGAGAGCTGGCTTCGTTTTATGGGCTTCACCTTTCTCATTTGAGACCTGTTGGAATGACAGAAGGTGTATATTTGAATTCAAAACAAGCCAGGGTTCCTAAAAACTTCTAAAAGTCAAATGTAAGAATTTACAGACATTTCTAAGACCTCAACTGAGACACATTAAAAGCCCCTTTTGAATGGGAAACAATCAAAAAGGAAATGCATGCTGAGATTTCTGAGTACACTGGGCCAGGGATAAATTTTCTCATTCAATGAACTGTTTATGAAAGTCAAATGGAATGGGACAGAGATGTTTTTTGGTCATAGATGCCCAACTTTGATGATTTGTGGCACATTTTAAAATGGTAGAGAGGTTAAACAACTTCTCTGACCTCCTTCCTTCTACATATTCATCTGTTTTCATTTAAAAATAAGATCAAAGATGAGTAAAATTAATCCTATGTTACTTAATTTCAGCAACAGAAAAGAACGGATGACAGCCATAGTCACTGTAGTCACTGTTTCTGCAGCTGAAGCGTCTTTTCTTCTGCTGTCACATTGACTGGTTGGCTAACTGAGCAGCCTTTTTTCCCCACTGACACTGCTGAAGCTTTATTCAAAACAGCCTGGCTGAATCTTGGACAGAAAGTAACAGATCCATGAAAGAGGCCAGAATAACTGGCAGTGATATCAGGACAGAGATGGTGGATGCTGTGGTGCTGATAAAAGAATAACTCACAGAGAGGAGAAGTCATCCTCAGACTCAGTTAAAGTGCTGCTGTTGTCAAGCTCTGTGGCTTTGAGCTTTCTGGCAGCCGGCTGCTTGTCTGGTTGTTTCAGGGTGGTGGAGGTGAGGGCGGGGGTGTGCAGGCTGCTGAGGCTACTGCTGTCTAACCAGGGTCCTCTGACCATGCTGGACGCAGAACCTGAAGAGGACGGTAATCAGATGCAGAAAGGTATGAATTATTACTCTGACTGGGTGGTCCTGATACCAGGATTTGAAATAGTGTAAATTAGGAGTTTAAATTAAATGACAGTGATAAATCTTTCAGTACCACAGCAACAAAAAAATATCTCCTGGAGCTAAAAAATGCATGATTAAGTTAGATTTTTCTTATTTCTCTGAATTATTATCAATAAACCAGAAGACATGTCTGCAGGATTCTGATCAGTCTGGGATTTCTAATTTTTTTTACTTTTAAAACTTCCGAGTCTCGATTTCTGTTGCAACATTTGAATGGATTGGATCTTGGCATACACAACATAAAAACATGGATCTATTCTGCCTTGTAAACACTTGTTTAAACATCACAGACTACCTCAGTATTATTGCTGACCGTGTCCATCTCTTTATGACCACAGTTTACCCTTATTTCTCATACTTTCAACCATGTTTCTTTAACGCGATGTGGCCTTCACGGTCACCAAATCTCAGGGCACCTTTGGGATGCAGTGGAATAGGAGATCTGCATCCTGGTTGTCCAGCTGCACGATGCGATCATGTCAAAATACAGTATAACTCAATGCATTTGAGACATTTGGAACCTTTATATCCTTTATTACCTCTATAATGTCAATTCTAACATTTTGGTCAGGACTACAGCTTTGTCATTTTTCTAGTTTTAAATCCGTCATGAAGGACCTTCCCAGCATTACTGTTAACATGTCTCATGTCTCTAACATCTCTTTCTCCATCTGTCTCACCTTTGGCACTTGTCCTCAGGCGTTTGGCTGCAGGAGTATCAAGGGAGGACGGTGCATCTCCTCCCCTGTCATGCTCTGTGACTTTAGAGGAGGAGCGGCCCTCCAAGGAGCGCTGATACATTCTGACTGACGGCCAGGAGAGGGCAGCATCGGGACACTCTGATTTGAGGAACCTAACCCTGAGAGGAGACGACATGGTGACAGAGAGATGAGGACAAAGAGAGAAGAACCTTTGTTAGTATTCAGGACAAAATCCAACCTAATACAGTGTTTGTTTGTTTGTTTTTTTTTAAACTACAACAGCATTAATAAGAATGAGCAAATCTACACATGTTTATGTTTATGTCTTGGCTTTTGGCTTTGAATGGGAGCTGCTCTTATCTTTTTTTGCTGTTTCCCATTGATATCAATGCTTTTAACTGATTTATACTATTGTTTCTGTTGCCTTACTCCTTTATTGAGTTGCATGTATGTTTGAGTGTTCAGCCCATTTTATTTTCTGAAATGTGCTTTACACAGACACCTCGACTGGATTTAGGAGGCTGTAATCAAATTATTATAACTATTAATATTATTTTAATTTAAGATTTATCAATCCACCTGCTAGAGCTAATCAAGTTTCATTTGGTTCAATAATTTTGTATTTTTTAAATACAATTGTTTATTGTTTTGTTTTGGAGGGATCCTAATGGTTAAGTGTGATAATGCTAATGTTATTGTTTAGAGCATTTGAGCATTAATGAATGCTTTTGTTTTGACAGAATCGATAGTTCTGGCACCGGGTTACACCTAAATTTTTGGGCAGCTGACAGGCACTGGGGAAGGAGAATGTTTTTGTTTTGTTTTGGTTTGGTTTTTACCACGAAGACAAAGGCCAGGGGCACACCACAAAAACAACTGTAAGAAAAACTTGTTGAATAAACAAAAAAACAAACAAACAAACAAAAAAAACATTTTTCCTTGGACATCAATATATTA
The DNA here is from genome assembly GCF_018320785.1 of Cheilinus undulatus. Classification (NCBI taxonomy): domain Eukaryota; kingdom Metazoa; phylum Chordata; class Actinopteri; order Labriformes; family Labridae; genus Cheilinus; species Cheilinus undulatus. The sequence goes on along the minus strand of NC_054874.1, from coordinate 1,687,062 downwards.
GATCCTGAGTAAGATCTGTTTTCCCCCATGCCACGATGGTTGGTTTAAAATTTTCTAAAGACATTTTTGGGTCTTTTTATGCTCTTATTCACAGAGGGCAGTGGATGGAGTTGGAAACAGGGATGAGAGAGTGGAGGAGAGACATGCGGGAAAGGAGCCACAGGCCAGACTTGGGGCCCCGCACACACGGAGACGAATTCAGGAGTATACCCAAAAGTTTTTTGTCGAGTCAGCGTTTCATCCACATGGAAACAGTATTTTGGGAGGCCGTAAATGCTACTTTTTGAAACCGGGTCCCAGAGTGAATAAATCTGTAAACGCTTACCGTTTCGTCTCCGTGTGGAAAGCCAACTGCATCTTTCCTGAAATGATTACATCATACGTAGCGTAGCCTACTAAAGCTGCATGGGCGTGTCAAACCAGCACAACAATGGCGGATAATAGGGCTGTGTTGGTGCTGCAGAAGCTACTGAGCTTATTATGGCTTTATCAGCAAAATCTAATGCTCCTTTACCATATAAAACAGCAGACACCAGATGTTATTAAATCCACTGCGGAGAACAACCAGAAGAACCAGGGGTCCATTTGATTAGTCCGTTTTGCTGAGGAAGGTTCCTAACAGTGAAACGACCAGGAAGCATTTTAGTGTCGGCCATGATAAAGGCTGTTCGAATTCTCCAACTGAAAAGGAAAGGAGCTTCATTATTTCCTTTATTATCTCCTTTAGCCTAGGAAACACTGGACCATCCTTTACCAAAGGAGACATGAAAAGATGACCCACAATGCTTTGCGTAAACTTAATTTAAAGTGACGCACCTGTTGACTGCTTATCAGAACAAGCGATTGCTGTGACTGTAACTTTACTAGCCTCGATTTAAACCGTAAAATTCAGTCAAACGTATAATACATGTGATAAACGGAAGGCAGTAGGGATGAACAGAGGAATATGACAGACATGAAAACTTTGTCATTCAACTTATGATAATTTAATTTCTTTTCATTTCCATTTTATTCAAATAGTAAACCGATCAGTCAGTATTCTAAACTCTATTTGTTTTGATATTTTGAAATATTAAAGTAAATGTGATAAATGTTTGTAAATCACAACCAATTAAAGAGAGAAAGTCGGCATGTTGCCATATTGTGAATATATCATCACAATTACACAGGGAAGACGTGGTTTATAGAGCTTTTCACAGAACAAGCTGAAAGGAAGGCGAACCCAGAGTAGAATCTGTAATAAAATTAACAGAGACGAGAGAATTAAAGAAAAAATAGATAGGTAGGGAATAAAGCAAAACAATCCAGTATGGTTGTGAAATAAAAGGACTTGAACATTATTCATCTAGTCATATTGACTTAGCAGAAAGTTCAGATTAAGAGAAAAGCTTCTGCTGTTCTGGATGTTTACAGTCACAGTTCCTCTTCCTGAAGAGACTTTGGCATATAAAAATCTTAATGAGCTCATATCTCTGACGTTTAAGGGTTTCATTCACAGCACATGACAACACAGAGAACGCACCGAGTGGTAGATGTGAATTTCGTAGTCCATCAACGTTAAATTGTAGTTTTTACACAATAACACACGTCACGTCTGTAACATCCGCCTAGAGAAAGTGCAGTCAGATTCCTTAATCACCACAGTTCTCCTTTCCTATCCTCTTACTGCCTCCTTTCCTTGACCCTGTGACGTTTTTCGTCGGGGTTAAGGAAACGTGAATAGGAAAGGACTTAGGAGGTAATTTTTTGGACTTTTCAAACAGACCCCAGGAGAAAGTTTTGGGCAGTTTTTCGTTATCTTCTTCTTTCTTTTGGTGTATTTCCATGGCATCGTTACAGCCCCACTTATAGGCTTGGCATATATACCACTGCGTTTTCAGTGGTTCCGTGCTTACGCAGACATTTCCTGAAACAATCTTGTGTTTAAGGGAAACTTTTTCAAAATGAAGCGGAAATATATCATTTTCATCTCCGTGTGGACAAGGCCTTGATCGCGCCCACACATGAGGCGTGCCTTACACCACCAGGCCATCTGCACCCTGTGGTCAGTTTAATTTCAAGTTTTGTGTTTATTTGTTAAATGACAGAGCTATCTTGTCACCTATTAATCACTAACTTTGTTGGAGACAAATCTGTGAGCTGATATCTCAACAATAATTCAAATCTTTGATGCAACACAGATTATAGCAGAGAGAATATATCTGTTTCATCCTCTGATTAATGCTGGGATACGGTCATAGTCAAGCAAACATGTTTCTGAGTGTTGGAGCGTCTCACAGCTGGGTGCGGTTCGTTGGCAGCATCTTGAAACTGAACTCAGAGAGGATCTCCAAGAAGGTCACATTCCGGTGCTCCTCCTCTCCCTCCTGTGAGCCTCGAAACGCAAAACGTATCCCATCCCTAAGAACGAGCGCAACACACAGTGGCATCAACGAGAAACAAAAGTAAAACACTTTATTTGATTATCATGCAAGAGGAGAAGTCTGTTCTTAATCCACAGCTGAGAGGAAGCTGAATCTGTATTTGTAGGAGACAGGTGTGTTTCTTACATGTGCAGGGCCATCAGCGGTTTCTGGATACGCTGAAGGTCGATGCCAAAGCTCATGGCGAGCTTCTTGGCCAGCTCTCTAATCTGATTGAGATCCTGCCTGCTGTAGTTCTCCGTCAGCATCTCGGAGAACAGCTGAGCACACAAACATAACTTTACACAATCGCAACACACCAAACGTAGGCAATTAAAGCATTTCAGAAGGTAAGCACTGATTTTCATACTTATTTTCCAAAAAACTGTAAGAAATTCACATGTTCTTTTGTATAAAGCTGGAGAGGAACTATTTTCATATAACTGCTGACAGTTTTTAAACAAAATGACCATTCAAGTTATTTCATTTACTTTTCCAAAGCGGTCACACTTGACTGTCAGGGAGAATTAAAATGGGTGATTGTGTAAGTTCACACCTGCTGCAGACTCAAACAGACGGTCTTAGCACTCTGAACAGGACTGATGAGCTTGCTCTTGCTCACCATCTCTTTGATGATGTCTCCAAAGTCTTTAAAATACTGGATAAAACCAGAAGAAGACTTCCGTTAGTTAAGTTCATTTTCATTTAATTATCGACAGTCTCAACATCTGAACCAGTAAAAATAATCCACTTCCACTAAGTCATCTGAGCTCATTTACCACTCTTTCCTCTGACTCATTCTTCACACCTCACTGGTTCTAAAACAGACTCCCTCCCTCCTCCACTCTCTTACACATCTTCTCTACTTAATTCTGTACAAACACATTTCCTGAATTTTAACCCATTTAAATCCTCCAATTAACACGGCTTTAACGTAACTATTCATTTTTACCATCTCTTAATTCACTAACTGTACTCACGTGTAACCAGAAAAGAGGAAAAGCCAGTAAAATCATATTAAGATGTAAGCTTAAAACATTTAAGATGTACCTATAGCAGTCTTTGTGCTGGAAGTGCCTCAGTAGCAGCCTTTTTTGTGCACTTATTCAAAGAAATATAACCAAGGAAACATGAAAAAATATAACACAGTCCTGTCCTGTAGCAGCAGCTGCTCTAAAACAGCTCCAATCCAATCCACTTGATTCATATAGCACATTTTAAAATCATTCAAGTTTACCAAAGTGCTGCTCAATAAAATCACAAACACTGCAGAGGTAAAAACCTTAAGAGGAAAGAAATAAAAGCAGGTAAGAACACTATAAAAACATTTAAAATGAAATAAAAACACAGAAAAATATAAAACAAACAAAAAAGCCATAAAAACACAGGGATTAGGAACATAAAAGACTGAAAAGGACAGAGATTACACAACTCTCATGCTGAATTAAAAGCCAAAGAATAAAAATTAGTTTTAAGACATGATTTAAAAGTCAGTAGGGTGGTGGGTGTTTTAATTTAGAGAGGCAATTCGTTCCACAACTTGGGAGCCACCGCAGAGACCTCAAGGATGGCGAGGGGGTGTCAACATTTAAGAGGTCAGAAATGTACTGGTGTGCTGACCCATTTAAAGATTTAAAAACAAATAATAAAATTTTATAATGAATTCTAAAATGAACGGGAAGCCAGTGGAGGGACGCCAGGATCAGAGTGATGTGTTCAGGTTTTTGTGTACCTGTTAAAAGACGAGCAGCAGCATTTTGGAGCAACTGTAAGCGTGCGAGGGAAGCCTGATTAACACCAACGTAAACAGCATTACAGTACTCCAATCGTGTAGAAATAAAAGCATGAATTACTTGCTCAAAGCCATTAAAAGAAAAAAAAGATTTAATCTTGGATAAAAGCCTCAGATGATAAAAACTGGATTTAACAACAGAATTTATTTGTTGATCAAATCCCTGTCAACTTTTACACCAAAATTTACAAAAGACACTTTACATCAGTTTCTTCACTGCCACTGTTGTTGACAAAGTCAATTTACAAGTCCCGCCCTTTCTTGATTCTGATTGGTCAAGTAAGAAGAAGTACCACTAATGAGTGAGCTGCTGCCGCAAAAGTTAAACTGCTTATAACTGAAAGCTCTGCCAGAAAACAAACAAAAACAGCTGGGACAGAGGTCCTTAATTTACCAGACTCAAACATATCTACTCTTTAAAGCCTTTTCATGCATCTCAAACCTTGCTGTAGTGCTTGATGACATCAGTTGCGGCGCTGAGGTCAAGAACGCCGTAGATGACCAACTTACAGTAGCCTGCCAGCTGGTTGCGCTTCCTCCGGAGGAGAGTCAACCTCGTCTCCTCCTCACCCTCATCTACAGAAGGGGAGAGAGACAGGAAATGGAAAGGAAGAGACTTGGCAGTAAGGCTTGGTAATATGTTAAGTTAAAATATATCAGTGTTTTATAAAACTCAAATTAGAGTGAGAGGTTTATATTGGTCGTTAATGTTTTTATCGGTCCTAAAGCTCAGTGTAAGATTGGCAATTCGATTTGGTGTATATACTTAACAAAAAACACATTTTTTCTCATACTGAGAAAGAAAATGACTTAATGTGCACTGGGATCCAAGGATGCACATGTGCTTTGGTGTCACTTCCAGAACAAACACAGCAGTGCACTTTTAAGTGGATTCCTCCCTCAGTTTGAGAGATTTAAGAATGAAAACAAAACCTCAGTTTTCTTTTAGTAAATACACCTTTAGAGATGGGTTTTTATAGAACAGAGTCCTCACTTTAAAACTAAATGTACTGTTGAGAACGAGGCCGTGGAGGTGGGCAGAGCTGAGCAGTGCTCGTCTTAACTGTCTGTAAATTCAGAATGTGGGGGGTTCGCACGTTATGAGTTTGGGCTATCAAACTAGCAACCTACGACAGCCTCCATAAAAGGACGTCCTGGTATATAATTATAAGAATTAAGAATTTCTCCATCTTTAAAAACGTCAGTTAAAAAGATATATACAACATCAGGACTTTTAAATTAATATTTTAGCCAAAAAAATACATATAATTTCTTTAAAATTGACTGTTTTCTTTCTTCTTTACAGAAGAAAAATAATTGCGATACATACATGCACATCGCCATTCAGTTTAAAAATACTAAGATGGTTTTTGGTCCATTTAACTCAGCTCTATTTGGAAATAATGTGAAAATGTAGACTAAAGAAGCAGGGAGAACATTTGGAAACGTGTATAACGTGCAGAAAAAACAGCAGATTGTAATGAAAGAACACTACATAGCTTGAGAATTGGCAGTACAGTTTGAAATGCAGCAACAACGCTCTGGAGATTCTCAAACCAAGACATCAAAAGCCATGTCTGCAGGCATAAATGATAGTAGGCTCCCTGGGGAGAGCGCTGGCACGGTTAGAATTGAGCTGTTTGTTTCATAAACACCACTCGTCCACAGGGAAGCACCATCAGTTGACTGCAGCTTGAAAATGGGAGAGGTTGTCTAGATCTATTAAAATGTACAGTTCTAATGAAGGCACTAAAATGATTGCAAACAGTTGGAGAAAGTCTACTTGGTGTTAGATTACCGTTGAGCTCAGCATCCTCAGAGTCAGAGAAGATGTAATCCAGGAGGAAAGCAGCCATCTCAGAGCGCAGGGAATCAGACGGCAGGTGTACCAAAGTCTGGAGTGCAGGCTCAGACCGAACTGAACTGGTACTGTACAAGAGCAGGAGGTCACAGAGCAGCTCGAACGCCTGAGGATGCAAAGACAAAAACTGTAGTAGGTGTTTGTCAGCATGTAAATGCTCGTAAACAAAACTGTAGCTTGATCTGAGCAGCTGTTTGTATGCCTTAGGAAGGTATTAATCGACCCGTTGTTTATCGTTTACAGACAAAAGTTCATGAAAAGGGAAAACTTGTGCTTAAAGAGCAACTAAACCCTCAGTCCAAAAATGAAAACCATATAGGCTATGGAGATTTAGCAGTACTGTTGATCAGTTAGGGTTCAAACATTGACATTTAGCACAGAGTAGTTTAACTCCAAATTTGTGTTGAATTGTGCATAGTGACTGCCCCCTAGAGGTTGAAATGGACCACCACAACAGTCTTCTTTCTAAAAGGGACATACTTTACCCTATTAAGACAAGTTTATATCGGTCTCAGAGGTCCCCAAAACATGCCTGTGAAGTTTGTTGCTGCAAAAACACTCCAGTTTTGGATTTTTGCATGTCTTAAACTCCTCTGTTTCAGCCCTGCTCAGAACGAGCTGTTTCTGTGTCTGTGGCTTTAAATGTTAATGAGCTGTCTGACTCCACCCCTTACTCCCCTCTCGGGAAATGGATATGACTTTATGGATGTGGCCCTCCTGAGCCTCCTCCCAGCTGGCAGGATCAGGGGAGGAGGGGTGAACTTTCTGCTAATCAGAGCGGGCCAACCAAACCTGGGGGTGGGGCTAACTCCTGCATGACATCATGAGGGGAAATCTGAGAACCGCTTGTTTCAGCATACATTTTCTGAAAGGTGGTGAAAGAGAGAGGGGAAAGGGGTGTTTCTGGTACTTGTGGGGATTGTGGACAGGCCAGGGGCACATATTTTGTTAGAAAAGCCTGAAAAAGTCTGCCGCTGCACCACGGATCTACGTCGGAGTATTGTCCTGATTCTGATAATAATTGGATGCTGATGTGCCAAAAGATGAAGTATTTCCTTATTTGTGAAACCTTTACTAAAGTATAGCTTCACAAGACGCTCAACATTGCTCATTTTAACGGAGGCGGCGCCCCGGCAGACTTTCTTTCTTGTAATATTTTATTCTCGTGATATTATGACTTTTTTCTCATAATAATACGACTTTTTTTCTTGTAATATTATGACTTTTTTCTCGTAATATTATTACTTTTTTCTTGTAATATTACGACTTTTTTTCTCGAAAAATTACGACTTTATCCTCGTAATAATATGAGTTTTTTTCTCGGAACATTACGGCTTTATTCTAATGTAAAAAAAAATGTATTCTTTTATTCTTTTTCTCTTCATGGGGCCCTAATACTTTGCAAAAAAAAAAAATCAAATTAAGAATTTTTTCCATGATACTGCGATTATGTTTTAATATTTGATTTTTATTAGATCACTGAACATGCCTTTGAACAAATTCAAGCAATAAATCAATTCATATTAATCATCTACATTCAGTCAGGAACACTCATCGTACATTTTACCATTTCAATACAAAATGAATGTACAGTTTTACTTGGCAGAGAAGGCTCTGCTCTAAAGATGCTCCCTGGGTTAGTCAAGCAGCATGCTTTGACTTTCCATGAAGCACGTGGCTAGAAACCCCCATATGGATGGACACATAAATGACAATGTGTGTTGAAAAAAATTAATTTATTTTAGAAGCAATTAATCCACAGTAGCATGGACCTAAATATGAGGATGCAACAAGCTTTAAGCTATAAAGGAGGCATCTGGGTTGGGGAGGTCAAGCTTGTAAAGCTGCTGCAAAAAATGAATGTATTAAACTGCTGATTTGACATATTTCAAGTTTAAGAAATATTGCAACTTCTGTGATTTGTAAACTGCAGCAGGCCATATTGCGATGTAATCTAATTTGCAATTAATTTCCCAGCCCGACTTCACAGTATGAGACTATTTACCTCATTCAGCAAATTTTCACAATGAATAGAAAAAAACTTTTACTTTTAAAAATGATATGCTTCCGCTGCAAGTTTACATACAGGACAAGCCAGACGAAGTTCCTACCTGATCTCTCATCTCCGCCTGGTTCACAGACAGACAGGCCTGACAGACTCTGCAGAAAGACTTCACCTCCTTCTTCAGATGTTTCAATTCTGCCTGAAACAGATTGTGATGGAGGAAATCCTGCATATGGTCATCAAATTAAATATATAAACAGCCATAATCCAAGAAGTGTAAAAATTCTTCAACTCTATTAAATGTTTTTAAAGTCAGATGATGAGGTTGAAGCATAACAGCTCAGATACAGACAGGGATTCTTGATCAGGGATGAAAAGCTAATCTGATATTAGAGTGTTTTCTGTCTGTGGTGTAATAGTGCTTAAGGACTTAGCATTTTTGTTGTTTTTCTAAAAGGGCTGGTTTGAACTTCCAGGAGTCCAGGTAGAGTAAAAAAACCTAAGAAATCAAATAAGGTGTTGGAAAACATGGCCTTTAAAGATTTTTTCAAATGAGCACCTCAGCAGGAATGGAGTTGACTGCATTCACTTTAGCCCACATCAGGTGAAAGGCTGCACACTTAAGAGCTGATACCGTGAGCTGAAATCAACAAAAAAGCAAGTAAGTGCAATACATACAAAATATACTTCTTTGCCCTCCAAGTAAATAAAAAGCAAAACAATGCAAAGTACGATAAAAGTAATTGCAATTTATTAGGGAAACTAGCATAATTTATAGTTTATGTCAGAATAAATATTTAGTGTTTGTCACATGAATTAAAAGGCAATAACATCAAGTTACATGGAAGTGGAAAAATGAAGCCGTAGTATGCATATTGTTGTGTTTTTAACTGTAAAATGACATGATGCCCCTAAAACACAGCTTTTTGCAGAAGCAGATGCATCAGAGAAGCAGAGGCTAGCGTTTGACTCTCACAGACCTCCATGTCGAGCTCTCCAGACTCAATCCTGCTCTTTAGAAGCTCCATGCAGGAGTCAAAGAGCTTACAAGCTGTCACATCCCTGGCACTGGACAACACAAACAGAACACAAACTTGTGTGAGAGACACTTTCTTTGGAGCACAATTTGGACCACAAGGATGCACATGTACCTGCTCATGGCTGCAATCCTCTTCAGAGCAGCTGCAGCACTGTAGATGTCATCATCGTCTGCAGTTCCCTAGCGCACATACATGCGGTGCACACATTAACTGAGAGAACACAGCTTTGTGTTTATTTGTCACAGGGTTGACATTTATAGATAACCAAGCACTCTCACATTTACACCTACAGGCAATTTGGAGTCACCAGTTAACCAGTTGGACATGACACCGGCATATAACCTCAACTGACTCGCTCCCCTACCTGCAGCAGATCATTTAGGTAGGTGCTGAAACACTCTGTCAGGTCGTCCAGCAGCTGACTGAATGCAAGGTGAGCCCGGGATGAGAAGGTGTATGAGTGGGTGCAAAGGGCGCTAGCCAGGTGGGCACAAGCCTCCAACACGGTGACATTGGTGTGCTTCTCCACAATCCTGCATATCTGAGACAGCAGCAGGTCTAGATGCTGATGAAAGAGGGATGGAGGAGAGGAAAGGGAAGACAGAAGAGAGAAGTAAAACAGATGAAGCAGAGCAACAATTTTCCTAAAATCTGGCGTATCAGGTGCACGTTTAATACTCATTTCTTCATCTAAAGAGTCTTATATATCAGTTTGAACACAGTTGTGAGGCACTCAACCTCATGGTTACAGCAGCTACCAGCACAGCTGAAAGGCGTTTGACGCCCCTTGCCTCTGGGGCTTTGGGACACAGGGTTTACCTCTTACAGTACATTGCAAGATCTGTGCAAGGGTAGTATTCCTAGTGCACTGCAGCTGTTAGACAGGGCAGGGAGTGAGGTGTGAAACTGCAAGGGCGATTCATAGGCCAGGCCCAGGTGTGAGACGGTAAAGGACCACATGTGCACAAGACCAGACCACATCCTGACACTTCAGGTCCTCTTTCAGGAATTATGTCAGCCTCTTTCACTCACTGAAGGAGTGTGAAAAAATATTCCTCTGGCTCTGATTTGGCTGCTGTATTTTCCATCTCCTCCATCGTCTCCTCTCTTTTTTCTTGGCAGTTACTGCGGTGCAACCACTTGCTGCTCAATATTAATCAGTTCCCATCATGAAACACTTGGTTTGAGCTCCCATGGTTTCCTGTGCACAAAGGCGGGATCAGGAACTGGTGTAAATATCTTACAGCCCAGTAATGTAGAAGAATGGCGTGCTCATGACGGGGTAGGATGCTAATGCGTAGCTACAATGTAGATTCAGTGCAGAAGTATGAATCAGGCTTAAATCTTGTCATTGCTTGCCTGGTTAAAACGTTTAGTATTGAGAAAGCTGCACAGAAAAAGCATTTTTTTGACTGTCGGAAAAGCAATGCAGAGCTATGTTTTGATTATCTTGTTTCCCTTACCTTAAAACAAAGAGCTCTAAAAAAAACCTTTTCTTACTCTATTTCCATTTCTAGCAAATCAATCAGGCATTTATTGATAAAATATCAAAGTGGTGAAAAGAGGAACCATGGGAGAGGGAGTATTTATAAGAAAGAACACACTGTGATATCTGAATAACAATTTTATCATCAGGGCTAATTATGTCCTATACATTCTCACCACTCCTACCTTCTCCAGTGTGGGCGTGCTGTTGTACATCTCAAGGTTGAAGTAGAGAGGAGCTTTGAGGAGGAGGCTCACCTTCGATGCATCTGCTGAGTACTAGCAGTCAGGGAGAAGAGAAAAAAAGACGCAGTATTGAAAATGTCTATTGAATGTTCAGGAAGTCTTTCATTCTCAATAAACACGAGTAAGAAAATAATTAAAGTCCAAGGTAAGCCTCTTCAGTGTAGCCCAGCTGATGATTTGCCAGCACTTCTGTCTATTTCTAAGCTTTGACCATAACTGTATAATGCATTTCATTAAATGTTTTAATTAAATGTTTAAACCCAGTGTTGTAAAGTGTGGTGGGTAAACCTTGGCGTTGTACCTTGGCCAGCAGCTGTGGCAGCAAAGGGTTTAAATGTGAGGTGATTCGTCTCCTGTCCTGTTCCTGGGTCTTCTTGTCCTTCATACTCAGGATCTAAACCCACACATAGCGTACAATCAAACACAGAAAAGAAGTTTAAGCATGGGTATTTCAGAACAAAAACATTTAGAGTTAATGATTACATGCAGTTTCACTGTCCTTGACATTTGCAATAAACAAACCACATACCGTTGAATATTTCTAGCTTAAAGGACTGTCCCAGCAGGATCTTGAAAAGCTTGTCTATGCGTTTATCTTCAGTTGAGTTGACAGCTGTGACAGGATCTTTAATGGCCTGCCTAAAAAGTCAGAAAGCTGCAGCCGATTCAAACCGCTGCTGCTCCAGTCCTCACTAAGACCAGGAGAGTGGACCATATCAGTCCTGTTCTGAGGTCTTTACACTGGCTCCCTGTCTCACAGAAAATAGACTTTAAAATGCTCCTGTTAGCTTAAAAAGCTCTGAATGGTTTAGAGACCTTCTAGTTCAGTGTGAAGCATTCAGGCTGCTCAGGTCATCTGTGCAGGTCTGCTCTGTGTCCCCAGAGCAAGAACCAAACATGGAGAAGCAGCGTTCAGTTTCTATGCTGCGTATATCTGGACCAACTCCCAGAAAACATGAAAGTCTGGGCTCTTTAAAATCAAGGTTGAAGACACACCTGTTTCTGCACTGTAACCTTTACTTAAACCGCTTAACGTGATGTCCTTGTTTTTCTCTCATTCCTAAATACCGGTATTAGGGCAGTTATCTGCCACTCTTTGACAAGGCCGAGTGTTAGCGCTGAAATTGAAAAGGTCACTTATCTGTTGTCATTAATGGTGTTAATACACAATTAGACTTCCTTTGCCAGGGAAGAGAAACAAAGCTCTGAGAACGTTTCAAGAGAATAAATAAACCTCAAGAGTCCATAGAGCTGAGACGAGGTAAGAGATCCACCACGGACGTCGTGTTCTGATCTTTGGTTTTATCTTTCCTAAGTACTATTGGCTGTTTCAATCACTTTTTAATTCTTGAAAATGTTTCTGATGTGTTTCCTTTCCCCTTTGTTATTGTGGTTTTGATGCCACTTTGAATTTTCCTGTCATGAATCTGTGCTTCTGATTTTTTTTTTTTTTTTTTTTTTTTAGACAGGAACATCTGAAGCTAAAAAAAGGCTTTCCTCTTGCCCACAGAGCTCCACAAAGTATAAGAATGTGTTTGTGTGTCACCACCTTCTTGCCCTGAACTCTGCCAACAGGTGGCGTTGCCTGTGACGCCTGTCTGATCGCACACATCATGAGCTCTATGAGAGCCCCCTCCTCTTCATACATCAGACCTGACAAAACACAGAAAGGCAGACAGGTGCAGGACTGAGAGTGATAGCTGAGGGTTCATAATGCAGAGACAGTAAGAAAGCTACATGTTAATAGCTACATCTAAGAACATTAAACATTAGTGCTGATGTATTTCTTCCTGTAGGGCTAGGGTTTGTTTATTTACTGGCTCTGTTAACCAGCTGCAGTCATACCACACTTCGAAAATATAAAGAGGTACATCTGTCTATCTAGCGGTCTGTGTGTAAACAGTCTGGCCTTGGTCCTCACCAGACTCCTGAAGCAGCAGTGCCGTCATAGTCTCCCAGTCTTTGAGCTCAGATCCAGCCACAGACCACAAACTGTCCACCAGGTATGCACCGTGCTCATGAAACTGTTTAAGTGTGAACAAGTAGATTTTTATAAACTTTACTACAACAGTGTCACCAAACTATGTGATTCCTATTACTAGTGAGATACTGCATTAGACTAACAACTCCACTGATGTTTTTCAAAGAAAACTGAAGACATCTTTTCAATCTGGCTTTCAACATGAGGTCATTTTTATGTTCTTTTATATTTTTACCTTAGTGTTATCATTGTTTAATCTATGGTTTTGTATTTAAATGACTTTTTAATAATTTAGTCTCTATACTGTATTATTATTTCCTCAATTTGTTTTATTCTATTCCTAACTGTCTTTTGTTCTTTATTGTCTTTATTAATCTTTGCTGTCTGTCTGCTCCCTGTAAAACACTCTGGGCTACATGTCTTTGGTGTGAAAGGTGCTATTCACATAAATAAAGTTGAGTTGAGTTTACTATTTTTGGTGAAAAATCCAAAAATATTCAACAAGAAAAAATTTGTATTTCTGATTTATGTATTCAAATAAAAAAAATATGTTTGCATCATAAATATATTTGTAAATATGTTTTGCTTATATGTGATTTATATATTATGTTTAGTATTATGACACTTATTTTTGTGAAAACTGAAAAACATATGTAAGTCTTTAATATGAAAAACCTAAACTTTTTATATAAATATTTATCTATGTCAGTCTTTTTGTGTTTGTACTACTTTTGAGACAAATCTAGCCTCAGAAAGATCTCTAATCAAACAAGCTGTTTGTAAAATCTTGTATTTTCTCAGCCTATCTTGTGAGCTGTGAGGTGTTCTGTAATTTTAAAAATTATCTTTATGGTTTTTTTTTTTTTTTATAATTACCTGCCTTAAGACAACAGATAAAATTTAGCTTTGTGCTAATTCAGCCATATTTACATAATGATATTAATAATAACAACTTTACTTGTATAGCACTTTTTAAAAACAGAGGTGTACAAAGTGCTTTGACAATAAACAAAATCAAAATTAGGACAAAGCATCATAACACAAGCAAAGAACACAACAGGAAGGACAAAACCCCAAAAACAGAAGAACCCATGAAAACATAACACCAACATCATAATCATCCTGGTAGACACATCAAAAAGCCCAAAAATGTCAAATTGAAAATACATCGTAATACCTAGCTATATAAAAGTCCAGAATAAAAGTAATGACCAAGTAATAAGAATTAAAACCCCAGAATAACCTAGACCAGTCCATGCAACACAGGAACAACTACATAAAAGAGAGCAAAGGACCAGAGATATAAGAGCATCTAAAATACTGAGAAGAGACACAAACAACTAAAACTAAGAATGGAATAAAACAATTAAAATTTGTAGAGATTAATTAGTCATAAAAGCAAAAATAAAAAGCTAGGAACCGTAAAATATCAGTCATAGTTATGATAAAATTCATAATAATGATGGTAATGAGGTAGAATGGAAACAACAGCAAAAAGAGGTAAAAACGATAAGAGCAGAGGGAAGGTAAAATGCCCTAAAATCAAACAGGAGAAATGAAGATAAACAGATCAGAATCACACCAGAAATAAAATTCAAAGCAGACAAGAGCAAACATAGAAGCTTTAAGGTTAAATTTGTGGATTACATTTACATGTACAGTTGTTATGTTGATTATTGTGAACTGCCCTAATCAAATAAACACGTAAATAAATAAAAAGTAGTGCTTATGATGGCAATTATAAAATAAGAAAATAATGCACATAATTTTGAATAATATAGTGAATCTAAATGAGAGTCCGGCTGTAAAAAGGAGGGATGGGGATGAAAACAGGAGACACTACCTCGCTCTGGATGTAGAAGGTGATGAGGATTTGAAAGAAAGCAGCATGGTCACTTTTATCACTCCTCCGGTCCTCACTGGTAATCACACTTTTCAGCCTGACACACATTAAAATAAAAAAAAAAAATCAGTAAATTTGACCAAAATAGATGAAATAGAGTTTGTGACAACAGAATTGACACACTGCTTACAGATGCAAGTCTGATTTTTTTTTCCATTAATTTTCTTGGAAAGAAGTGATGTAAAGCAGTCGTTCAGTCGTATTTAGGCAACACAAGTCTGTCATTAGAGAACTGGCTCACATTCTCTCCTTCTTCTTACACACATCTGGTCAGGTGTGAGCTAGGGTGACTCAGTGAAAACGTAGCAGCCACATCCATAGCACACTGGTGCTCGACCCGTCCAGGTAGGCTATGACTGCCGACAGCAGATCTCCATCTGCGATTAATAAACTCCTCCATAATCTCCCTTTGCTCTCTCTGCACTTCCTGAGCGTGCTATAGTAGTGTGGGACACGCTCTCCATGCTGCAATGCTAGATATGTTTAATACGCTTTACGCATGGGGATTACGCATCGACCCACAAGTGTGTTCGTTTGTGTGCGGGCACGTGGGTAATAGAGGTGGTTAATCACAATAGTTATCATCATCTATTGTTATTATATAAATATTATTTAGCTATTAAGAAAGTATTTTAAGCTATTATTATTGGCGTTAACTTATGATATTTGCTTTATAATAACACTTGTGACAAATTCTCAGAGAATTAGAAATAATAAGCCTCCTTTATACAAAGGCCTACTACCTGCTGGATCTTTGTAAATACAGGCCTCAGTCTTTATTTGAGGAATAACAGCAGGGAAACTCTTCAGAGATGAATCAACGAATTCATCTAGTCCAGTGGTTTTCAAAGTGTGAGGTGGGCCTCCCCTGGGGGGCGCCACAGAGCTTCAGGGGAGGCGCAGAACCATAAACCAGAAAAAAGGTGATTTGCTTTGTGAACCTCTGCTGTGCATGGAGCAAAATGGATAGACTCATAGCTACTATAGGGACTATGCTATAGGGCAGTGTTACTCAACCAAAGAGCCAAATTTTTGAAAAATACCTTTGCAAGAGCCACAATCTAAGAGGTGAAAAGTGGCAACAACAGCTGGAAGTAGCAATAAAAATGGGTTAAAGGTGGCAATACGGTCAAAAAGCAGCAAAAAATGGGCGAAAAGCAGTGAAAATAGGGAGAAAAAGTGGAAAAATGGTATGTATTAGCAAGGGTAGTTTAAATGGCCAAAAAGTGGCAAATAATTGTTAAAAAACGGGCAAAAAAATTGGGGAAAAGGGCAAAAATGGGAAAAAAGGAAACAAGTGGTATTAAATGGCAATGGTCAGCTTAAATGGACGAAACATGGCAAAAATTGTAAAAAAAAAAAAAAGGGGGGGGGCAAAAAATGGGAGAAAAGTAGAAAAATTAGGAAAAAGTGACAAAAAGATGTAGCATAAATGAGCAAAAAATTAAAAAAAAGAGGGATATTTAATGATGAAATGAAAGGCAGATGTTTAAGGACATTTGCAAACCAAAATATCCAAAATATATTAATGGTAAAAATGTTTAAAGATCAGACGTGACATTGAAATGTTGTTTTTTTTTTTCAATTTGAATCCTTTTTGTGGGTGGGGGTCCACCGAATGAATAATTTCTTCTTAGGGGGGGCTCACTCTCACACACTTTGAAAACCCCTGATCTAGTTGAATGCAGAATAATTCACAGTTAGAGACATACCTTAATGCTCAATCTGACACTTTGCATAAAAGAAGGATGAAAACGTACTTGCTATAGAGAAAGGCTCCGGCTGCTGAGGCCAGGCCTCTGTGTGAGGTGTAAACCAGGGGATAGATTTGGCCACACTCCTCCTCTTTCAGGCCTTCTTCTGTCGACCTACACACATGCAAATATAAAATCAATAACAGAATAATTTTACATTTAAAAGATTTATTTTTGTCGAGTGATCTATGTAGAATTCACTCTAAAATCCTGGATGATATGATATGATTCTACTGCCTTTTAACAGGAACTCAATCAGAATTTTGAAATCCTTAACACACCATCATTTTTCTTGTCATAGCAAAAAATAAATTTACACGGGATTTGAGTCAGGGAAGTGAAATGTTGGCCAACTTGTGAGAGCACGATTCAGTCTGTGAATCATCAGCATTCATGACAAACACTGTAATCACACTTATGAGTCACTATTGCACCTCTATTGTTGAAAAACTGGAATTCCATTTGTGGGCAAGCAGGGAATTTATTTACCATATTTAGTCATCAGGTGAAAATGTTGTTTGGCTGAACATGCATCACTTTTATAGATAGAATATTGATCTAGTTAGGATATTTGAGTTGATTCTTACTGTAAAACGCTCTAAGATTTTTAAAAAAGAAAAATCATGTGTTAATATTTATGAGGGGTTTTTGAGAGTTCATGTTTACATCTAGGACAAAAATCATATAGTGTATGATGCAGAGAGTAGTACACAGAAGTCAACAGAGACAGAGGAAGCCCTCACTGGTGGATCAGCAGCAACAGACTGACTGCTTCCATCGCCACGTCCAAGTCCTTGTCCAACACCATGCTGAGCATCCTCTCCTAAACACAAGTTCAAATATGCAGAGGCACACAGTAAGACAAATGCCCAGACATACCAGCAGACAGAAAGGCACAAAAGACACAGATAGACACAAATACATTTACCCACAGCTGGAGATATGCATGCATGCACACAAACCCACTGATTACAGCTAAGCCATGCCATGAAAACCATTTATCTGCTGCAGCACATGTGGATTAGGAGGGTTTTAATGTGCTAGATAGGAGCTTATTAACCAGCCATAATTGGCAGCAATTAACACATTCAGACACACGCCCAGACAAAGGAAGAGACAAAACGACAAACAGGCATAGTGAGAAAAAAAAAAAACTAAAAAGGCAAAGAAATAGGGGAGGGGCCTGAAAAATGCAAAGAGAGAAAAAGGCAGAAACAATACAATATAAGCTGAAACAATAGATTAAAAAGGCTGAAACAGACAGACAGACAGACAGACAGACAGATGGGAAAAATAAGGGAGAAAATAAGCTCTAAATGAGGAGTGAATCCAATCCAGAGGGATGCCTCACTTTAAATCTGCTGGTGAAAAGCTCCAGGCGGCCAATGAATTCCTTCTCCTGGTACAGACCCTGCAGGGCTCGCACACACTGCAGACGCACTGGACCTTGCTGAAGAAATGTAGAAGAAAAGTCAAATTGCACACCTAAGCACATCTATAACCATCTATACTGATTGTGGCCCAAGTCTGTTCACAGTAGACAGATCTCTTTGTGTGAGTGAATATGAGCTACAACCAGACAAAGAAAAAGCTGTCTGTAGGACAGCTCGAAGTCCTGCAACAGTGTGAAATATCTTTAACATAGAGATGTGGTTGGAGAAGGACTGCCACCAGCATGATGCTGCTTGTGTATTGCAGCAGAATTCACAATGTAACGCTCAGTCTACTCAACAAAGTCCAAATCAACAAGTTCACTATAAGCCTGCACCACTAATCAGTGCACTGTAGCAAAGGAACATGTGTTGGCCTAAACAGTGAGGCTCTCACAAAGTTTAAGTACAGCATACATTTACACTGGAATTCATTTACAGCAGTGTACAGCCTAGCTTCCAGGCTGTTGTCGTAACACTGGGGCAGAGCTTACCAGCATCTCCTGTAGGGATGGAGATTTCTAGTTATTACTGACGATATCTTTATTGATACTCTTTATCAATACTAGTCCTTACTGACACCACTTTCAACACTATTATTTGGTAGAAAGAAAAAAAAGCACACATGCACACACACATGTGCAATAAATAAAGTAGAGTACATCAATCTATCTAATGTTAGCCAGCAAGTTTTGCAAACTAGGAATAGACAAATTTGATGATAGATGATAAGAAACACACACACCTCGCCTCTTGCCCAGTGACTACTGAATAGGCTCCAGACACCCCTCAACCCCCAAGATAATGAGCAGTGGAAAATGGATGGATGTCAAGTTGTGAATTTTTATAAGAGGTTTATAGGCCCCTAACATTCTCTCTCTGTCTCATTATTTTCTCCTTTGGAGATGACAATGAAACCTTACCAAGACATCTGCTTTAAGTGTCAAGTAAGACTCCTTTGGCTATAGCCTCAACCATTGCTCTTAGTGAATTTTAGGAGAAACAAAAAAGAAACTAATGAGAAAAATCTGAAACTTTAAAGGTGCTGTGACGAGAATAGAGACTTTATCTCTTGAGAGTCCCAAGAGATGTAGAAGAGAAAGCCTTGAGCGGTAAAATTTTCCTCTGGCCAATGCATTTTTCACTGCAGGTCTTGTCTTCGCTGCTAAGTAAAAGCTGGGGAATAGCAACCAGAAGGCATGACCTGACAGTAACACTTTGCTCATGTATTGTCGACTTTCTTATCCTGTGGAGGTTCACCTTGTCATAGAGGGTCCATCCCAGGTATTTCAGACACCCATCATTCAGAAAGCCTTCAGGATCTGTTTTCAGCCACACACCCAACTCCTCAATACAAGCTGCCCGGATGTCGGGCAGACAGTCACGGTAACGGTGCACAAACACGCCACGGAACGTGGCATTCATCATGGAGGAAACCTCCTCTTTCATTTCCTGTAGCTGAATCAAAAACATGTAACATGAACTTTAAAAACTACAAAATCAAACCATATTTTAACCCATTATTAACCCAATCAATGTATAATGACAGTGTTCAAATATTGTCCAACAATAAGATAAGGAAACACTTTTAATCTTTGTGTAGCTTTCACGTCTCAGCATGCAGAAAACACAAGACTGTTTTTTTAATACACTTTAGTGTTTCTAAACAAAGACACCCAAATAAATGTCAGCAGGACAATGTCTTTAAAGCTGATGTGAGTGTGTTTCACTGTCCTGCATGTTTTCTATATAGAAGTATCCATCTGTCTGCTCCATTCATGCCAGTGTTTGAGTTTGTTTGTGTGAACGTCACCTCACTGATGGAGGCCTGCAGCTTCTCCAGTTGGTCTAAGGCTCTGGCATTTGTCCTATTGCTGTTCTCCATGTCGTAACGCCGCTGGGTGGTCTGCAGCTGAACTGACACTATCAAGGCCACGCCCACCAAACCAGTCATCAGCTTCATTGCTGAGAAGACATGCAGGATGAAAACTTGTGCTGACAGTACCAGATGTGGACAGACCATATTTGTTGCACAACTACATTTTAAAATCAGATTTCAAGTTTTGGAAGCAAGAACAAAGTCCACCTCAACACAGGCTTTAATTTGAATAAATTCAACTGAGACCCTCATTAGCAAACCTCATCGTTTCAACAAACTGCACAGAAGCTCACAGTAAAAACACAATATCTTGACAACAATGTACAGAACTCAGCTGGACTGGGTGGTATCCAAATTTTAATTCCAGTATACCTTTCCAAAATTTTCCATGGTATACAGTATGACTGCAACGTTTTTAAAAAACTTATTATAAAAGAAGCATTCAGACCACAGCCAGCAAAGCGTACAACTCCATAGGCGTTTCATTCAATCCTTTTTAAAAAGGATCCTTAAAAAAAGAATAAAAACATTTTTTTTAATTTATTCATCACAGACTAAATGAAGAAGTTCACATGAATTAACTTGGCCTCTTTTTGGACAAAATACTGCAGTTATTTCTACTTATTTTTATGATGTGAAATAAGCCAGGGCCAGTAAGTCTGAGGTTGAAGAGATTATTCACTGTATCATGTTTCCTTTTAGCAAACATTGAAAACACGTACCACACAAGGGTTAAATTAGAGATATTTGGATTCGACAGAGATCCCTCCTGGCCACAAGTACCCTCTGCTGGAAACTTAAAAAAAAAAGTTATGGAATAATTAACCTTATCTAGATATCCCTTTAAAAAGGGTTAACATGTGTTTTAACATTTTTAAAACTGTTTTTCAATCTTGTTTTAACCAAGCCTGATGTTGTTGCAGCAGCATGCAGCACTTATAGTATTAACAATAAAACTAAAATCATTTATTATCACTGATTTACAACCAGAAAGAAAAATTAGCGTTTTCAAGATCGCGTTGCTGTGGATGATATTAGAACCAGCGGTGAACGGTTTACAGTTTGACTTTAATGAAGACCGTGGTGAGCTGTCGTAGCGCAGTACCATCTGATGCTGCAAGTATGAAAGAGTGAGGTCTATTTTTTGACGGGACTTTTGACAAACAAGGCCTTCATTATTAACAGGTGGTCTGTAATCACTTTTATAACATCTTCACACAGGCAGTAGTGCTGCTGATGGAAACACTCTCTAGACATGTACAAAACATCGTTTTGCCCATTCTCACTCAAGTATAGGAGTTGTTTTATGGAACGAATATGAACATTTGACCACCTTTATGTCATTGACGGTGTACAAAAGAAGACTTAAAAACACTTTGATGATAAAATCCCAGAAAGAAATAGAAAATAGAACAGTCATTATTAGGAGATATTAGGAGAGGGAGTGTGATGTGAAAAGCAAAACATTTTCTCCAGTTACTAAAATGATGAGATCTGAAAGATCAGTTTGTTCCATCTTCAAGAAAAGACCTCAATAATAATAAATATTTTAGAGTTACTTTAAAACAAAAACTTCATAAAGCAGTTAAATAAGAAGACCCAAAACTCATGCCCAAAACCTTTAAACAAATCAAGAAGAAAGAGTAAATACTACAGTCAGTGATGTGTAATCATCTTATCTAAGCATGCTCACCAAGCAGGGTGCTGGTGTGTCTGAAGGCTCTGACCTGCGAGTCAGACAGGCCAGTGAGCAGAGCCAGCAGGGAGGGGAACAGGAACTCGTCATAAATCAGACTGTTCTGACAGGAACACACCAAAACCCGAACAAACTCGCTCAAGCTGTTTTTGAAACGCCTGAGTTGGGGACCTGGCGTGCACAGAGGGTAGGCCACTGAATCCTGGAGAGAGAAACAAAAGACACGGGGGATGCATCTTTATCTGTCCTGGGTGAGCTATTATTTGATGTGCTAAATACATCAATGACAAAACAAAGAAATTAACTCATCAATGCACCATTTCTTCACAAACGCCTGTGATAGTTAGGTTGTTTGACCTCTGCCAATGCCAGCAGGATTGTTAGTAATGAGACCAAACACTGTACACCAAATGCAAACAAGAAAACCATGATTGAACTAGAGTCACCTCATTGAACTCTTTGGTGAGTGTGCGGATTATATCAGCGTTCTGCATGCTGTCAAACATCTCTCTGCTAACCACACCTGGACACAAGGGTTAAACATAAACAGCAATAAAAGAAATTAAACACAGGATCAGAGTTAGGTTTATTAAAAAGGTGAATTCATTTCATTCTCATCCACAATTATTGACCTGCTGCATCGTCGATGAACAGATGATTAACACAGCACCAAGACGTTTCATTGTTACCATGCTAGCAGATCAATAGTTGACTGCTGATCATTGCCTGAGCTGATATTGGCGACAACATCTCTTGAACTTTGACTCCCACCCCTCCACTCGTTGGCTCTCTGTTGACCTCTCACCTTTGCATCCGCAGGAGCGAACAATGAAGTTGATGAGCACCAACAGGCCTGCCTCTCGGCTTTGCTTGTAGCTGTCCAGCCATTCATCGACCACTGTCTGAAGATTAACAAGGAGAGAGCAGCCAATAAGAAGCTAGGCTCAGATCAAAAGCAAACAGTTTTAATGACAATATGGCATTTGAATAACATTATTGATTTTGGATTTCGCCTTTATTTGGCACTTAATTTTGTCTTCAGTAACATCTGGATCTGTAGCTCCTTGTTCCCGTTTTCTGCCTGTTTTTAATAGCAATTTTATTCAACATCTTTGTATGCTTTGTATGCATCTTTGTAGCTGTTTTTGGCAGACAGGACTTTCATTAAAAAGCGCTGCTCTAGAACAGCTGCCGTGTGATAATGTAGGGTATTTAAATCGTTATAACGTTTGTCTGGCAGGGAAAAAATGAAATGCACTTTGCTGGATTTGCTGAATGTGCTTTGTGAAAGTGGGCCCTCGTCCAGGATCACCATCTGTATCGTGTAGCTGCTCTCCACTGTAGTGACAGACCCTTTTTTTTTTTTGCTACTCACCACACTTTTTGTCTTCCTTCCTTTTGTTATGTGTTTCTTCTTTTCTAGTCTTTAACCAGAAGAGACTGGATCCAGCACAACAAAGGTGGGGATGGACGTGTGCTGTCAATCATTGACTGCACAACCCAGTCAGAAAACACTTTCTCCTTACTCACATATCAAAGGCAATTCTGTAGGGTCACATCAGTCAGCCACTGACAGCAGATGATAATCTCCCTCATTGTGAGCTCCAAAAGGCTTGTTCCTCTGCTCATTACATATGCCTCCTTCCCCACTTCCCTCCCTCCATCATTTCCTCCATACCCCCTTCCCCCCTGCTCTTCAGCTCAGGTTTGCTCACCACCATGGCACTTTTTCCAGAGTAGACAGCATCATAGAGGTCTTCTGCACTGATGCCCTGGCTCTCTGTGTTTACGCTCCCCACAGGTCTGGGGGAGGCCTGCCTGGACGTCCCCCGGGAGTGCTGCTGCTGCTGCAGAGAGGAGTCTGGGGGAGAGGGGCTGGAAGACACCCTCAATGCAGCTTTTCGCCTGGATCTCTTGGGTGGCTGGAGATGAAAGAAAGATGGGAGGGCAGCTTAGTGAAGGTTCTAGGGTTATTTATTGTTGGCAGCTATATTAATGATAATTGTGGCAAGATCAATGCAGTTGGCAAAATTCAAATTATTGTGATATTGAGGCTGACACTGGATTTTTGAAATGCATGTAAAGGTGATTTGACAGAGATTTGCCAAATTGAGCTATGAGAAGGCTGACCAACATAGCTTCATAGTGCAGCAGCAGACTGACTCCTATATGTATACACCTCAATTAGGTGAAAAATGGACTAGGAGTCCGTTTCCAATAGTCTTTCTAACCCTAACCCCTAACCCTACCCTAACTTTTTGCTTAGGATTTGTACTGAATAATCTGAGTGTCTGCCATGTAAAGGGCTGTTTGAATTCTCTAAATCAGTGGTCCTCAAATGGTGTCTTTAGACACACTACTGTGCCTTGAGACAAGTATGTGTGTGCCTTGGGGATCTGGCTTGACCCCTGAAAAAACCCAGAGAATGGACCCTCCCCAGTTATGATTTATTGATGAGTGTGAGTGTGTGTGTTGGCTCAGTGGCATTGGTGCTAGCATCCTGGCTAACAGTTACCTCATTTGGCAAGTTATTATTGAGTTGAAATTGGTGCTGAAATGATCATTATTCATGCTACTTTTAACCTAGCTAACCAATTTTTCTACCCATTTTGCCACCAATTTTGTCAACTTAACCATTTTTGCTGCTTTTTGCAATTTTGCAACTTTTTAAAAATACCTTTGACCCATTTTTGCAACTTTATTGAAGTTTTTACCAGATTTAACCAATTTTTGCTACCTTTTTGATGGTTTTTGCCAACTTTTGCTATAATATGGCCATTTTTTGCCAATTTTTCATCACTTTTTACCACATATTAGCACCTTTAACCCTTTTTGCCACTTGTTACCTATTTTGTCACCTTTTTGACACTTTAATCCCATTTTTGCCACCTTCTTGCTAATTTTCACTCACTTTGCCTTTGTTTGGCCACTTTTTGCCTAATTTTGCCCATTTTTTAATAACTTTTAAACCATTTTAACCACCTTTTTACAACATTTAATCCTTTTGGCCACTTGTAACCCATTTTTACCACCTTTTTGACACTTTCAACATGTCTTGCCACTATTAACCAATTTTTTGGCCCCTTATGCCAATTGTTAACCATTTTTGACTTTGTTTTGCCTCTTTTTACCCAATTTTTTCATGTTTTATCATCACTTTAACCAATTTTTTCCACCTTTCAGGAACCTTTTGCCCACTGTTGCCACCTCCAGTTGGCTTGGCCCCAGAAGCCTCTCCCCTTTATGCCCCCTTATGGACCACCTTGACTGTTATATTATTTAAAAGTCTATTTTGTATTGATATGAATATGGTGTGCCTTGAGATTGTGGCTTAACCTTAGGTGTGCCTTGGGTGAAAAAAGTTTGAAAACCACTGCTCTAAATGATAAGGACTGAAGCTTCACTGCTTCTCTTGTTATTTCTTTCAGCAGAGGACACACTGGACCATCCTTTCTGAAACATGAGAATAAAAGATGGCACATCAGTTTCATTCAAAGTGATCAAGGTGACGGCAGTAATGTCATCTTCACTCAATTATTCAATCATTTTTATTTATTCAGATTTCTGGGAGGCTTTTTACCTTCACTTTGATAGGACAGCTGAAGAGAGACAAGAACAATGGGGTGAGAGAATGGGGGGAGACATGCATCAAAAAGAGACAGGGAATTGATCCTGGGACCCGTGCATCGATGACTATAGCCTCTGTTTATGGGTGCCTGCTCAATAAACTGAGCTAAATCAACACCAAGAGCTTGCTTTTTTAAACTAAATTATGATTTATCTGGATAAATACAAGGGGCTGAGCACCTATTCCAGATGTCACAACTATGTCTCCTCAATTATATTTCTTTTATTTAGGGATGCACGATTTTGGTATGATATCATGACAGTAAACATTGAACAAATAAGTGGAGTTTTAGTCTGGACCTACAGACCTACATAAGCTTTTTATTTATCATCATTCCTTACACTGTAAAGTCTATTTCAAAGACAGAAATTAGTTCTTTTGTTCATCCTAAAACTTTAAACTTTATGATTTAAGGACTAAAGTTTAAGGTTTGAACTAAATTCAACACTGGTACTGCCATCAGCAGAAATCCAACATCATAAATCCCTGCTTTTATTTCATCCCAACCTCCAATCAACCGCTAAACTGCATTTTGGATTTCTATTTTGAGGAACTTACAATTAATGTGGCAAAGTTAAAGCACTGCCAATTTGAGCTAAAACTGAAGTGGGATTTCTGCTGTTTGGATGGCATTACAGGTATTACAGCTGAAGTGTGAAGTGACCTATTTTTCATCATAGCAATAAAAAAAATTAAAAATAGAACTGATACAAACCGAACAAAACAATAGAATTTCATTACACTAATACAAGATACTGACTGACCTATAACTGTGGTTTATCTTTACTGTGCATGTTAACGTAGACTGTAGCATTTATTTTAATGCCTGCTAAGCCTTACCGGTCTTTTATTTGAACTGAGTAGAGCTTGGTGATGAGAGAACTTGATTTATTGACATAAAAAAACATGAGTAAATCATTGCCTAAGTACTGCCTTTCAAATTATCTTGGCCAAAGTGTTCAAATAAGAGCGACATTTACTGAGAAACTCAGATAATTTACCTTAAGTCCAAGCACAGGTTGTTTTCTCCGCTTTTTGGACTTCATGGTGGCCTCATAGTCACTTCCAGAGTCAGAGAAGTCGTCCAACTCATCCAGACTGATACACAAGTAAGAGAACAGTTCAGAAACAAATCTAAGTACAAGGTGAACAATTTAATAAAGGATTACAAGATTATATCGCTGAACAAGTATGGTGTTTATACTTTAACACAGTGTCATTTTTAGCAGCCATTTTTAATTTATTTTTAATGTTTAGATCAAAATGCCCTTTTATTTTAGTCACATTTAAGTTATCTTAACTCTTCAAAGTCTGTTTATTGCAGAAAAACATTCAAAAACATTTTAGAGTTGTCTTTGTCTATAAAAAGTTCTTGTATTTGTTTTAATTTTTAGTAGGGATGCACGATATTATTGGCCAGATATCGGTATCGGCAGGTATCAAAATTTTTGCCGATATTTACATCCAGTATTTTGGCCGTTTAATTTTTATCTTTAGGTTTAAGAAGTATTGCACTGTCTGCAATTTAAAAATTGTAGCAGGCCATATTGCGATTTAATCTAATTTGCAATTAATTGCCCAGCCCTACAAGGCTCTATTCATCAAAACTAGTCCGAGTCTAGTTTTCCACATGTAAAAAAAAAGAGGTAGCTGCCAAACATTTTACAAATGCTGTAAAAAACTTTAATTGTAGATTCATTCATCACAAGGGCAGAAAATTGGATTAAAAAATGCACGCTGATTATTCCCACTCTGCTTCCATGACACAACTGGCTCAACTAGCTTTGCAACTTTGATTGGAACGTGTGTAAAAATCCTCTGTGCTCTTAATGTGTATAATTTCAGGGGTATATTGCATATTCAACATATAAATACTACCCTAGATTGACTAATAAGCTGACACTCTGGCCTTGGTCTCCATGTTTTCTGTTTCAGTAGCTAAAGGAAAGTTCTGATGCCATTCAAAAACACGTCCTTTCTGGTTATTTTATTGAAATGATCTTTAAATCTACCAGCATTCGATCCTTCTCAAATTATTGACATATCTGATTATGGCAATTAATCAATTACAAAGCCTATAACTAATTTATTTAATCAGCTGACAGCACTCACTAGTATTCATAGTTCACCTCAACAAATTACCACTGATTATAAAAAGAGTTACTTATTTGTACAAATTTTGATACTGAAGCACTCAGTGCTAGTCTGGTTAACTAGTTAGAAAAAAAATCACTGGCATTTTTAAGGTTATGGGTATTTCCTTTAATCCAGTGGTTTTCAAAGTGTGAGGTGGGCCTCCCCTGGGGGGCGCCACAGAGCTTCAGGGGAGGCGTGGAACCATAAACCAGAAAAAAGGTGATTTGCTTTGTGAACCTCTGCTGTGCATGGAGCTAAATGGATAGACTCATAGTTACTATAGGGACTATGCTATAGAGCAGTGTTACTCAACCAAAGAGCCACATTTTTGAAGAATACCTTTGCAAGAGCCACAATCTAAGTGGTGAAAAGTGGCAAAAAAACAACTGAAGTAGCAATACATATAGGTTAAAGGGGACAAAATGGTCAATAGACAGCAAATATGGGTGAAAAAGGGGGAAAATAGGGAGAAAAAGTGGAAAAATGGTCAGAAAGTAGCAGAAATGGGTGAGAAGTGACAAAAAAATGAGTGGAAAGTGACTTAAATGGGTAAAAAGCAGTCAAGAGTGGCAAAAATGGTCAAAAAAAGAGGAAACAAGTGGTATGTAATGGCAAAGCGTAGTTTAAATGGACAAAAAAGTGGAAAAAATGGTAAAAAAAAAACAAAAAAACAGGCAAAAAATGAGATAAAAGTGGCAAAAATTGGAAAAAGTGGCAAAAAAAAGGAAACAAGTCTTAATAAATGGCAACGTCAGCTTAAATGGACGAAAAGTGGCAAAACATGGTAAAAAATGGGCAAAAAATGGGATAAAAGTGGCAAAAATTGGGAAAAAGTGACAAAAAGATGTAGCAAAAATGAGCAAAAAATGGGAAAAAAGGGGATATCTAATGATGAAAGGTAGCTTAAATGGGCAAAAAGGGGAAAAAGGGCAAAAATGGCATAAAAGCGGAAAAAATGGGGGAAAAGAGGCAAAAATTAGTTTTAAACTGGCCAAATAATAAGAAAAAGGGGTATTTAATGGCATTATAACTGAATAAGAGGGAAAGGCAGATGTTTAAGGACATTTGCAAACCAAAATATCCAAAATATATTCATGTTAAAAAAGTCTGAAGGTTAGACATGACATTGAAATGTTGTTGTTTATTTTTTTTTCAATTTGAATCCTTTTTGTGGGTGGGGGTCCACAGAATGAATAATGTCTTCTTAGGGAGGCTCACTCTTCCACACTTTGAAAAGCCCTGCTTTAATCCATTTTTATCTTTATCATATCTTCATATCTTACTTTTCTCCCCTGGTTGTCTGCAATGCTGCCGTGGACATAAAAGTTCACTATAAATATGAGGTGTAGCTTGTCATTGAAATATATACATAAATTTAGTCTTCAGACTTTAGATGATAACATGGTTCTTTTCAATGGTGAAGAAAAAAATAAGTTGGTGAGTAATACTTGATCTGTGTGAGACTCTACAGCCACAACGTTCAAGGGCTGTTTACTTTTCTGACTTTATTATTCAAAGCTGGCTAACACAGGCTAGCAGATGGGCAAAACAAAGGCAGGTAATGCTTGGCAGAAGTTACCTGTCCAAAACTGAGCCATCATCAGCCATACTGGGAGCGCCAGAGGACTGGGGAACAGATTTGCTGTGAGGAGACCTACGGCGTGGGAGAGGAGACAAAACTAGAGACAAACCACACCTGGCGCTAGCTAAACGTGTACATGTCGGTGTCTGTAAGCAGCTTAGTGGCAGAAAACTTTAGCACTGACCAGATATTTCTGTGGCTCCTCTACAGTTGAAGTTTAATCAAAAGTAAAGGTATTATGTCAAAGAAGTACTTATCCAGATGTGTAGCAGACACATTTAAAAAGTAAGTCGAACAGGTTGAAATTTTAGCTTAAGCAGTCTCTGTGTAGCTAGCGATTCTTACCCTTTAATGAAATAACCGGACATGTACTAAAGTAAAAAATAATCCATAAACATTATTTTCAAACTAATTCCTAAATTAAGTTACCTGAAATATTATAAATCACAGTGTCTTGTCAAGAAGATTGGTTCAATAATGGCGATTTCTCTCATCTCGGTACCGATGACGTTCAAAGGCGCGAATGTATGTTCGGTGATTCTGGATGCTGATTGGTCGGAAGCTCTTCAGCTCAAGAGATGATTGGTTCTTCAGCTGGTCAGTTGATGATCATTGGTCATCTAAAACGGTCTTTTAGTGTGTTTGTTGCTAGGGTCAAAGCAAAACAGGCTAATAGAGATAATCGATCGAACTATTTTTGAGTTGAAAACATGAATGCTATTGGCTTTCCTTTATGTGTTGTTTAAGATCTGGACCTCGAGGTCGTACTAAAGTTTTAAATGAACTGAGTATCTAAGGATGTTGCACATTGAGGTGGGCCAATATTTTTGTGTATTATTTTATTATAGATCCGTTGTATTTGAGTTAAATCTTTGATTTGTCTACTCTTGTCTTTCTGTCCAGTTTGTGGACCCCGAGGTGATGGGCTCAGCTGCTCCCTGCCCCTCCACCGCAGGCTC
Source organism: Cheilinus undulatus (assembly GCF_018320785.1). Classification (NCBI taxonomy): domain Eukaryota; kingdom Metazoa; phylum Chordata; class Actinopteri; order Labriformes; family Labridae; genus Cheilinus; species Cheilinus undulatus. The sequence goes on along the minus strand of NC_054874.1, from coordinate 1,657,283 downwards.
CTCACCCCTTTCTCCCCGGTAGGTCCCGGTTGGTCCATTGTTCTGTCTTCGATGATAGGCTATTATGACCTAGGTCAAGTTAGCTGGAGTTAAACACAAAACTTCCGGTTCGTGCCTTCAAAATAAAATATTAATAACTTCGCTTTGCTTAGAACGACCCCAGAAAGGAAATATTTCATAAATAAAACTCCAGAAAGGGCGGTTAATATAATTTACCATTGGACAGTTCAGTGCATTACAAAAAGCGTCGCATCTTAAGAAACAATATAGGGTGAGGGTTAGGATAATAAATGTACTGAACGATGTTAAAATGAATCATCATTCAAAGTGAAGGACGAAAAGGTTAAAAGGATATAAAGAGTAACACACACCAAAACTGATTTAATAAAATCATGTTAAAGAAGACTGATTAAAAAAGACACAATTAAAAAAAGAGAAAGACAGAGCTAAAAGACAAAGCAATAAAGGTAAAGAACCAAAATGCATTAATATTAATTAAATACAAAAAAACAATGATAAAAGATTAAAAATCCCAAATAATTAAAAGTCTATGAAACTGAACATTAGCTGTTCATAACTAAAGAAGAATATATTAACTCTGACAGCCCTAATTTCTACCTTCTTCTTATTGTAAATGTGACTGATGTAACTGTTGTGCTGTCTTCCTGATTCTACGGTGGCCTGGAAGTACAATACAAAATTACAACAAAAATGTTTGAAAAAACATTTCAACATTTCCAAAAAAAAAAAAATTACATCCATCAATACACTTTAACAAAAGAAGAAACACATTTACATTTATCAGAACACTAACAAATGTTGAAACACTAAGCCACAAGCTGAGACAAATTAAGTTGCTTTGTCCTTTGTAAACGTGTTCAGCAACTTGTTAATTTGTCACAGCTCATGTATTAGTGTTTTATCATTTTGTTAATGAAAAATTTTTTCATCTTCTCTAAAATTGATTTGTTAAATGTAAATTAGTTTTTATGGAATAACCTATAAATTTTGTTTCAAGTTTTGTAAAAGATTTTTTGACTTTGAAATTTTGTCTTGCACTTCCAGGCCACCATACAGGTCTCCCTTTAAAGAAGAATTCTTAATTTAAATACAGAAGAGGATTAGGGACACTGAAAAAAATGAGATGATGATGAATTCTGAGAAAAAAGTCAGAATTTTGAGGAGAAAAAAATAATAATTCCAAGGTTAAAGTCAGACGTTTAATCTCAGAATTCTGATTTTTTTCTGTGAATTCTAAAATTAAATTCAGAATTTTAATTTTAATCTCAGTATTCTGATTTAAATCTCAAAATTCTGATTTTAGTTTGATCTCAGAATTCTGATTTTAATCTCAGAATTCTGACTTTAATCTCAGAATTGATTTTAATCTCAGTATTCTGATTTTAATCTCAGAATTGATTTTAATCTCATAATTCTGATTTTTTTTCTGAGAATTCTGAAATTAAATTCAGAATTCTGGGATGAAATTTAGAATTCTAATTTTAATCTCAGATTTCTGACTTTTTCTCAGAATTCTGACTTTAATCTCAGAATTCTGACTTTAATCTCAGAATTCTGATTTTAATTTCAGATTTCTGACTTTTTCACACAAGTAAATAAAAAAATCGTCTCAGTTTTTTAGTGGCCCTAATCCACTTCCGTATTAAACAAACGTTAAACATAAAAATACATCAAAGATTTTTCAGTGAACATTTCTACGGATACAATTCTTCTACTCATGCGAGCTTGCCTTGCTCTTATTTTGAAATCTGCCACCTCCCCGGCGGTGTCCTGCTAACTCTGGTTAACCTGACACCCAGGCTGTGGGATGAGGCGGAGGGACGGGAGTACCCCATTCATTGACACTGCCTCTCCATCTACGTACAACAGCGGATCTCCCCGTGAGGACAGACTGAGTGGACAGGCTTGATGGAGACATAGATGTGATGTAAAAACGTCCCGGATGAACCTGTTCAGCTCTCTAGTCGGGGGAAACTATGACTATTTTACACGGCTGACGATCTGGGAGACTCTTTTTACTTTTGCTTGCGTCTGATCCGGACAGTCTTTCATTTATTTATAAAGGTGCTGCACCCTCAGTCCTGCTCCATCCACCCCCTCTGCTGTCTGTCTCTGAGCCCTGCTGAAAGGATGGAAACCCGTCTATGTTTCTCCAAGTCCCCGCTACTGGTGCTGCTCTGCACGGCGTGTGCACTGTCAGGGATCCGGAGCCCCGTGGCTTCAGCGGGGAGGAGCTGCGCAGACACCCGGCAGGCGTACGCGGAGAAGGGGTACGGCACGGGCACTGCACCGATGACTCAAATTTCCGGTAGGACTCTGCGTGTTGCTTTCAGTGGGAGTAGGACAGAAAGAGCTTTGCAGACTTATGCAGCTATCTTCATCTGTCAATACATGGGTTTAAATGGAGTTTTTGATTAGATTTCTGTCACAGGGGAATTTTATTATGGCGTCAGCATGCTTCAGTTTGTCTCATCAGGGATAAAAATAGCATAATGTACATTAAGGTCACTGCTCACCCACATGCATACACCAGAAATCATAAGGAGATGGCAGCAGAGGGAAAAGACAAGCAAAAGTGCAAGCTGGCTCAAAACTCACAAATTAGCACCGTGGACACATTGCTGGATATCATGGTGAGTTTCCCCTCAAGAGAAAAAATGCAGGGTGGTTTAAAACAAATTATATCCACCCCCTCCCTCCCTCTCTGCTGTTTAAATAGGATGATTAAGGGGATGAGCAAATTGCCAACACCAGTGCAACAAAGAACCTCGCCCCTAATTAGTCTTTGCCCACTGGCTCAGTGTTAAATCCCTGCATGTACCCACAGGCTCTGCTCACTGGTGATAATCTTATCTGCAGCATTAAAGATAGCATGTGGATTACTGACTTCTGGATATGAGTAATTTAAAGTTTGGATGAGCAGTTGGGATGGAGGAATGGAGTTGAGACAGCGAATTGTGAATCACTTTGGTGTCTGAAAATGTAGCCTAGTTTGCAGAGGTTCAGCTTTGCATGTAAATCAGTGAGAGGAGGACTGTGTGCGTCTGTGTGCCCGTTTGCACCAGACAGACTCGCAGCTTCATCTGCAAAACTGCAGAATCACACACCTCGCAGATTTCTAAGGATTTATTTCGTGGCAATTTAGCTCTCCGTGTGTGGGTCCCAACTGCAGTATTGATTGATAGTGTGAGCGTGCATGGGGGCTATCACCGCCTGAGTCTTGGCTCAGCGTCCCGTGGGCCAGGGGAGCAGATGGCCGGGGAGAGCTGAGGATGAAGAGAGGCAGTTTAGAAATGGAAATAGAGGGATGAGAGAGGGCTAATAGTGAGAGAACAAAAGAGGCACATCAGTGAGGGTGGAGTTGGGAATGACACTTTTCCTCACTGTATTACCAGCAGTAAAATTCATATGAGATGTTAAATCTCAGAAACAAAGAATTCAAACCCACATCCACAGTGAAGGTAGTGCTGCGTGCTTTTTTGTCTCTCTCCCCTGGTTGTCGTTTGCATATCATTACCTCTGACATATCAAAGACCCAACCTGAGCTGACAAAGAAAGACAGATTGAAGCTGAATAATTCATGCAGGGAAATTACAGTTTTTCTATCACACTCTTATCTTTGATAAGATTTCCCCACAGTAGCAGAGCAGGCTGACGTGTGTGGGAACTGACTCTTCACTAAAACACAAACATCTGCTTTGACCTGATAATAGAGCGTCTGACAGAGAGACGGCCGCGGTCGCTCTGATGTTAAAACAGTTTTAATTTTAGGCTCTTTATTTAAACAGGAAATTCATGAGAGCATTTTAGTGTAGCATCCACAGGGATGCACCAATGCATTCAAATTAAGATTAGCAGCTCTGGCCCTCTTCAACTTCTCAAATAATATGTCACGAACTGATGCAAGCTCAAGGGCTGGGCACTGTGGCCTAACAGTTAAATACCCGAGTACAGGGGTTTTCAAAGTGTGTGAGAGTGAGCCCCCCCTAAGAAGAAATTATTCATTCGGTGGACCCCCACCCACTAAAAGGATTCAAATTGAAAAAAAAATTAAACATCAACATTTCAAACATTTAATTCTAATCTTTAAACATTTTTAACATGAATATATTTTGGATATTTTTGGTTGTAAATGTCCTTAAACATCTGCCTTTCCCTCTTATTCAGTTATAATGCCATTAAATACCCCTTTTTCATATTTTCTGGCCAATTTACAACTTCTACAAGCTCTTTTTGCCTTTTTTTAGCCATTTTTTCCACTTTATCCCATTTTTGCCCTTTTTTACCTTTTGCCCATTTAAGCTACTTTTCATCATTAAATATCCCCTTTTTTCCAATTTTTGGCTTATTTTTGCGACGTCTTTTTGCCACTTTTTCCCAATTTTTGCCACTTTTCTCCCATTTTTTACCCTATTTTTTACAATTTTTTGCCATTTAAGCTACCCATTGCCATTTAATACCACTTGTTTCCTTTTTCCCAATTTTTGCCCTTTTTCACAATTTTTTTGCCACTTTTATCCCTTTTTTTGCCCATTGTTTTCGCCCATTTTTGCCACTTTTTGTCCATTTAAACTACCCTTTGCCATTACATACCACTTTTTTCCTCTCTTTTGACCATTTTTGCCACTCTTGACTGCTTTTTGCCCATTTAAGTCACTTTCCACCCACTTTTTTTGTCACTTCTCACTCATTTCTGCTACTTTCTGACCATTTTTCCACTTTTTCTCCCCATTTTCATCCCTTTTCACCCATTTTTTGCTGCCTATTGACCATTTTGCCAACTTTAACCTTTTTTTATTGCTACTTCCAGCTGTTTTTGCCTCTTTTTACCTCTTAGGTTGTGGCTCTTGCAAAGGTATTTTTCAAAAATGTGGCTCTTTGGTTGAGTAACACTGCTCTATAGCATAGTCCCTATAGTAACTATGAGTCTATCCATTTAGCTTCATGCACAGCAGAGGTTTGCAAAGCAAATCACCTTTTTTTCTGGTTTATGGTTCCACGCCTCCCCTGAAGCTCTGTGGCGCCCCCCAGGGGAGGCTCGCCTCACACTTTGAAAATGACTGCGCTAGTACGTCTCTGATTTCTCACTGCTTTATTTTATCATTAGCATTTATTAAAAGTGCACGGCTGAACTAAATGAACACTGTCAGATTTAATGCTGACATTTTTACAGTGTCTATGGGCCCACACCACAGAGTGTTGATTTGACTCTTTCTAGGGACTGTACCTTAACACAGTGGTTCTCAACCTTGGGGTCGGGACCCCCTTGGGGGTTGCGAGACACTGAGGGGGGTCTCCAGTTGCCCTAACAAAACTAATATTTTTGGAATTACACTGTTGCCACTTGACACCAATTTTGTCCAAATTTTTACCCCTTTTCGTCATTTTTTCCCACTAATTTTAACACTTTTTATCATTTAACACCTATTTTTGTCAGTTTTAAACTCTTTCCAACTCTTTTTTTCTGCTTGTTTTTCCCACTTCTAAACCAATTCTGGCCACTCAAGCTTAATGTTGCCTCTGCTGTTCCATTATTGCCACTATTAACCCCATTTTAACCAGTTTTACTTCCAATTTTCCCATTATAACCACATTTCACCATTTGATATGCCAATATTTGGCTAGTTCAACAAACTTCTGCCAATATCTGCCTTTTTTTTCTTTCTGAATTTGAATCTGATTTTTTTCCCCCGTGTTTTTATCAAATTGTCATCCATTTCACCAAATTTCCACCCATTTTTGCCAACTTAAAGCCATTTCAGCCGTTTTTTAAACTCCTTTTTATCACTATTTATGCCCTTTTTGCCTCTTTAACCCATTTTTGCCATTTTTGTTGCCATATTTAGCTATTTTTTTGCCAGTTTTAACCCATTTCAGATACTTCTAAAATCCAATTTCACCACCTTTTCCACCATTTTTTGTCATTATTAACCCATTGTACCAATTATTATTCTTTTTTAACAGGGGGATTCACATTTTTAAAAAGGCTATTTACCAAACAAAAAAATTTTCTTTGATAGGAGTGATTATTTTTCAGGTTGAAAATGAAATATGGATATCACAGCTTAACTTTACAATGGACCATGATTTTGTTGACCTCCATGGCCCCCAGTTTGGCTGGACGGCAGAAAGCTCTCCCCTTTATCCCCCTTATGGACGGCCTTCTCTCCATATGACTGTTCTTGAATGTTCATGGCTGTGTTCAACCACCTTCAGGTCCAGTGGGGGTCCCCGGTCTCAGCTATCTTTATTTCAGGGTCGCGGGCTGAAAAGGTTGAGAACCCCTGCCTTAACAAAGGGGTTTCCAACTCAGTCACAGCAGGGGCCCAAATCTGAATTTAGGTCTAACCTGAGGGCCTAACAGGGTCAACATTTAACTGGAAACTGTCAACCATGTTTTCACAGGTAAGGAATTATAGGGAAAATTAAACAATGATGATAAATGATTTTAAGATTTCTAAAAAAAAAAAAAGTCAAAATGATTGAATATCACAGCATCAGTGTTACTGTGTGTCCATGTTAAATAAATAAAATTAAATAAATGAGTTTTAAGGCTCAAAATCTGAGATTAAAAAGTCAATTTTATAAGTCCTAAAGGTCAAAAGACAAAATAAAAGTCAAATAACATTTTAAAAGGTAAATTTATGAGATAGAGACTTGCAATCATGGGTTTAAAGGTCAAAATAAGAGATAAAATTTAAAATTGTGACTCTAAAAGGTCAAAATGCAAGATAAAAAAAGTCAAAATAAGGTTTTTAAAAGGTAAATATATGCTATTTTGCCAAAAGTATTTGCTCACCTGCCTTGACTCGTATATGAACTTAAGTGACATCCCATTCTTAATCCATAGGGTTTAACCTGACGTCGGTCCACCCTTTGCAGCTATAATAGCTTCAACTCTTCTGGGAAGGCTTTCCACAAGGTTTAGGAGTGTGTTTATGGGAATTTTTGACCATCCTTCCAGAAGCACATTTGTGAGGTCACACACTGATGTTGGACCAGAAGGCCTGGCTCTCAGTCTCCGCTCTAATTCATCCCAAAGGTGTTCTATGGGGTTGAGGTCAGGACTCTGTGCAGGCCAGTCAAGTTGATCCACACCAAACTCTCTCCTCCATGTCTTTATGGACCTTGCTTTGTGCACTGGTGCACAGTCATGTTGGAGCAGGAAGGGCCATCCCCAAACTGTTGCTCCTCCATATTCTGCTGGTCTCTTGTCCTCACTGAGGAGTTCTCAGTCAAACCACACAGTTTATTTACTTTACAGTACACTCTCTGTTTTCTTTAAATGCATGGGTGTGAGCTAACAAGGGGGAAAAGCTGTTAAAAAGTGGTGCCTACCCCTATCAAAGTGGTCTGTGATATGTATTCCAGCTCACTCTGAGCAGTGAAGCTGAAGCGACCTCTAGCGATACACGATGATGGATAAATGTTGAACCCCACTGGGTCTTGTGTAGAGTGTGGCAGCGGCCGCTGCACACACACGTGGTAATGATGTCACATGTCTTAGCCCTTTATACTGGTGTGTAAGTTTCCTGATGTGAGCTGCAGCTAGCTTTAGAAAGTGCAGGTCAAACACTGGATTTTACACTTATCAAATCTCCTCTACAGGTTAAACTGTAATCTGTACTTTTCCTAAAAATGTCACTATAGCTTCAAAGTTTAAGTTCTGGTCTAAGGACTGAAGTCTTAGGTCTGAACTACATTTATACATCGGCATCATTGTGGGCTAGAATGAATTTATGATTTTATTCATATCAGCAAATCTCCAGTATTGTACATCCCTGTTTTATAAGTTTGTTGTTCAAAGAAACACACCAGATATATACATTTTGGAGAGAAATGATAACCATACATTCAGATTTAGGTAGCCGTGTTGGTGCAGTGCACTCTGGGTAACCGGCCTGCTCACAGAATTGTCTGGGCCCCTGACAGACTCAGTGAATGGGCCCTGCCCAGCTGTGATGTATTAGTATACAGCGTGTGTTTTGTATCAGTAGCATTGGTGCTAGCATCCTGGCTAACATTCCCTTATTTCAGAGCTGAAACGTGTGTCAAACTATTACTGGGTTCTGATGATGAAATCACTTTTATTTGTGCCACTTCTAACCCTGTTAAACCATTTTACTGGCCATTTTTTTGCCACTTTTTCATCAATATTGCACAATTTTTGCCCAAATTTGCCTATTTTGACCAACTTTTGCGACATTTTTAGTCTCATTTCACTACATTTTCGACCCATTGGTGCCTCTATAAAATAATTTTTGCCTCTTTTCAACACAATTTCACCACTTAACCCTCTCCACCACTTGTTCTGCTTGTTTTTGCCACTTTCCAGCTGCATTTACTCCCATTGACCCATTTTTTTTACCACTATTAACCCCTCTTCATCACTCTTTCGTAGGGGTGGGAATCACTGATGGCCCCACGATACTATTTTATCACGATACTTGAGTCACGGTTCAATATTATTGCGATTTTAAACATTTTGCAATGCAGTGAGTATTGTGATACGACGTATTGCAATATATCGAGCTCTATAGCACTTTTTCAACTATTTAGCTGATTTAGCATCAGTCTTGCCCTCGTGTTTGTCGTATTTCTGCAGTATTTTATTTCTATGTAGCACTTCTTGCAAACCTCATGTTTCGTGTCCATCTCATTGATGCCCTGCTTGCATCCTAATGTCCTTCCCCTGGTGCCGCCATGTTTGTTGTACTAACTTTCTCCTGCTCTATGACTGTCACCTCTGCCGACCTCACTGGACAAACAATTGGTTTTATTTTTCCATTATCATAGACTTCAGTTCATTTTAGCAATTAATTTGAAAAAAAAAAAATCGGGGGCGAAGGTAGCCGAGTGGTTGAGGCGCCCCTCATGTACGTGGACGGCCCGGGTTCGAGTCTGACCTGAGGCCCTTTACCACATGTCAAATAAAGGCACAGAAATGCCAAAAATAAACCTTAAAAAAAAGGAAAAAAGTCGATACTTGATGGATGAGACGATACGATATAGTCTTAACAAACAAGATATTGTGATACTATGCTGTACTGATATTTTCTCCCACCCCTACTCTTTTGTACGTTTTTGCCACGTTAAACCCCATTACACTGTTTGTTATGCCATTTTTTGTCACTTTAAACCAACTCTTGTCCCTTCTTAATCCACTTTCACCACTTTTTCTGCATGTTTCGACCACTTTCATCAATTTTTGCAACTTTAAACTCCTTTTTGTCAGATTAACCCAACTCTGCTTCTTTTAAAATTCTAATACACCTTTTTTTCTGCCCATTTTTGCCACTTTTACCCTATTTTGAGTCTGTTTCCCATTTGGCTACGCCCCAGAAAGTTCTCCCCTTTATCCCCTTTATGAATGAGCTAGCTGTAGTCATGGTTACATTGTCCATTGTCCTATAGAGCAATGGTTCTCAACCTTTTTAGCCCGCAGCCCCCAAAATAAAGGTGCCAGAGACCGGGGACCCCCACTGTACCTGAAGGTGGTTGAACACAGCCATGAACATGCAAGAGTAGTCATTTGCAGACAAGGCCACCCATTAGGAGGGATAAAGAGAGAGGGGTTTTAGGACCCAGCCAAACTGGGGGCCATGGAGGTCAGCAAAACCATGGTCCATTGTGAAGATAAGCAGTGAAAACCATATTTTATATTTGACCTGAATAATAACCACTCTTATCAAAGCAACAAATATCTCTATCTACTCATTTTTGTAGTAAATAGCCTTCTTAAAATGAAAATAACTTTTGTTAAAAACATTTAAAATGGGTAAAGAATTGCTGGAATAAGTTAATAATGGCAAAAAGTTGTGGAAAAGGTGTTGAAATTGGATTTTTAAAGAACATAAATGGGTTAAAAATGGCAAAAAAAAAAAAAAAGATTAAATTGGCAAAAACGGTCACAAAAAGTGATAAAAGGGGATAAAAAAGTGACTGAAATGGCTTTAAAGTGCAAAAACTTTGGTGGACTGGGATGAAAAACCGATATAAACTGTCAAAAATGTGATAACTGTGGAGAAAAATGGGCAAAAAGGAGTGTAAGAAGTGGTTGATAGAGGCAACAATGGGCAGAAAGTGGCAAGAATAAGTTTAGAAGAGGCAAAAACAGGCAGGAAAAAGTGGTGCAAAGGGTTTAAAATTGATAGAAATGGGTTTTAAGTGGCAAAAATGTGCTAAAATTGGTGTTAAAAGTGATGAAAAGGGATTAACATTTCATAAAATTTGGTGATAAATAGCAGCAGTGTATATTAAAAATATTCTAAGTTTTTTTAAGGCATCTGGAGACCCCCTCTCAGTGTCTCGCGACCTCAAATGAGGTCTTGAACCCAAGGTTGAGAACCCCTGCTATAGAGCATCATCCTTAAAACCCTTTCAGATATAGATACAGGTGCAGTTATGGTAAGTATGACTTACTGTTATGCAGATCAAGGTGAGAGCAGTCAGAAAGATATGAAAGAAACAATGCAGGCATGTTGCATTACTACCCAGACAGCATTGTAAAAAACGGCAGCCTGCATCTGAGTATATGCTATAAATTTTCTCCACAATGTGGAAATCAAGTGTGTTTCTCAGGTCAAAGTGTCTTAATATGCAGGACTCCTTTAATCCACGTGTATCGCTCAACTTCAGATATTCTTGGAGCTTTTAGTTCAAATAACAGAAGAAGATCTTTGGCCCGTGTGGCGGCCGCTGCGTCTACATATGTGTGACCAATCCTGACCTATCCAGTCTTTGATTTTTCCTGCTTTTGTGTTCCAGGAGAGCACCTGCGTCTCTGCCCCCAGGACTACACCTGCTGCTCCAGTCAGATGGAGGAGACGCTGGCGCTCCAGAGCGAGAGAGACTTCGTCAGAGCGGTAGAAGAGAACAGCCAGTTCCTTCTGACTACCTTCACCCAGAGATACCGCAGGTTTGATGGTGAGGAGGTAACCCTTAAACAGTTTTAATCATGTTTATTGGAATGCCGAACGGTCTGTAATTATTTTTTAAACGCATCCTTCTTGAGGCCTGAAGGAGCACGCATGACTTCTCCTGGTCTCACCCTCCCCATCTACAGAGTTTGAGTGACAGCTGATTAAAAAGTTATTTAGGATCCTGCCTGCACAGTTCCTCTCAGATGCTCTGATATCTCAGCCACAAAATTGACATTGGCAGTTAAAAGCACAGTGATGCGTACATATTGCAGCGCTCCTTGCATGATTTTATTTATATTTAATCAACCTGCAAGAACTGCTGAAATTAAAGAGCTGCTCTGTGGATATTGCACTCACATTAATGAGATATCCTGACAGTGAAGAACTATCAGCAGAAGCATTCTGTCCTACGTTTCCCAGAATGCAACTAGATTGTCTAGAATTAAATTCTTCTCACAGCTTAATGCCCATGATTTAGTCTCCAGACTAGTGTTAAAAAAGAAAATAAACTTTTTCAATGAAAAAAAAAACATGAAAAATGTTATGTTCACATGCAGAGCAGTTATGCTGGCATTTAAAAATGACTTTGCCTTTCTTCATATGGCAGGTGTGCAGGGACAAAAATGCAGGGAGGAGAGAGTTGGGTAATCAGTATTCAATATTTGTGGTCCATTAATTGCATGCTTTATCGTCCCTTCAGCACACTGTGGTTAATCCACATCAGCGCCTCTCTGCAGCCTCAGTCATGTGACATAAGCCCGCCACTGCTCCTTCATGTCTCATTTACCTTTAAAAACTCACAGACAGCTCAGTGGATGAGTCAGAAGTCATCAAACATTTACCTTTTACTGCTTACTTATTTCTTTAGATCCATAATAAATCCTTCTTCTGCAGTTAAGTTCATGGCATAATCTCTGATATACCTGAAGTTCCTTATTTCCCATCAAAATAAAAGCAGGTCTGTATCCAAGCTGAAGGTCACTACCCTTAGTTTAAAGGGACATATTATGCAAAAATTACTTCTTCTAATTGTGCAAAGCAGATGGATACGCCCATTTCCTTGTTTTTCACCAGCAAATCCATCTTGCAAAGCTCCCATCTGAACTGTTTGGGCCCGGTTAGAGAGTCACAGGACCAATCAGCGACGAGGGGCAGTACTTTCAGGCACAGCAGAGGCGTGACTTAAACAAGCAGCAGCAAGAGCTGGTGCAGCTATGGAGGAAGAGGTTAGCGTGGATGCTGCTAAAGCGCCAGTTTTATCAGAACTTGACGACATTTCTTTGTTAAAAGAAGAACAGAGAACAGCAGTGAGTTGTTTTCTTTTCAAAAACCACAAAAGTTGAGTACTTGCATGTCTATAGTCTCCATGTTTCGCATTATTCCTCAGTAACTGCGCACGCGCAGCTCGATAGTGGCTACATCACGTGTTTTGTTGCTCTGATTGGCCCGTAATGATGTGACAGACAGAATGTTCACCTAATCACATTCTGTTGAAGCTTTCCCAGTTGGATGTGTGAAACAAATCCATCTGGCTGGTCAGGTTGTACTTTTTCAGGCCCTTTAGCAGAAACATGTGCCCCTGGCCTGTCCACAAGCCCCTCAAGTACCACCCCCCCCCCCCTTTTCTCAGCTGACAGGAGGATCAGGAGAGCAACATCCATTAAACCACATCTATTTCTCGAGAGGGCAGAGTCAGGGGCGGAGTCAGGGGTGGAGTCATTTAGCTCATTAACATTTAAAGACACAGACACAGCTCGTTCTGAGCAGGGATGAAACAGAGAGGTTTTTAGACATGCAAACATTCAATACTGGAGTGCTTTGTCAGAAACAAACTTCACAGACATGTTTGGGGACCTCTGAGACCAATATAAACTTGTCTTAAAGGGTAAAATATGCTGAAAATGGCATATGCACACATGGGTGCTGCCAGGAATTATGGCAACATAAAACACATGGTATTTAAGAGTATAGAAAACTTTGCCCATTTAAAAGTTAAAATGTTTCCAATGTTGTTGTAAAATTAGACTTTAGTAATTCTTCTGTAATTTTTGATGATTAAACATATCATACTGGGTATCTAGAGTTTCTATTTTTGTTGCAGTGTTATCAGACAGGTTCTAGTATTGTTTGATTTTACTGGAGTCCAAACAAAGTTTATCATTCTTTTAGCCTTTCAGCTTAAAATACTGAGTTTGATTAATAATTCGGGTTACCCAGCACTACTTAAGTAAAATATTTTTATTTCAAAGGGTGAAGAAAGTCATCTCTTATTGTGATATGTTGATATCTGATTGTGGAAAAAAGCTAATAATGTCATATTTTTAGGGCCCCTGCCCTGAGATTAGTCTGAATTTTTCTCCCCTGTATGCCACCTCTGTATGGACATGAGGGACAAAGAAAGAATTAAACCAGCTATGAGGCAATCACATTTTATAGTTCACTGGACTGTTAACACTTTTAAAATGATCTAATGGGACTCAAAAAATGGTTTGACAGCCCTCGTAAAAATTCTTGGTTTGTAATGTTGTTGTACAATTAGACATTAGTAGTTTTTGTGTCATTTTTGATAATTAAAAAACAATAAGTTGTCCTGTATTTAGCTCATGTTAAGCCTACAATGTTCAACCCAAAGTTCCTTGTTTACTTTTAAAATAAAAGCTGATAGGTCAGTTACCCTTAGTTTAAAGGTCACATATTTTCCCCCTTTAAGACAAGTTTATATTGGTCTCAGAGGTCCCCAAAACATGCCTGTGAAGTTTGTTGCTGAAAAAGCACTTCAGTATTGGATTTTTGCGAGTCTAAAAACCCCTCAGTTTCAGCCCTGCTCAGAACAAGCGGTTTCTGTGTCTGCGGCTTTAAATGTTACTGAGCTGCCTGACTCCGCCCTCTCAGGAAATGGATGTGGCTTAATGGATGAGGCTCTCCTGAGGATCATGAGAGGAGGGCGGAACTTTCCCCCAAGTGGGGAGGGCCAACTGAACCTGGGGGTGGGGCTAACTCCCCACATGACATCATGAGGGGAAAATCTGAGGACAGCTTGTTTCAGGTCACATTTTCTGAAAGGTGGAGAAAGAGAGAGTTTGGGGGATTGTGGACAGGCCTAGAAAAGACAGAAACATTTGTATTTTGCATAATCTGTGGCCTTTTAAACAAAAATCCAAAATAAAACAGAAAAGTTTTAAATGAAAAACAGTGGAATTTCAAACTAGACAAACAGGGGGGATCAGCCTTTAAATTTTACTTTGCCTTACTTGGTCAGACAGCTGAGTAGAGACAGAAGGAGGTGGGACCTGGATGGTCCGCATTTAAACAGGGAGAGCCAGAGGTCAGACCTGCAGCTGATGCTTCTAGAACTGACCTCCATAGATAGGGTGCCTGTATGCCGATGCTAATGCGATGTTTAACACTTGACACCTAAAACAAGACTCACAAAAGAGCCAACAGAAGCTTACTAAATAGAGAGAAAATGATTTTAATTAAATAACTGGACCTTTCAAAATAAAAGGTGGCATAAAAGACTGAAGCACTGAGTGGAATCCATTTTCTTTCTGGTAGTAAATTCCCTTCTTTCTGCATGTTTGACAGTGTTGTCTGCCTGAGGTAACCCTGCTGACATCATTATAACATCATCAGTGCGATCATCTCAGACTTTAAACCCTCCTTCCAGAGCCACAAGGAGTATTAAAACAGTATTTACAAGTTTAAATGGGACTAACGCTGGCTGAAGAATGTACTTTTGGGGTAAAATAGGTAGAAAGCCCCTGTAAACTAAAGCTTCAGGGTCTGAAACGTACCTAGACATCATTAGTGAGTGTATTTCAGAGAACTCAGCCCACGCTGTCTCAGATTTCATACGTATGGCTGCAGTTTGTAGTGACCACAGCTTCGATTTGACACGTTCTCCCTCTACCTGCTATGGACTGCTACCACCTTTTTTTCCCTGCTCATCCTTTTATATAATGTACGCGATGAATCATTTAAACACGTTGAAGGAGTGGGAGACTGCATATGAATCCTGCGGACCTAAATAGAGTACATGTTGTTACACTCATTTACCAGCATGCAGGATCTGATGTAACTGTCCCTATGAGCTGTTAATCTTGGAGGGGGGGCCGACTGAGCGCCCACATAGGTAGAAAAGCAGCCAAGATATTGGAAGGAAAAGAAGGTGGGTGATGGATTAATATCTTATCTCTGCTCTTTCTGTCTCTCTGCAGAGTTCTTCAGAGAGCTAATAGACCTGTCAGAGAAGTCCATGAACCAAATGTTTACCAAGACCTACGGCCGCCTCTTTACCCAGAATGCACATGTCTTCCAGGAGCTGTTTGTGGAGCTGCGCAGATATTATTCTGGTTTGTATAACACACCTCAGTGCAGTTTTTTTTACATTCAGGTGCCCATATCAGTTAGCAAAGTGATGACAGATTGCTTTTAAAAAGAAAAGTTATCAGGGCGAGTGGTGCAGTTGTGACGTAATTTTGTAGGCAAACCCAGAAGTTAGCGTCTCATGGGTTCCCTCAGCGACAAGCCTTTGGAATTTTTCAGTGGGTTTTTGGATTATTGCTGGAAATAAGATCTGTGTCCAGTGAAAGTTTATGAAACTTACATGTTTTGTTCATAAGTATAATCTCCATAAATTGATAATATAAGCATCACATTTGGTCGTTAATCTAACTGACGAAAGTAAAAAGCTTACCTATCCTATGGTTTGGTATTGTAACGATATGCCGGACCAAAGGACCCAAAAGCAGACACAGGAATCAAGCACTTTCAAGTCCGTTTAATCAGGAAAAAGGTTCGATACACGGGAGGTCAAAACAAGCAGGCAGAGGTACAAAAAACGGCAGGCTAACTCGGAAACTAGGACGGGAAACTGGGTCAAATAAATCACGAAGGTCAATCAGAAGTAAGGCTCGAAGGAATTGGACACAAAGGAAACAAGACGATCTCGCACAGCAGACAGGGAGTGAATGAGCTAAATACACGAGGAGGGGAACACTCAGCCGGGGATCACCAGGTGCAGTCACTCGACAATCAACACAGGTGAGACACATGAGGATGATCAGGACACAGGGAAACAGGTAGGGATGGGCAGGAAGGAGTGATCTGGAAAAGAGACACAAGGTAAGTATCCAAAATAAAACAGGAAATGACAGACTAGAAACATGAGGGAAAAAGTAACTTAACTAGGTCAACCTGGAGATGTGACAGTACCCCCCCCTCCACGGCTGGCTCCAGACGGCCCAGGAACATCAGGATGTTCATAGTGGAAGTTGTTGATGAGCTCTGGGTCCATGATGTCTCTAGCGGGGACCCAGGAGCGCTCTTCAGGGCCATAACCCTCCCAATCCACCAGATACTGATAGCCACGGCCTCTTCTTCTGGCGGCTAGCAACTTTTTGACGGTGTAGACTCTTTCTCCATCAACGAAACGGGGGGGAGGAGGGGGCTTGGAGGTGGGGACCAGAGGGCTGGATTTGGCGGGTTTAAGTTGACTGACGTGGAATGCAGGATGGACTCTCATGGTTCTGGGTAGTTTTAGTTGGACAGTTACAGGATTAATAACTTTGGAAATAGGAAACGGACCAACGAACCTGGGAGCGAGCTTCTTAGAATCCAGACGCAGAGGCAGGTTTTTAGTGGATAGCCAAACTTTGTGTCCACAGTGATACTTGGGGCCTCAGACCTTTGCGATCAGCCGCCTTGTGTCTGGCTGAAGCTCGGAGGAGGGATGGTCTGGCTCGCTCCCAGGTCCGGCGACAACGTGGCACCAGTGTCCAGGCATAGGGGACAGATACCTCCTTATCTAGGGCAGGAAAAAGAGGAGGTTGAAAGCCGTACACACACTGAAAGGGGACATGCCAATTGATGAGTTAATAAGTGAGTTATGTGCATATTCTACCCACACGAGCTGGTTGGACCATGAGGAAGGGTTCTGGGAAGCCAGAATGCGCAGGCCCGTCTCCATTTCTTGATTCATCCGCTCAGTTTGTCCATTCGATTGAGGGTGAAATCCAGAGGAGAGGCTCACAGTGGCTCCAATCAGCGAACGGAATTCCTTCCAGAACCTGGAGGTGAACTGGGGCCCCGGTCCGACACCACATCTCTAGGAGACCATGTAGACGAAAAACATGGTGCAGCATAGCCTCGGCTGTTTCCTTGGCAGAGGGCAACTTGGGTAAAGGGATAAAATGAGCCATTTTAGAAAATCTGTCCACCACTGTGAGAACAGTGGTGTTACCTTCTGAGGTGGGGAGTCCCGTGACAAAGTCCAGGGATATGTCGGACCAGGGCCTCTTGGGTACCGGAAGAGGATGGAGCAGACCTGCCGGATGCTGATGGGAGACCTTACTGGAGGCACAGGTGGGGCAGGCTGAGATGAATTCCGAAACCTCCTTGTCCATAGAGGGCCACCAGAAACGTTCTTTAAGGACCCCCAGAGTTCGGCTAACACCCGGGTGGCAGGAAAACCGAGAGGAGTGTGCCCATTGGATAACCTGGGAGCGGAGCTCAGGAACAACAAACAGGCTACCAGGTGGACAGTTCACAGGGGGGTTAACATTATGGATGGCCTCCTGGACTTTTCTCTCTATCTCCCAAGTAACATTAGCAACAACACAGGAACGTGGGAGGATCAGTTCAGGTTCTGCTTTTTGCTCCTCATTAGAATGGATTCTAGAGAGAGCATCAGGCTTAACATTCTTATTACCAGGTCGATAGGATAGGGTAAAATTAAAACGATTAAAGAATAATGCCCACCTGGCTTGCCTGGCATTCAGTCTCTTGGCTGTTTGAAGATATTCTAAATTTTTGTGGTCAGTCCACACCAAGAAGGGTTGAGAAGTTCCTCCAGCCAATGCCTCCACTCCTCCAGTGCCACTTTGACTGCCAGCAGCTCCCGGTTGCCTACATCGTAGTTGCGTTCAGCTGCAGAAAGCTTGCGTGACAGGAAGGCACAGGGGTGGAGACGATCATCCTTGGAAGAACGTTGAGACAATACAGCTCCAATGCCTACATCAGATGCGTCTACCTCAACAACAAACTGATTGTTAGTGTCAGGCAGAATGAGGACAGGAGCAGAAGAAAAACAGTTCTTAAGTCTGACAAAAGCTGCATCAGCAGCAGAGTTCCACAAAATTGCCTCTTAGAGGAGGTAAGCTCATGCAGGGGTGAGGCAATAATGCTAAAGTTCCGAATGAATTTTCTATAAAAGTTGGCAAACCCCAGAAATCTTTGAAGTTCTTTGCGGGAAGAAGGTACTGGCCAATCTTTGACAGCACTAACCTTTTCAGGGTCCATCTGGATCTGACCTTCTGCAATGATGTATCCTAAGAAGGTAACGGAAGGTCTGTGAAACTCACATTTCTCGGCTTTGACGAAAAGCTGGTTCTGAAAGAGGCGCTCCAGGACCCTTCTGACATGGCTGATGTGGGTTTGCTCATCCGAGGAAAAAATTAGGATATCATCCAAGTAAACGAATACAAAGTCATTTAACATATCCCGCAGAACGTCATTGACCAGGGCTTGAAAAACTGCAGGAGCGTTAGTAAGGCCAAAGGGCATAACTAAATATTCGTAGTGACCCGTGGGAGTGTGAAATGCTGTCTTCCATTCATCCCCCTCCCTTATTCTGACTAGGTGATAAGCATTTCGCAGATCCAGCTTAGTGAATATTTTAGCTTCACTTAATTGTTCAAAAGCAGATGAGATCAAAGGGAGGGGGTACCTGTTTTTCACGGTGATGTTGTTAAGGCCCCTGTAGTCAATGCATGGCGAGCGATTTGTCCTTCTTGTCCACAAAGAAGAAACCAGCTCCTGCAGGTGAAGAGGACGGCCGAATGATCCCTGCCGCCAGAGACTCCTCCACATACTGCTCCATTGCCTGTCTTTCGGGAGCAGAGAGAGTAAAGTCTCCCCTTGGGAGGAAACGTTCCAGGTAAGAGATCAATGGCACAGTCATAAAGTCTGTGTGGAGGTAGGGATTTAGCTTTAGCTTTGTTGAAAACTTCCTTCAGGTCATGGTAAAAGTCAGGAACTTGGGATAAGTCAGGGTAATCAGAGTCAGGGTGAGGTACTGTTACCGGAACTTTCTGGGGTTTACTATGAAAACAAGTCAGACTGCAATTTATTCCCCAGTCAGTTATTTGTCCTGAAGCCCAATCAATCTTAGGGTTGTGAATCTCGAGCCAGGGTCTCCCTAAGATTATCTCATGATTGAGGGAGTCAAAACATGAAAACTGATTTGTTCACTGTGTGAGTCAGGAAAACGAATGGTCACAGACTGGGTGCGGTGAGTAATTCTGCCCATTGAACTGCCATTAACCGCGCAGACCTCCAGGGGATGATTCAGGTTGAAAGTCGTAAGGCCGAGTCTCCTAACCAGGAGAGAGTTCATCAGATTAGCATCAGATCCTGAATCAATGAATGCTTTCACAGTCTTAATGTCTTTGGCTTCAATGGAGACTTCAGGAGTAATTGGGCAGGATTGTTAAATATGAGGTTGCGACTCACCACAGTCTGTAGTCTAGGGGATCTCCGTCTGATAGGGCAGTCAACCAAAAGATGACCCAGTTGTCCACAATAGATGCAGCGGCCCTCCTTCATTCGACGGAGACGCTCATCTGGAGTGAGCCTGGTGCGGCCTAGCTGCATGGGTTCCTCAGGTTGGGCATCGGTGACCAGCGGGAGTGAGGCAGGTCTTCTCCCGGCCTGGGGAAGATCAGCTGGGCTGGACCTCCTAGTGTAAGCAGGATAAAAACGTTCCCGCTGCCTGCCTCTATCCTTCTCTCTTTCTAAGAGTCTCTTATCAATTTTAATGGCCAGAGCAATCAAAGAATCTAAATCTTGAGGAAGATCAAAAGTCACTAGATGGTCCTTTAATTTCTCAGATAAGCCTTCAAAAAAGGCATCAAGCAGGGCAGTGGAATTCCAATCACTTTCAGCAGATAATGTTCTAAATTCAATGGCGTAGTCAGACACATTTCTACGCCCCTGCTTAATTCTAGTTAAGGCCCTGGCTGCTTCTCTGCCTGGCTGAATGTTTTGAAATACCTGAGTAAAGGCTTTAGTGAACGCCGCCAAGGAGTTACAGATGTCCGATCTCCTGCCCCACTCCGCAGTGGCCCAACGGCTGGCTCTGTCCGTCAGGTGAGAGACGATGAAGGCGATCTTGACCCGGTCCGAGGGGAAGGCAGCTGCGTTGAGTTCGAAGTGAAGCTCACACTGTGTCAAGAACGTCTTGCAGTCGCCAGAATCCCCGGAGAATTTCTCTGGTCTGGAAAGCTGGGGAACGAGTGAGGGAGAAGCTGCAGGCAGAGAAGGCTGGGTAGCCGGCTCAGGAGGCAGAGGAGGAGCGTTATCATTTTTCGACAGGTTGATCTGGATCATCTGCGTGATGGTGCTGAGCTGTGCTCCCAACTCAGCCGTGGTAGTCTCTTGTCGTCCGGCCAACTGCTGCACTAACTGTCCAAGCGCTTTAATTTGCTCATCCTGTTGAGCAAGGCGCTGACCCTGCGCTTTGAGCGCCTGTCGCAGTGGGTCAGAGTCTGCTGGA
The DNA here is from genome assembly GCF_018320785.1 of Cheilinus undulatus. Lineage (NCBI taxonomy): Eukaryota > Metazoa > Chordata > Actinopteri > Labriformes > Labridae > Cheilinus > Cheilinus undulatus. The sequence continues at coordinate 1,636,787 of NC_054874.1, read as the reverse complement.
TCCATTGTTGGCGAGATCGTACTGTAACGATATGCCGGACCAAAGGACCCAAAAGCAGACACAGGAATCAAGCACTTTCAAGTCCGTTTAATCAGGAAAAAGGTTCGATACACGGGAGGTCAAAACAAGCAGGCAGAGGTACAAAAACGGCAGGCTAACTCGGAAACTAGGACGGGAAACTGGGTCAAATAAATCACGAAGGTCAATCAGAAGTAAGGCTCGAAGGAATTGGACACAAAGGAAACAAGACGATCTCGCACAGCAGACAGGGAGTGAATGAGCTAAATACACGAGGAGGGGAACACTCAGCCGGGGATCACCAGGTGCAGTCACTCGACAATCAACACAGGTGAGACACATGAGGATGATCAGGACACAGGGAAACAGGTAGGGATGGGCAGGAAGGAGTGATCTGGAAAAGAGACACAAGGTAAGTATCCAAAATAAAACAGGAAATGACAGACTAGAAACATGAGGGAAAAAGTAACTTAACTAGGTCAACCTGGAGATGTGACAGGTATTGTATTTTATCCAATTGTTTTATATCATATCTCATTGTTTCTTATTGTATTGAATCTTGTTGTATGACACTGAATCATTTTGGTTTGCACTTAGATTCCTAGCCTTTATACCTGGCTCTCCTTCACCACCATAAGTAGAAATGTATTCAGCAGTACTCTGCCTAAAGCCTGTTAAAGAGCTGCTGATATTTATTTATATTTTGCAGTGGACAGGTTTGTGATTTTTATTTCAGCTCTGTGCAGCAGAAAAAAGGCAGAACTGTCTTATGAGGGGAACTTAAATACGGGGAACAATTGCTGAAAAAAATAGATCTGGAATCCCACAGCTGACTGTTTCTATTTCTGGTCCCCATCGCTCTGTTTTGGCACGACAGCCGCTGGCTGGCGAGTCTATCCACAGGCTGTCGCTGCTTAGTCAGGCCGGCTGTCTCTGCCAAACAGCATATATGGCTAATTTTGAGGCAGAATTGTAGACTGCAGAGTGGAAATTCAGAATTTATCTAGTCGACTTCTGAACAGAGAATTACAAACGCTGAAGAAGCTTTTAAGGGGAAACAAATAAAGACAAGTACATCATGTAATCTAAAACGATGAAAGGAAGAAATCATTTTTCTTTTGGTTTGTTCCTGGCAGCCAGTTCAGAAACATGAGACTGTATTTTTATCTTATTTTGTTACAGTTTCCTGCAGAATCTTTTATCGAAGAACTTAAATTTCAGCACTTATTTCATTTCCTGTATTTCTGCTAATATTTGATGCCCTGACAATTCAATAAGTCCATACAGTCAGCTGTTTCTCAGTCATTCTCAGAATAGAGCTCTCTTACATCATGAGTAATGCTCTTAGGAGAATATCCCAAACTGATCTCAGTGGGTTTAAAAGATATTGGCAAAAATTCTGAATAAAATGCCCTTTTTTCTTCGCATTCTTGGAGAAACACTGTTCTCTACAACAGTGTTTCTCAACCTTGGGGTCGGGACCCCCTTTGGGGTCGTGAGACACTAAGAGGGGGTCTCCAGCTTCCCTAAAAAATGAAAAAGAATAATTTAGAATTCCTCTGTTGCCACTGTACACCAATTTTGCCAAATTTTAACCAGTTTTCATCATTTTTCCCACAAATTTTAACACATATTTTTGCCATTTTTAAACCCTTCCAACCACTTTTTTCTCCCTGTTTTTGCCACTTCTAAACCAATTCTTGCTGCATAAGTTAAATGTTGCCTCTGTTGACACGTTATTGCCACTAGTAACCCCATTTTACAATTTTTTTTATGCCCAGTTTTTCCCATTTTAAGCACATTTTACAATCTGATATGCCCATTTTTGCCAGTAAAACCAATTTCTGCCAATATCTGCCTATTTTTTCTTTCTCAGTCAGCACTTTTTTGCCATTTTTTAAATTTTTCTTCCCCTTTCACCAGATTTCCACCAATTTTGACAAGTTAAAGCCATTTCAGCCACTTTTTAATTCCCTTTTACCATTATTTATGCCCATTTTTGCCACTGTAACCCATTTTTTGCCTTCTTTTGGTTATTTTTGCCATTCTTATATAACTTTTGCCAATTCTAACCTATTTCTGCTATTTTTAAGATCCAACTTCACCACCTTTCCACCATTTTTTGACGTTATTAACCCTTTTTAAAATTTTTAACCCATTTTAATTTTTTTTTTTTTTTTTTTTACATAAAAGATTTACATTTTCAAGAAGGCTATTTAATATGCAAATGATTTAAAAAAGATATTTGTTTCATTGATAAGACTGGTTATTTTGTCAGGTTCAATATAAAATAAGGATATCACAGCTTATCTTTACAGTAGACCATGATTTTGTCGACCTCCATGGTCCCCCAGTTTGGCTGGGCTCCAGAAAGCTCGCCCATTTATCCCCCCTTATGGACGGCCTTGTCTGCACATGACCATTTTTGATTGTGCATGGCTGTGTTCGACCACCTTCAGGTACAGTGGGGGTCCCCGGTCTCTGGCACCTTTATTTTGGGGTCGCGGGCTGAAAAGGTTGAGAATCACTGCTCTACAGGTATGAACACTGTTGCTAACAGTTCTTCTCATGTCCACAGGGGGCAGTGTAAGCCTGTCTGAGGTCCTCTCAGATTTCTGGTCCAGGCTGGTGGAGCGGGTCTTCTCTCTGGTCAACCCCCAGTATCAGTTCAGCGAAGACTACCTGGAGTGTGTCAGCAAACACGCCGAGCAGCTGCAGCCGTTCGGGGATGTGCCCCGCAAACTTCGTGTACAAGTATGCATGCTGAGATAAAACAGAAGCAGCATAACCGTCCTTCCAGATACTGTCATAAATTACTCTTTTATTCCTGACCCAGGTATCGAGGGCTTTCATCGCAGCCAGAGCTCTCTCCCAGGCTTTGGCTACTGGTAGAGATACTGTTAACAAAGTTACAAAGGTGAGGTTTGTCGTCTATTCTGTTGTTAAAAATGCAAAGACAAGATTTTACAGGACCAAAACCTTTTTCTATTAAATTATTATTTTATTTAGACCATTAAAACAAGACAAACACATTAGAGGGACTGCAAGGCTCATTAACATGCTTTTATTTTCTTTCACATGCCATATTCGCACAGGATATGTATTACCTAGGGACCTCTGGAGGTTTGCAATGAATGTGCAGGACGACTGTGTTTTAAATCCCGTGTGATTCGACCATGTTTGTAATTTGCAAAGTCAAAATTCCAAAGAAAATTACTTGTGGAAAATATTTCATCACACAAAGGTCAGCAAGTAATACTAATCCCATGCGAATCAGCATCTCTGTAAATTAAGAAGGTAGCTATGTTTATTACAGCCTGTGCAGCTTTTTCATCCTTTTTGTGATAAAAAAAATATCAGAGGCAGCGTTGTTGTGTGATGTGGTGGTTTGAACCCAGAATGCAGAGATGGAGGAGCAGTTTAACAGGTTTATTGTACAAATAGTGCTGGGGAAAAGGGGAATCCACGGGTCCGGGGTAGTGAGGGCAACGAGGAGAGGGTGCTGTGGCTGGGCTGCAGCGGAGCGGTGAGTCAGGCACAACAAATCACAAGAGTAAAGCACAGGAAACTTCTCAAAAAGTACTCGTGAGAGTGTGACCCTGGAGCTAGAGTTACCACTGGTGAGTGTAGTCAAAACTCAGGTGCTGAGGAGAGCTGCAGCAGGTCTCAGGTAGTGAGCACTGATGATTAACTCGCTGCAGGTGTGATCTTCTCCTCAGCACCGGGGGGAGGCCTCAGGGAAAGCAAAGTGAAGTTAGCAGCCAGCACCAACAACTCCGGAAGCCAGAAACCGAAAGTTACAAAAATAAGAGTCACAAGTGCGAAATAAAATACCACAAGCGTAGGAGATTGTTACCAGAATTTGGACACATAAACTTAAACGGTAATTTCAGCTTGTGTGCAAAAATGTCTTTATTTTACTTATTTGTTTAAACTCTGCGTCCCAAATGTCCATGCACACACAACTGCTGTCTTCAAACACACTGTGCTTCTGCTTCTGTTTCTTTGCAGATACCTGATCTTACTTCAGTTTTATTTCATGCGTAACACAATCTATAATTTGAAATGTGTTTTTCATTATTCGGTGGTTAGCTGCGGCAGTTGATCTGCATAAGGAGGGGTGTTGTGCATGCTTAAAGATTCCAAATTTGTAGAGTGCAGATGAATATTCACAAAATCACCCAGATAAAACTGTTAAAAGAAACAGGAGAGGTTCATATTTGATAGATTAGATGTCTCACTTTCTCATACATTAATGGTAGGCATACCTGACTTTCTCTCTTCCTCTGCCTCATCAGCTGCAAATATGCACAGGTGACTTACACAACCCTTCTAACAGCTTTTCGAAGCTTATCTGGGATGTCCTTTTCATGCACCTATCCTTCCTTGGCTGTTCTGTTGGATTCCTGCCATGGCGTATGAATTTAAAAAATCTAATTAAATTAAATGTAAAAATATGTATACACGTACGGTTAGCAGTCTGTATAGGACACATGCAGGGAACGAAACCTGCAGAACATGATGTGCACAACATTGCATTTTTTTTGTATGAACTATAGAAATAGAATTCACTGAGCATTTTCATAGCTGCCGCCCTGCAGCACCTTGATGTTTCAGGCAGAAACGTCTATAAGTTTGAGAACATTACAGACTTCAAATATCCTGTTCAAATGCACCACAACAAACACTGACGTCTGGGGGTAGTTCATAAATCATCAGAAATCCACAGGTAATACTAATCCTGTGCGAATAGAACCCTAGACACATTTAATATAGATTTGTATAGTTTAGTCTAGTTTATGAGGATAAAAAGTTAAGGACTACTTTAGTCCAGTTTTTAATATTTAATTAGCCAGAATGTTAAATTAACATAAACTGATTTAACCCTTGTGCCCTCCTCTGGCATTTTTGGCCATTTTTCTGAACCTTTTTTTAATTTTTTTTTTTTTTTAATTTGTGATCATTTTGTCAATTTTACAGCTTGTGGCATGAATTTTTACAGAAACTTCTCTTTCTAGTTAAATTTTTGGAATCCAACATGTTTTACTCTTAAATGCCATTCATACTCTCTCAGTGAATTTTGTACCCTCTGGACACCTTCGATAAATCTCATAAATCTCATAAACAACTTTAGACCTGCTCAAACCTACGAAACATTCAATAATTTTCAAGATTTTAACCCTTTAAATGCCAGTTTGATTATTTGAAATATTTTATTTTATAGTACAAAAACACAAAAAGTGAATTGTTTTCCATAAAATTAATAGTAGAAAGATGGAGCTTTGGTGCTGATGAGAGTCTTGGATGGGTCAAAGATTAGCAACAAAATTGATTTGATGCATTTGTATTTTTTATGTAGTGCCATCTTTAACATTAAAGTACCCTCTGGACACCTCTGAGGTAAAAATGTACACGTACAAAAAAACTGATATTAAATCAGCACACATCAATTTTTTTCATAAATCTCTTTAACAACTTCAGACTTGCTCAAAACTACCAAACGTTCAATAATTCTCAGTATTTTAACCCTTGTAAATTTACACAAAACTCTCCATAATATAACAGGCAAAAATACAAGAATTTGGTGAATGGTCCTACAATGAGTAAATGGTTGAATCTGGTGGAATACGGTAAAAATATCAAATTTCACTAGATTTCTTCACATTGAAATGCTGACATTAAAGAATGCATGATTTTATACTGCAATGACAGTGAGATTAAAAAACCTGGTTGTAATGGAAGTCAATGGGGGCATTTTTGCCTCGAAGATGTCAGGAGGGTATTTCTGATATTACATTAAAAATATTAATGCAGTCAAATCAATTTTGTTGCAAATGTTTGACCCATCCAAGACTCTAACCACCCCCAAAGCCCCATCTTTCTACTATTTATTATATGGAGAATAATTCACTTTTTGTGTTTTTTGCAGTAAAAAATGAAATATTTCAAATAATCAAACTGGCATTTAAAGGGTTAAAATCTTGAAAATGGTTGAATGTTAGGTAGTTTTGAGCAGGTCTGAAGTTGTTAAAGAGATTTATGAAAAAAAAAGTAGAAAAAAAAATTGACGTATGCTGATTTAATGGCAATTTTTCTGTACGTGTACATTTTTGCCTCGGATGTGTCCTGAGGGTAGTAAATTTGAGGAGGGCACAAGGGTTAAAATAGACTGATGAAAATACTGACATATCTTATATGCAGAGTGGAGTTATATCATGGATTTTAAATGTCCAACAGTTCATCGCTAACATTTTAGTCTTGTTTTTTTCTCCTCAATGAAAACTAAACTTACTTTTCCTCAGAGTTTTAATCATCCAAGGTCTATTTTTAGCTCGTCTTAGTCATAAAAGCAAAGGTAGTGGACGAACATTTGCCATCATAGTTTAAGTTGATGACACTGACGCTGTAACAGAATACGTTTTTTAAAGCCTCAGCTCTCCATTAGTACTTCTTCCAGCTGCCAACATGTGCAGCTCCTTGGTTCAGCCGTTCATGTTCATGTGAGTTTTCCTCAGTCTGTGACCCACTTGTTCTTATTTCTCAGCTGACTGCAGATTCCGAGTGTGTGCGTGGGCTGATGCGTCAGTGGTACTGCCCACTGTGTCGAGGCATGCCCTCCCTGCGGCCCTGCCACTCCCTGTGCCTTAACGTGATGAAGGGCTGCTTAGCCAATCAGGCCGACCTGGACACCGAATGGAACAATTTCATTGGTGGGTGAGGGTAGCATGAACAGTACATCCGTATGCACCTTATTTATTTATGTGGGTTACATGTCATCATTTTCAGAAGAGTATTTACTGCTCCAGCTGCAGCACTCTGCACCTCTGAATTCACCGGTACATGATAAAAACAGTCACTTCTCAGAGACACTCTAAAGTCTAATGAATTTTAATCACCATAATCAAATTGAGCATACCCAAAAGTAGACTTCCTTTTATTGCCCCTGTCTCTCATTTACTCCCTCTTCCTTTTCCCCTAATGAATTCCTCCTCCATTAATCATTCATGCTCCTCTGCTCCTTTACAATTGATCTGTCCTCCCATGATTCCTTTCTCCTTTCATCAAACCTATGCCTTCCTTTCTTCCCCCCTTCTTTTCATGTGCAGTGCTTCCTCTTACCTTTCATCACTCTATCCATGTGAACTGCACCTGAACCCCATTTACCCTCGTGTCACTTTTTCTCCCACCATCAGTCACCTCACTAGTTTTTATTTATTTCCTTGTATTGCTGCTGAGATTCCTAATCCTACAGACCATAACCTCCATATATGGTCAAATATGAATATGATTTTCAAACCTGGTTTACCACTGAGAGATCCTCAAACAAGATGTTTATCTGATTCTTTTTATTTGTATGCAGAATTAATAATGAGAACTTAGAGAGTGCAGGTACAGCAGGCTTTATCTCCTGTTATGTCTAGTTCAAGTGGGAAGAACTAATCTAGCTAATCAAACTCAACAACTGAAACAATACCGATACCAAACCGTACCATACAAGACGAGTCAACGATAAGACAAGAAGGAAACATTACAGAGAGATACGATAGGATGAGATATGACACCCTACCAGATGAGACAAGACAAGTGATGGGTATAAGAGAGATAAAATACATAAAAGAAGCATGTTACGTCCCAGTCTAGAGGAACCTGGACATAACACAAAGTGTGGCCCTACTCCCAAGGAAGCCAGGTACAAGTTAAGCAAAGTTAAAGCAGCCGTTTTAATTGTCTTAACTGGAGTAGCACAAAGAGCATAACAAACGGCTACTAACTGCTGCAAAGAGCTGAATGTTTGTTAGTCTCAGTCAAGTTTTAGTCATCACAGATCTATTTTGGTTAGTCTTAGTCAAGTTTTAGTCATCACAGATCTATTTTTGTTAGTCTTAGTCTAGTTTTAGTCATCACAGATCTATTTTGGTTAGTCTTAGTCTAGTTTTAGTCATCACAGATCTATTTTTGTTAGTCTTAGTCTAGTTTTAGTCATCACAGATCTATTTTGGTAAGTCTTAGTCTAGTTTTAGTCATCACAGATCTATTTTGGTTAGTCTTGGTTTAGTTTTAGTCATCACAGATCTATTTTGGTTAGTCTTAGTCAAGTTTTAGTCATCACAGATCTATTTTTGTTAGTCTTGGTTTAGTTTTAGTCATCACAGATCTATTTTGGTTAGTCTTAGTCAAGTTTTAGTCATCACAGATCTATTTTTGTTAGTCTAAGTCAAGTTTTAGTCATCACAGATCTATTTTGGTTAGTCTTGGTTTAGTTTTAGTCATCACAGATCTATTTTGGTTAGTCTTAGTCAAGTTTTAGTCATCACAGATCTATTTTTGTTAGTCTAAGTCAAGTTTTAGTCATCACAGATCTATTTTGGTTAGTCTTAGTCAAGTTTTAGTCATCACAGATCTATTTTTGTTAGTCTAAGTCAAGTTTTAGTCATCACAGATCTATTTTGGTTAGTCTTAGTCAAGTTTTAGTCATCACAGATCTATTTTTGTTAGTCTAAGTCAAGTTTTAGTCATCACAGATCTATTTTGGTTAGTCTTGGTTTAGTTTTAGTCATCACAGATCTATTTTGGTTAGTCTTGGTTTAGTTTTAGTCATCACAGATCTATTTTTGTTAGTCTTAGTTTAGTTTTAGTCATCACAGATCTATTTTTGTTAGTCTTAGTCTAGTTTCAGTCATCACAGATCTATTTTTGTTGGTCTAAGTCTAGGTTTAGTCATCACAGATCTATTTTGGTTAGTCTTAGTCAAGTTTTAGTCATCACAGATCTATTTTTGTTAGTCTAAGTCAAGTTTTAGTCATCACAGATCTATTTTGGTTAGTCTTAGTCAAGTTCTAGTCATCACAGATCTATTTTTGTTAGTCTTAGTCTAATTTTAGTCATCACAGATCTATTTTTGTTAGTCTAAGTCAAGTTTTAGTCATCACAGATCTATTTTGGTTAGTCTTAGTCAAGTTCTAGTCATCACAGATCTATTTTGGTTAGTCTTAGTCTAGTTTTAGTCATCACAGATCTATTTTTGTTAGTCTTGGTTTAGTTTTAGTCATCACAGATCTATTTTTGTTAGTCTTAGTCTAGTTTTAGTCATCACAGATCTATTTTGGTTAGTCTTGGTTTAGTTTTAGTCATCACAGATCTATTTTTGTTAGTCTTGGTTTAGTTTTAGTCATCACAGATCTATTTTTGTTCGTCTTAGTCTAGTTTTAGTCATCACAGATCTATTTTTGTTAGTCTTGGTTTAGTTTTAGTCATCACAGATCTATTTTTGTTAGTCTTAGTCTAGTTTTAGTCATCACAGATCTATTTTTGTTAGTCTTGGTTTAGTTTTAGTCATCACAGATCTATTTTTGTTCGTCTTAGTCTAGTTTTAGTCATCACAGATCTATTTTTGTTCGTCTTAGTCTAGTTTTAGTCATCACAGATCTATTTTGGTTAGTCTTAGTCTAGTTTTAGTCATCACAGATCTATTTTTGTTAGTCTTAGTCTAGTTTTAGTCATCACAGATCTATTTTTGTTCGTCTTAGTCTAGTTTTAGTCATCACAGATCTATTTTTGTTAGTCTTAGTCTAGTTTTAGTCATCACAGATCTATTTTTGTTAGTCTTAGTCTAGTTTTAGTCATCACAGATCTATTTTTGTTCGTCTTAGTCTAGTTTTAGTCATCACAGATCTATTTTTGTTCGTCTTAGTCTAGTTTTAGTCATCACAGATCTATTTTTGTTAGTCTTGGTTTAGTTTTAGTCATCACAGATCTATTTTTGTTCGTCTTAGTCTAGTTTTAGTCATCACAGATCTATTTTGGTTAGTCTTGGTTTAGTTTTAGTCATCACAGATCTATTTTTGTTCGTCTTAGTCTAGTTTTAGTCATCACAGATCTATTTTGGTTAGTCTTGGTTTAGTTTTAGTCATCACAGATCTATTTTTGTTAGTCTTAGTCTAGTTTTAGTCATCACAGATCTATTTTGGTTAGTCTTAGTCTAGTTTTAGTCATCACAGATCTATTTTGGTTAGTCTTGGTTTAGTTTTAGTCATCACAGATCTATTTTTGTTAGTCTTAGTCTAGTTTTAGTCATCACAGATCTATTTTTGTTAGTCTTAGTCTAGTTTTAGTCATCACAGATCTATTTTTGTTAGTCTTAGTCTAGTTTTAGTCATCACAGATCTATTTTTGTTAGCTGTCGACGAATATTTTTAGTCATAGTTTTAGTCGACAAAATTAACACTGAACAGTAAAAATGTCTCACACACTGCAGGGCTCAAAGTGATTTATTTCACCCCAGTAGTGAGGTTTCACACACTGCTGCTCTTTATCTGACTCACTCTCTAACACAGGATTTGATGCCTAATGATCCAAAATATCACATTACAATGTGATGTCTGATAATGATTTTAACACAACATAGCAATCTAATGATAAACTTTATATTTACAGTTATGATACATAGTGAGATTTTGATGAAGGAACACAAAATGGCCTTGAAATTGTGGATTATAGGATAAATGTATACGTTCCCTACCGTGTTTTAAAACGGTTTTACCCTGATCATGCTTCCTCCTCTAGCTTTATTCCACCACTGTCTGTCATTATCTCACTGGTATCTGCCGCTGTCTTTGATTTTGCTGCCGACTTCTTCTTTAACCAATAAATGTGTGTTTATCTTACCTGCATATACACTGTGAGTTAAAGTGGCAGGGAGATCTGTGAGTCTTTTCATTAGAATATCAATACTTTACACAAAGGATCCATATCTCTCTCTTTCTGTTTCTCTCTGTCCTCCATCAGACGCTCTGTACCAGGTCTCAGAGAAACTGGAGGGTCCGTTCAACATGGAGCTGGCAGCCGACTCCATCGCTGTGAAAGTGTCGGAGGCCATCATGCACATGCAGGAAAACAGCGTCAGCATCTCCACCAAGGCAAGGAAATAAACTGAACATTAATGCATTTTGAAAGTCATGGACCCTGTCCTTTCTCAAATAACAGGATGCATTATAATGTTTTTTATTGTCTTTAAAACACAAACCCTCTTTCTCATCAAAGCTATAATCTTGATTATCATTTGATCACATTTTAAATTGCCTTATTGACAGATTCAATAAAGAACGCAGAATAATGAGAGGGTTTATACACAGAGAACATGACAGTATGATTAAAACATGGCAGACATCCCAGCAGCTAATCCACCAGAGACACCCACATCTTGTACAAACAGAAAAGGTTTGTGGCAGCAGTTCTGTCAGGAACAGGCCGTTCTGTCCTTTAAAGCTTTCAGTTTTTGCTGCCTTACAGAATTTTAACTTTTAATCAAGCTGCAACTCCTGGTGTGGTTTCTGTGCCATGTAGCCTCAGAATTTTATCAGAGTATTTCAAAGAAACTTTTGGTAGAAGAATATGTGAACAACGATTTATCAGCCTGCAGACTACAGTATGTAGACGGGTATTTCCTTTGCTTCAGCTCTAATGAGCTGCTGACACTGAGCCTCATTCATCAATAGCTTCCTGAGAGTTTTCTTAAATTTGTTCTTAAATTTCTATGAGAAACCTCTGTGGGATTCATGACACTTTCTTAAACTGCTGGATTGTTCTCTCCTGCGTTCTGAGGTTGATAAATGCAAGGGGATTATAAGCTGAAAGCATGCACATTCCTCCTGGTTAGCATAAATAAAATGCATCTATTATGCCAGGGGTGTCAAACTCAATCACAGCAGGGGCCGGATTCTGGATTTAGGTCTAACCTGAGGGCCGGACAGGGTCGACACAACCTTAAACTGTCAACCTCATTTTCACCAATAATAAATTATGAAAAAAAAAGCAGCACTGATGATAAATCATTTGGAAATTCAAAAAAGTAAAAATGATAACTTTAAAGGCTCAGATCTGAGATAAAAATTCCAATTTATTAGTTCAAATGATTGGAACATGATACTATAAAGTGAAAAATAAGGTTTTAAAAGTCTTAAAACTTTAAATCTTGAGGCAAAATATGGGATTGAAAAGCCAGAAAGCCCCCCCCCCCCTCACATTCTTGACTTTTAATCTAATTTTTCTTACTCTTTACCTTTTCAGATTTTTATGGCTTAACAAGGATATTTTAAATAATCAAGCTGAAGTTAAATTTTTATACTGGAGGAAACCTGCAGACCTCATACTGGTGGGCCAGTTATAATAAAAATATGATATGGTCTAGCCGGATATAATCGTTCCACGGGCCGGATTTGGCCCCCGGGCCTTGAGTTTGACACCTGTGTTTTATGCCCATATGAGGGCATGAGACTGCAGGGCAGTGTGCAAACACAAGGCACACAGTAACAAGAGAAGTTTAATTGCATTAACTATAGAGATTATGTGATCATGTTATAAAAAACAATAATTTGACATTAGGCTTAGGCTTTAACAGGAGTGTAGTTTGCAGTTATCACTTTAAAGGCCTGTAGAATAAATTGCTATCATATTTTCATACATTTTTTTATTTAAATATCTTTTTGTTTAATTGTTAAATTCTCTGTTTCTAACTGTGTTAAACTCCTTGTATGGTACATTATGAATAAACTTGTCTTGTCCTGTTTTTACTGATATTCTGTCGTCTTTTACTTCAGGTGTTTCAAGGTTGTGGAAACCCAAGGCCAACTCCAGGAAGGTCCAAACGCTCACCCAAAGAGTCTGCAGGCAACAGGAGACCTTTCCGTACCTACACCCCAGAGGAGAAACCCACCACTGCTGCAGGCACCAACCTGGACCGGCTGGTGAGTCAGGAGGTGGGGGGCAGCCGATAGGAATGAATGGGATTTGAGGAAAGTTAGAACTCTAAATGGACCTCTGCACAAAAAATACCCTGTTGTGTGTTCTATAGGTGACGTTTCATGCATGTGTCCCATAAAGACTGTTAAACTGAGTTTCCACTGGAGTACGTTCACCTCTATATATTTTAACATTTTTAAATCTGTAGCTGTCCATGACTAATAAACTAGTGAAACATCTCCTCTACCTCTCCCATCATGTAAGTCATGTAAGTCGCCTGTGTGAATCTGCAGCTGATCAGAGAGAGGATGAGAAAGTTGAGCATCCCTCCCGTTAATGTTGGAGAAAGGGAGACATCTAATGTTAAAAATGAACCCTCTCCTGTTACTTTTATAACGGTAATGCTGTTGATGTTATTCTGCACTCTAAAAATTTGGGAGCTGATGCAGCCTAACCACTGAACGTTGAGCAACACATTTAAAATCATAAACTGTGTTATGCATGAAATGCATGGCTAAATATTTCTGATATAAGATCAGGCACTTGCGAAGAAAAGCTGTAGGAAGCAGAGCAGAAGTGCTGTGTGCATGAAGAGAGCAGCAGTACACGCACATTTGGACAGTAGAGTTTAAATAAACACGTGGAATAAAGCCGTTTTTACACATAAGCTGAAATTAACCAAAAGAGAAGCACTGAATATAACCTTTATGTGTAAAAACTCTGTTAACAATCCCCCATGATGCCTCTAGTATTTTTTCAAGTAGACAAAGGAGCAGAAAAAACATAATAAAAGCCAAAATTGCCACCCTAAATTCCAGATATGCCGATTCGCATGGGATTATTATCACCTTTTGACCCGTGTGCTAAAATATATTTGGTTATTTGCCCTGGAATTTTTTTCTCAGCATTTTACAATCATTCTCACAAGATTAAAAACACAGATGTCCCATGCAATTATTACAAATTGCACAAGGTCCCTAGGTAATACTTATCCTGTGCGAATAGGGCAGAAGATTCCTCTTTAGATGAGTTAAAGTATTTGATACTGAGAATGTCTGAAATATAGATGTCTACGTGAATCATGATCTGTATTTAGCATCAGAGCAGAGGGCAAAGAGAGGAGGAACAACAGCCAAAAATAAGCCATTTCTTGGTATAAGAAAGTAATAATAAAGGGAGTAACAGTGAAAGCCCAGACGTCCTCCTGTGACTGCAGCGTGATCTAAGTCCTGGGAAATAAATGAAACCATAAGCCGAGGCGGGAGAGAGGATAGTAGGCACTCAGATCTATTTCTAAAACATAAAAGCCGTGGTTAAGGAGCTGACCCTGAAGCAGAGTCGTGTCAGTGCTTTGCTTTGACCAACGTCAATATGCTTCCTCCAGCCAGCCATACCAAACAAGGATATTTTAATACCAGCTCTGAGTCATAACCAATTTCTTTACGCCTCCCCGCAGGTTACAGAGCTGAAGGAGCGACTGCGGCCCATGCGTGGTTTCTGGGTGTCCCTCCCACACACCATCTGCAACGATGAGAAGATGGCTACCGACGTCACTAATGAAGACCGCTGCTGGAACGGGCAGACCCGAGGGAGGTGAGATCAGAGTGGAGGAGAGTAGGGAGGGGTCTGCTAGAGGTAGACGGATGCAACAGATGGAAGGGAGTTTATTTAAATTTGCCTCCATCAGTCACCCACATGCTCAGAGCGTGCACACAGAAACAGGCAAACACGGTGTAACTCGGCGCCGTGCAGTCGACTGTAGGTGTGTAAAGAAGAGGATAGAGAAAAAGAGTCTGCATATTGGATGATTTAATGTTGTTGCTGCATTTGGAGCACTTTTATGTAAAGTGCATCAATCTTAGCCACTTTCACTACAACGTGGGCCTGCAGTCAGGTATTTGCTGGTTGCTTTTAAAAGTAAAAATACCTGCAAGTGCAGCAGGCAAATTTTCCTTGAGTGTTTGATATGATGGACTTTCTAATGAAGTCTCCACGCCTGCAGGTGTGGGTTTGGCTTGGTTGGTAGAGCAGATGCCCACGTGTAGAAGCTTAAGTCTTTGACACATTAGTCACAGGATCGATTCCTAATCCTGCCGCTGTTTGGTGCATGTCTTCCCCTGATCTCTCTCCCCATGTCTCCTCTCTCCAAAAGTAGAATGTTCTCCATGCCTGTACTCTAGTAACCGATCACTTCTGTCTGTGTCCAATAAGGTATCTCCCGGATGTGACCGGCGACGGTCTGGTGAGCCAGATCAACAATCCTGAGGTGGAAGTGGACATCGCCCGTCCAGATGTGAGGACCAGGCATCTGATCATGGAGCTGAGGGTGGCAACTAACAAACTGAGACATGCTCAGACTGGACAGAACATGGACTTTGTGGACAGTGAGTGAGCCTGACAGTGTTTATATTTGTTTAAATCCAGGGGTTGGTAGTTTTAAATCAGAATTGTTTTGTATTTGGAAATCCGTGTTTCTGATTTCCAGGATTGTGCCATCCAGATTTATAAAAGACACTGGAAAGGTCTTCTTTACCTGGGGACATAATACAGGTGTATGTCCACCACATGGTCCAGTTTAGTTCTGTACAGTTTGGTCTGGTTTGGTTCTGTGGTCTGGTTTGGTTCAGTACAGTTTGGTCTGGTTTGGTTCTGTGGTCTGGCTCAGTTCTTTGGTCTGGTTTGGTTCAGTACAGTCTGATCTGGTTTGGCTCTTTGGTCTGGTTTGGTTCAGTACAGTTTGGTCTGGTTTTGTTCTGTGGTCTGGTTTGGTTCAGCACAGTCTGATCTGGTTTGGTTCTTTGGTCTGGTTTGGATCAGTACAGTTTGGTCTGGTGAGGTTCTGTGGTCTGGTGTGGTTCAGTACAGTATGGTCTGGTTTGGTTTTGGGTCTGGTGTGGTGTGGTTCATTACAGTTTGGTATGGTGGGGTTCTGCGGTGTTGTTTGGTTCAGTATAGTATGGTCTGGTTTGGTTCAGTACAGTTTGCTCTGGTTTGGTTCTGTGGTTTGGTTTGGTACTGTTTTGTCTGGTTTGGTTTTGTGGTCTGGTTTGGTACTGTTTGGTCTGGTTTGGTTTTGTGGTGTGGTTTGGTTTGGTACTGTTTGGTCTGTTTTGGTTCTCTGGTGTGGTTTGGTTTGGTACTGTTTGGTCTGGTTTGGTTCTGTGGTGTGGTTCGGTTGTGTGGTCTGGTTTGGTTCTGCATGGTCTGGTTGTTTTTAGTACACTTTGGTCTGGTGTTGTTCTGCAGTTTGGTTGGGTTAGTACAGTATGGTCTGGTATGGTATGGTACAGTTTGGTCTGGTTTTGTTCTGTGGTCTGGTTGGTTTTATGGTCTGGTTTGGTTCTGTATAGTTTGGTCTGGTTTATCCTGGCTAAGAATGGTCCCGTATGGTTCAGGCCAGTAAAGTCAAGTTGTGTTTGGCACAACATGTTCCAGTTTGGTTTGGTACAGCAAGGCCTGGTTGTTTTTGGTACTGTATGGTCTAGTTTGGTTTGGTGCTGTATGGCCTAGTTTGTTTTGGTACTGCATGGTCTAGTTTGGGTTGGTACCGAATGGTTTAGTTTAGTTTGGTACTGTATGGTCTGGTTGTTTTTGGTACTGTATAGTCTAGTTTGGTTTGGTACTGTATGGCCTAGTTTTTTTTGGTACTGTATGGTCTAGTTTGGGTTGGTACTGAATGGTTTAGTTTAGTTTGGTACAGTTTGGTCTAGTTTAGTTTGGTACTATATGTACTAGTTGTGTTTGGTACTGAATGGTCTAGTTCTGTTTTGTACAGTATGGTCTAGTTCTGTTTGGTATAGTATGGTACCATTTGGTCTGATAAAATTTGGTCTGGATGTTTTCAGTACTGGTCTGGTTTCGGTCTGATTAGGTTGAGCTACGAAATAAAGTATAAAAAATTGAATTAAAAACACAAACATGATGTTTTATCAGGATTTTCTATCTGATGATGTAATCCTTTTTGTTCTTTGAGTAACTTGGTTACAAGATTTAATCTGATTATTTTATCCAGTCGCTTTACTAGAACCCCTGGTCTCTGGCTGAGGTGATGAACGATGCAGCGATACTTCAGCTGGTTACACTCCTGATCCGCATATCCATCAGATTTAAACGAATCTTACTGATGGTGCTCTGCTCTGCTCTGTGTTCTTGTTTCAGGTGAGGAGGGCAGTGGCTCTGGAGGTGGTGACCACGGTGAGAGGTACAATGATGATTGGCCAGGTTACGGTCCTAACTCTCCCCCCTACAACAACAAACCCCCTCTTAACCCCGCCTCCAACCCCGTGAAACCGCCGCGAATCCGAGACAAAAACGGGTCCAAGTGGAACAGAAACAACGGCCACGGGCGGGTCAGATCTGCTTCCAGCCGCCTCGCCTTCTCCCTGGTTCTGTTTTCTCTATCTTTTGTGGTTAACGTCGCCCTCATGTGGAGATAGCTGGTTATTACAGTCTGCGAGTTTAGTATCTGTGATTATTGGTTCTCAAGCACATTAAGAATAAAGTCATTCCATTTGGGTACACCAGCAAGATAAATACACAAAACAGGCTCAATTAGCAATAACTGCAAACCTGTTTACAGCACAACCAAGAGAAACATAAAACTGTTGTTCTCTTGATTTCCAGGCCCCAAAAGAGGCTTTTTAAAAACAAAAACTATTCTGAATAAGTGTTTTAATATTATTAGTGCCATTAATAAGATATTGGACCAACTGGAGTCTAAACGCTGATTGGTGTTCAGTGTTAGAGCATCGGTTCTCACCTGGTTTAGAGTCAGGATCCACTACCACCTCCTGATTCCATTTTTTCAACCACAGACAAATTATTTCAATCACAATGGGGTAGTCTGGGCTTCACAACTCACCTCTGGATCCTGACCAACCAGTCAAGAACCAAGTGTTATTTAAGTCTCAAGTGAAAGCAGAAGAAAGCACTGTTAGAGAAATATAGAAGTGTGCAGCATGTTTGGAAGTTTAAAGAGCAACGAGCAGCTTGGACTTTTTGCAGCATTTATACTAAAACCAGCTGGTTTTATATGTTTTATAAGAGAAGGCACAAATTTACAGGCCAGCTGATGATGAATGGGGTTTTTTCAGTATTCCATCATGTTGCATAGAGAACATGTCGTCTCTTTGCCCCAAACTACAAACTTTGATACTGTTCATACTAAGTATGACCAGTGGTTAAAGCCATATTCTTGATTCAGGCTTTAAAATGCAAAGATAAACAACAATATTAGCAAATTTTAAAGCCCTGTACGCATGCCTTCCACTCCTGTCTGCACCAGGTGTGAAATCCCGTCCATCTCCTGCACAGATTAAGACACTTCATGTTAAATATTCAGGATAACAAGACAGCGTTTAATTAAAGGCAATATTGATATGCTTACTTAAGCACCACCCTGAAGAAGTTTCCTCTTTGAATGAAGGAAACCCAAAAAATACAACCACATCTTTGTCATTACGGTGCCACACATGGGTAAAAAGCAGCTGAGGGTCCCAGACTGATTTAACTCCTGGTTTTGGATAGTAATAGCAATGTCAAAGTCATATTTACCAACTTTATTTACATATAATTTATTTTAAAGTCTACAGAGGTGAAATTGTTTCCTGATTTCTGGAAAGTCTGGGCTTGATAAAAACTGCAGCACACTTTCATCCCTTTACATAAGGATAATGTCCATGGAAAGGTTTTTTGTTCTTCCCCATTTAACTGCATAATGGCTCAGTGTCTCTGCACTGGTGCATGTTTGCAGTCACAGGCCAACAATATAATAAGAGGAGTGTTAAAGCTGTGCCTTCTGGCTTTTTTACAACATTTTAGAGAACGCACTTTTTTTGTGGAGCTTTAACAAAGAATCACCCAGCCCACCTGCCGTGTGATGCTGGCTATGGTGGCTACGGTTTCAAACGTATTTATACAACATTGGCGATTAGAGCTGAAAAAACAGCAGTTAAACTGCGATTTCCTAGTGAATGCTTCTTACACCAATGACACATCTCCTGTGTTATTAATATGAGCGGATCTTTAAAGAGCTGACTATGATCAGAGATCGTGGAGCAGGTGCATCACTTCCTCCAAATACATTTCCCTGTGGGCATGTTTCGACAAAGTCCAGTTGTTTCCTGGAACACATTCAACTCAGTTGTGACGTTGTTCCCAGCTCCGCCAGTGTTGACTTGGTGCAACATTTTAGGATTTTAGAGAAAACCTTTTCTTATTTATGATGTTTTCATGGCACCAATATCAAAGCAGTGCACCCAAGAAGTCTTCTGAGAGGAATCAAGGACAATTGGAGCATCGGTGTGGCATGCAAATCAACACAGACACGCACCACCAAATATAGAAGTAAGATGTGGTAAATATAACATTACAGAAGCAATGAAAACTAATGACAGGATCATCATAAAATGTTAAAAAGCCAGAGCAAGGAGATATTTTCAAGCAAGGACGTAGAGCAGTGATCAGCATCTGTCCCCCTACAGCTTCCTGTTTGGCCTTCAGAATTTATTTAAATTCAGGGAATGTTAGAAGGAAAAACATGCCATGATATTGAGGGTATTTCAGATCTTTACAGCTTCTAAAGCAACCCCCCAAAACATTTAGGACTGAAAATCCAGAGATTAGGCAAATATTTCAACCCACATACTCAGCTCTGCTGCTCATCCCACACATGCACACATGATCCTTACTAATCTGGCTCCATTTAAAGAGAAATAAACAGACTTTACAACGGTATACAATTTGAAGCATTGTTACAACAAAGAAATGAACAACCAAACACTCATGTACTTTTTGTGCTAAGTTTATTTTCCTTCCTTTTGATTCAAACTGCAAGTTGCTCTTTAAACTCACCGTCTCATTGGTGCATGAGACTGAAACTGTCATTGGTTGAGTTTTGTGCTGCCTTTTCTGAATCTGTACTTATTTATTTTAAACGATCCTGGTTTCAGTCAGCTTGTGATTAATCGCTTCCTATGGCATTGGGTAGTTAACATCAGTATTTTGGTGCAGACTTTAAAGAAAGTTTACTGTAAGCCTCCTGAATTGGAACAAAAGGCTTACTTTGAATGTAACAAACTGCTAAAAAAGCTTTGGGTTAACTTGACAAGACAGGTGGTCGTTTAATGTAATATATTTTAATTTATTTGTAATATATTTCTTGTGTATGAGCAGTGTGTATGAAAGTGTGCCTCTGTTTGATGCTTTTCTATGGTTTGATGTCTCTTCTTGTATCAAAGTTTTGAGGTCATGTCGATAAAAGCAGGTATGTTTTCTTAATACGATTTTCTACTTAATTTTCCTAGAAGAAAAAGTTGGTGAGCGAGCTCATGGCGTGATTTTAAATGGACTTAACGTTAATGAAAAGATGTGCAGACTGTGAGACAGCAGCTCTTCATTTTTATGTGCTGAATGTGTTTAAATGAAGATGAAATCAAAAAATATTCAATACTTGTGAAGAGTGCTCATCCTTTGGTGCAGAGGAAGGTGGGAATTAGAGGAACATGTCGCAATAATACCTTAGATCAGTTGTTTTCAAAGTGTGAGGCGGGCCTCCCCTGAGGGGCGCCACAGAGCTTCAGGGGAGGCGCGGAACCATAAACCAGAAAAAAGGTGATTTTTCTTTGTGAACCTCTGCTGTGCAAAATGGATAGACTTATAGTTACTATAGGGACTATGCAACCAAAGAGCCAAATTTTTGAAAAATACCTTTGCAAGAGCCACAATCTAAGAGGTAAAAAGTGGCAAAAATGGGTTGAAGAAGCAATAAAAATAGGTTACAGGTGGCAAAATGGTCAAAAGCAGCAAAAAATGGGTGAAAAGGGGCAAAAATGGGGAGAAAAAGTAGAAAAATGGTCAGGAAGTGGCAGAATTGGGTGAGAAGTGACCAAAAAAGTGAGTGGAAAGTGACTTAAATGGTCAAAAAGCAGTCAAGAGTGGCTAAAATGGTCAGAAAACAGGAAACAAGTGGTATGTAATGGCAAAGGGTAGTTTTAATGGGCAAAAAGTGGCAACAAATGGTAAGAAATAGGGCAAAAAAGGATATTTTTAATGATGAAAGGTAGCTTAAATGGGCAAAAAGGTGAAAAAGGGCAATAATGGGATAAAAATAGAAAAATTGGAGGAAAAATGGCAAAAAGAAGTTGTAAAATGGCCAAAAAATATGAAAAAGGGGTATTTAATGGCATTATAACTGAATAAGAGGGAAAGGCAGATGTTTAAGAACACATGCACACCAAAATATCCAAAATTTATTAATGTTAAAAATGTTTAAAGATTAGACATAAATGTTTGAAATGTTGATGTTTAATTATTTTCAGTTTGAATCCTTTTGTGCGTGGGGGTCCACTGAAGGGATCAGTTCTTCTTAGGGGAGGCTCACTCTTCCACACTTTGAAAACCACTGCCTTAGATGATAAAGCTGACACCACTCTTTGTCTGTATGCTGAATGTGAAGCGACAACCTGCACACTCATGGTCCGTATTCACCATGCAGTCCTTTTTTGATACTGCAGACGCTGATCTTGTCCATGCTTTCACACCCTTACTTATCAGGCAGGAGGAACCTTGCAAAGCCGATGGATTGGCCACATTCCTTGTCCGTTATCAGGTGGATCTATCTTGTAAAGCTCTAATCTTAAACACTCGTGCTCAGGCAGAGAAATGACAAACCAGTCAGCTTTGAGGAGAACGAGGTGGTAGCTATGGCTGTGGTTTAGTTGTACTGCAAGACGTGAAACAGTGGCTGCCGGTGATGTGACTAGCTTGGATGTAAGTATAGCGGCAGTTTTTTAACCCTCTGAGCCCAGCGTTGTGGTATTTGTCAAGAAGAGACACATGTTATTTCAAGTTGAAAAACTTTTAAGCATAAATTGTAGCCACTTGTTATTTCCTCTGATAGCCCTCAGTTTTCTCGTTCTAATGATGCTACCCACGCCTTTTTGGCTCATACAGAACATTTTCTAGCAAAACTGGAACTTGGGTAACTTTCCAGGGTCTTTGAAGATTAAATCCACACCAGTAACTCCGTTACTGAACATCTTTTTGTCCATTTATCATCCATTTTTCAACTGCCCCTGCAGCCAGTGGCTTGTTTGTATCCCAGAATACATTATAACTGGGCTGTGACAACCAATGGCAAGCTCTTCTGTCTTCACACCATGCTTTGCCACACAGTGCCTGTGCAAACACTTAGACACTGAAGAAGAGAGCCTGAATGACCCATAATAGAGAGAAAGAGACACAGAGAGACCGTGACGTGTCCCTCAGCGTCTCGGCAGACAGGAACTGCTTTGAATAGTGACTCAAATTCCAAAGAGCACAAATATGTTTTTTTGTATAAATGTGAATATTTTAAAGACTTTCTGTCACAGAATGATTAGTTTTTTGGTCCCTAATAGATGGTAGAGCAAGTTGGTGCAAAAAAAACTTGAGTCATTATTTTTTTCCCGATGACAGACTTGGAATCTGGCCGATCCATCTGCTTTGCATGGTTAGTTCAGTGGGGCTGCAAGTGCAAGTCCAAGTGCATTTATGGGTCTAATGTCCACAGACATTGGCCTCTAAGTTCAGGAGATGCTACTGTATAAAGAAAAGAAAGATGAGGCTGTTGTGAATATGAAGACTTTCCTCAGACATATGACAGTAATCAATAAAAGTGCTAAGGAGTAAAATTTTAACCCACCAAACCAAGAACAACCAACCTTTTTATGGAGTAAATACATTAAACATTAATCCCATTCAGAGGTGAAATAAGTATTTTAAAATGTTTTACTGTTTCTTTAGGAATCCTAGAATTCTGTTGTTACATCTCAGTTAGTCAAACAGTCTACTGCACCCTTAAAAAAAGGGAAAAGTCTCATTTAAGTAAAAAAATAATAAAAAAAGATTATGCATACTTAATCTCCAAATGACAGAGGGAACTCTGAGCTCCCTTGTAAAGTTGGGGGTAAAGTTGGTGACACATTCATGAAGTGTTGATATTGTTGGAGTTTTTTTTTTTAAATTAGATCACATTAGAAAAGCCTTTTGAATTTCAGGGGTCATTTCCACATTTTGCCACCCACACACGTTGGTATTGCACACATAAAATAAATCATCAGTGTTTCACAGTATTTTTGAAGTAAGAACCAGTAACTAAATGTGTTTTGATGATCAGCACTCTGATTGGTTGTCGTTGCTGCAGCATTCCCACCGGATCGCTCTTCAGTACCGACGCTTTCATTCCCACAGCTCACATGTTCCTTTTTGTGAAAGTATTGCACAACTTTTTAATGTTGTTGTGACAGTTTTTGGTATGGATGAGTGATATTTTCTGCTTCAATAAAAAACAACAAATTTACTGGATTTCTTCTTGTTTTATTTTCACCAACATGCACGTCTTATATTCCCATTTTTATCTATCATGCATCTCCAACAATCACTTTATTAGGTACACCTGTTCCACTGCTCAATCTCAGATAGGTAAATATAAAAATTCAGTGCCTTGATAATTTTGTACAAAAGACGAAGGCAACAGAGGATAGTTCAGAGGCAAAGTCTGTATGTATGGTAAAAGCCACATGTAAGGGTATAAGTATGATGTTAAGAAAAGTCTCAGTCTCCTCTTCTGTCCTCATGCACCATGTGACACCGTATGTCACGTCCTGGGATGTGTAAATGCGGAAAAAGTGTTTCCGTTACACTTTTGTGTTATAAGTCTATATCGAAACGTCTGAAAAAAAAACTCCTCATGAGTGCGTAATTTTTTTTTCGATATCAGAGAGGTTTTTCTGAAATTCAGGTGTTTAATTACCAGTTATTTATTGCGCTATTTAGATTTTTGGGCATTTCTAAGGGTAATGGAAAAGCAGCTTGTGAGACTCTATAAAACATGCATTTTTGCCCTATTTCATTGTCTTGTTTCTCCTTTTGTACTGTCTTAGGCTCAAGCTCAACTTTTTTTCACTTAAAAACATCTGACTGACCAAAAATCAAAATCTCCAAAATTTGGGTCACTTTGCTTGTTGAGGAGTTGATGGTGGGTCCCGTAAATAAAGCAGTTGAGAACCACTGCTCTACAGAATGAATGGGTTCAAAATCCCACAGAAACACTCAAAAATCTTGAGCAAACCTTCATAGAAGAGTGGTGGCTGTAAGAGCTGCAGAAGGGGGCCAAATCCATGTTAAAGTAGATTTGAGTTACAATGTCATCACAGTCCCTGTTGTTGGAATGGTCCAGTGGCTGAATACTTTTGTCCATATAGTGTATGGATGTATAAATATAAATTAGAATATAATATAGTGCATTCCTTGTCTGTCTAGTTTTTTGCCAACCACCATTAACCTTGCTAAGGAAAGAATTTCCCCTCTGGGGTTCCATAAAGTATGATCTTATCTTAGTGCAATAAGCCCTCCTTACCTGAAGGTGGCGGTAGTGCACCAACGTGATGGACGCTAACCGCTGAGGAGGAGGAAGTCCTGACCGGTGACGTAATCCAAGATGTCAGCGCCCGGTCACGTCCTGCACGGGACTCACTGTAGGATCATTTCATATAAAAAATAAGATTTTTAAAAATGTATTCGTGTTGTTTCCCCGCCGGAAGCATAAATGTAATAAACGATCGTCCACAGGTTTCCTACGGACCGTTAGCTACCAGCAGGGGAAATGCATTTAGCTTAGTTTAATGTGAGCTTGACGTGAACATGTCATTTTCTCTGGTTAAACTCTGTGAGACATCCCTGTTCAGACGTGTTTTACAGCTCAGAGTTTATAGATGTAGCAGACAGAGCCATAAAATGAGCCACATACTGCTGAGGCATCCATGGATGAAAAGGCTGACTGTGTTTCTCACCTGTACCAGGAGGATGAGCTCACAGACGGACAAGGTAAATACTGACGTCAGCATGATCCGGCTGCACCTGTCTCAGCTCTGTCCATAATAAACTGTTCTGGTTAGAGAAAGGTTGTCAGAGAGCAGACTGAGACCAAATCACAACTGTAAGCATTAAGGCAGCTTTTACACTGCAGGACAAACAATGAACAGAAAAAAAACATCAGATCTGAGCAAAAATGTAGATTTGTTTTAAGGCTTGTGGTGTGAATGCAGCCTAAATGACTGCAGTTATTAATCAGCATGTCTCATTTATCTTTCAGGAAACCGTAGATCTCTCTAAGTTTCCTCCAGACAGGATCAGGAATTTCAGCATCATCGCTCATATCGACCACGGGAAAAGCACTCTGGCTGACAGACTGTTGGAGATGACAGGTACGCTCCTCATCACACCTGTCAGCAGTTTCTTCTTTCTGCTTTTCTTTCGTTTAAAGGGAGTCAGCCTCTCCCTCCCAGAGATGTCAGAGCCACCCACAGGTACTTCAAGTTTTTTAGGCGTTTGATCGCAGCATTACTCTGGAGCTCTCTTGTGATTATTTTTGCCTCTTTTATGTCTTAATTTTAAATACTATTCCTCTAGAAACCTTAAAAAGGGAAACTTTTTTGCCCTTTTCACCATTTTTTGCCACTTTTCACCCATTTAAGCTACCTTTTGCCATTTAATTACACTTTTTTCCTACTTTTTTAACCCATTTCTGCCACTTTTTTCCAATTTTTGCCACTTTTCACCAATTTTTGCCCGATTAAGCTACCTTTTGCTTTTAAATACCACCTTTTCCTACTTTTTAACCCATTTCTGCAACTTTTTTTCCAATTTTTGCCACTTTCACCCATTTTTTGCCCATTTTAGCTACCTGTTGCTATTAAATACCACTTTTTTTTCCCACTTTTAACCCATTTCTGCCACTTTCTTTCTCAATTTTGCCACTTTTATCACATTTTTGCCAATTTAAGCTAACTTTTGCTATTTCATACCACTTTTTCCAAGCTTTTATCCCATTTTGCCCTTTCTTAGTTGTTTCTCCCCATGTTCACCCACTTAATTTACCTTTTGTCATTAAAGACCACTTTTTTTTTTTACAAGTTTTTGCCCATTTGAGTCACTTCTTTTTTGCCACTTTTATCCAATTTTTGCCCTTTTCACTATTTTTTTCACCCATTTAAGCTACCTTTTGCCATTACATACCACTTGTTTGCTATTTTTGGCTCTTTGGTTGAGCAGGGTTGAGTAACACTGCTCTGAAGCTTCTGACCTACCTAGCGCTGTGAAAACCCTTGGAGAGCTAATGTCTCATTTCTCATCAATATCAGGGTCACTGTTGTGATGTAGGCAGGTTTAACACTTCCTCAGCTGTTGATACTGAAGGTGAAATGTGTTCTTTATGGACATTCCAGGTGCCATAGTGAAGACAGAGAAGAACAAACAGGTGCTGGACAAGCTACAGGTGGAGCGAGAGAGAGGGATCACAGTGAAGGCCCAGACAGCCTCGCTGTTCTACCACCACCAGGGTCAGCAGTATCTCCTCAACCTCATCGACACGCCGGTAAGCAGGACTTTCATTCAATAAAAAACAGAGAGGTAAAGCAAAGTGCAAACTTAGATAAACCTGGGATAAAGAGAGCCATAATAGGCTTGTATAATTCAAAGAAATCTAGAATAATATCTACTCTAAATCAGCATCTGATGCAGAGAATAGGAAATGTACTGTGTGTGAAACAAGCGTGTGAAGTTGTGAGTTGAAAAGTTGTGAAAAGAGGTTAAATTGTCAAAAAATGGTAAAGGAGGAAAAAGGTGCAAAAGGTATTAAAAATTGGTTGATGAAAAAATATAGTGCAAGAAAGTAAAGAAAAGAGGTTAAAAAGTTAAAAAGTGACAAAAAATGAAGAAAAGTGGCAAAAATTGATAATAGAGTGGCATAAAGTCGATAAAACATGCAGAAAAAGTGGTTTAAAAGGGGTAAAAATCTTTCAAAAACTGGGTTAATGAGGCAAAAAGGGGCAAAAAGTATCAACAATAGGTTAAAAGTGGGAAAAATGCTTTTAAAGTGACAAAAATTGTTGGTAAAATGTAATAAAAAGAGTTAAAAAATGGCAAAAATAGAAGAAAAGTGGCAAAAATGGATAAAAGAGTGGCAAAAAGGGGATAAAACGTGTAGGAATCGTGGTCTAAAAGGGGTTAAAAATCATGCAAAAATTGGATTAAAGAGGTAAAAAGATCAACAATAGGTTAAAAGTGTCAAAATGGGTTAATACTGGTGCTAAATGACAATTAGGGAGGGCCCATTCTCTTGGATTTTCAGGGGTCCGGCCAATCCTGTTGTCAGGCCTGCTGCATTCTAGATAATAGGGATAGATCTCACTGGTAATGACTAAAAATGTCCTGTAGTTTCAAGGAAAATACAAATACTACTGCAATAATATTTCACTCAGACCAAAATGTTCATTTAATTTTTGTGTATTTGAAAACCCGGCCTCCAGAGTTTCTGTTGAGACTAAATCTGGCCTTTGTGCAAATGTACTTGATGACCCCTGCTGTAGGTGTACACAGTCACACAGTTTCATCTCTTCTGCCTTTCCTCCCTCAGGGTCACGTAGATTTCAGCTATGAAGTATCTCGGTCGATCTCTGCATGTCAGGGTGTTTTGTTGGTTGTCGATGCCAATCAGGTAGGAAATCAGATTCTTAGCTCCAGAATGTTCTGTGTGGATTAAAGTGAAGCTTTAAAGTCAGTTTTTAATCCTTGTTATCATCTGAAGGGGGTTCAAGCTCAGACAGTGGCCAACTTCTACCTGGCTTTTGAGGCTCAGTTAACAATCATCCCTGTTATCAACAAGGTGAACTTACACCTGCTCACTTTGACTGAATCACATGTTTCTGCTGTTTTAATCTGCCGTTTAACTTTTATTATTCTTCTTTCTTAGATTGACTTAAAAAACGCTGATCCAGAGAGAGTGGGCTCACAGATTGAGACGCTGTTTGATATTCCACAAGAAGAATGCATAAAGGTAAAAACAGCATTCCTGCAGATCCTTGAAAGTTTTAGATAGTCTGAAACTGCACATTTTAATTCAAAGGGCTTAAAAAGTCTGACTCTTACCAGTGAGAGGACTTACATTGTTAAAAGGCATTACGTTTTCTAGCCAGCCTTGTACGGTTTCAGTCATCTACCTACACAGATTGCTGCATAAATAATCATCAGAATTGAGGGAATTTGGTGCTGGATGTTTGTCAGATTTGGGCGCCAAAAAAATATTTTTCCTATACAGTTTAACATTTTATAACCAGTAAATTAAATCAGAAATTCAGCTCTGGTCCAGAGTACTGAAAAATCTCACATGTCTCTAATTGTTGAGTGTTTTCTGCACAAAAAGTGGTGTCCATGTTTTTCAGTTCAGGTCTTAAAAAGCTTTTAAAATGTGGTTTTGAAAGATCCCTTTTTTTTTTTACCCCTTCAAGACAAGTTTATATCAGTCTCAGAGTTCCCCAAAACATGCCTATGGAGTTTGTTGCTGAAAAAACACTCCAGTATTGGATGTCTGCATGTCTAAAAACCCCTCTGTTTCAGCCCTGCTCAGAACGAGCTGCTTCTGTGTCTGTGGCTTTAAATGTTACTGAGCTTTCTGACTCCGCCCCTCTCAGGAAATGGATGTGGCTCTCCTGATCAGCTGAGAGGAGGATCAGGAGAGGTGGGCAGAACTTTCTTCAAAGCAGGAAAGGCCAACTGAACCTGGGGGCGGGGCTAACTCCCCACATGATATCATGAGGGAAAATCTGAGGGGGGGGGGGCGGGCCAGGGGCACATATTTCTGTTAGAAAAGCCTGAAAAAGAGGATTTTGCATAATCTGTGATCTTTAAAGTAGATGGAAACACTATAAAAAGAAGAATGTTAACCTCTGTAAAGTTTTTACTCCCACTTATTACATTCTTTTTCTGACTGTTTTTCAGATTTCGGCTAAACTTGGAACAAATGTTGACAAAGTCCTTCAAGCAGTTGTGAACAGAATTCCACCGTAAGAACTCTGATCTGGGTTTTACTCTGAAATGAATTTTGGACGTATAAAAGTGGAACTTACGTCCCTTGTTCGCATCCTCAGGCCTGTGGCGAGTACAGATGACCCGTTTAAAGCCCTGGTGTTTGACTCCAACTTTAACCACTACAGAGGCGTCGTGGCTAACATCGCGTTGTTTGGAGGTCGGGTGAAGAAAGGGGACAGGATCGTGTCGGCACATCTCAACAAAACCTATGAGGTCAATGAGCTGGGGCTTCTGCGGCCAGACGAGCATCAGACTCAGGGGCTGTATGTGTCATCTTTGTCTTCTCTTCTAGTTTGGTCTACTAGAGTACTGGTTCCCAGTCAAAGGTCTGGGATCTTGATGGGTACCAAAGATCTTCACATGATAAGTAAAATCAGGATTAACCCTGTAGAATTAGCCAGATTAAACTGAATGCTGTGTCTGAACCGTTTATAGTCCAAGCACAGACAAGGAGTCTTTAGAAAGCTAACGCTCTGAAGTCTCTTCACAAACAGTCAGACTCACTGTAGCTGCTGCTGGTACTGAGTAATGAATGTTTATAGTAAACAGAGGCCTGTAGATGACTGTAGCTGGGTGGTGTTATCTGGAAAACTCCACTGGACCAAAGCATGAAGCCTTAGCTAGTTCAGGTCTAAAGATGAGAACAATAGAGCAGAACATGATGATTTTCCTCCTGTTTTTATGAGGAAAAGTTCAGGTGGTTCACACTGGAGACTCTATAAAGTGTTTTCAGAAGTTTATGATGGTCATGGTCCAGAAGGTTCCTGATCTTGGACTTCCTTTCTGCCTTCACTAAACCTTTAGTTCCATTCAAACTAGGGCTGAACAATTTGGGAAAATAATCAAATTGCGATTTTTTTTTTACCTAATATTGCAATTGTGATTTCATATAAGATTTTTAAATTCATCATCTCATGTATTTTCCAACAAAAACAAGCAATAACTCATTCTGTTCTACAGCCGACACAATGTTGGATTAAACTAGGGCTGAACATTTTTTAAAAGATATCTAATTGTGATGATTTTAACTTATTTTGCAAATTTGATATGAACTGTTGTATTAAAGGGAATGATCATTTTTATCTAATTTTCATATTTAAAAAGAAAACCATAAAAATGAAGAAAATAGGATTTTGTTGGTACACTATTCTAAAAATATGCTGCTAGAATGACTGCATGATATTTAAAGCATAATATCTCTGCTGCAAAATAAAGTTTTAAACTGATATTAAGACACAAATTTCAGGTTAAAGAAATATAGCACCTTCTGCGATTTGGAATTTGCAGCAGGCCATATTGCAGTTTAATCTAATTTTTGATTAAGTTCCCAGCCTTAATTCAAACACACATGACTGTGATGTGCAGAGTTCCCCACACACCTCAGTTCATGCACCGAACATTCAGCAAAAACACGTGAACTTCAGTCAGCATCTAGCAGAGAACTAAAGACGTCACTGTTTGGAGACTTACAGCAGACGTGTGTGAAAACCCGACCTTTAATCTAGAACACTCAGAGTGACTGAGAACCACAGAGTTTTATCCTCAGAAGCACAGTTTCACTGTTTAATAGCCATTCCTCACATGTTGGTTTTTCCACTGATACAACCGTTCTCGCTGCGTTAACTCTTTAACATCTTTGCAGTTTTGCAGGCCAGGTCGGCTACATAATAGCAGGGATGAAGGATGTCAAAGAGGCCCAGATTGGTGACACTCTCTACCACCAGGAGCAGCCGGTGGATCCTCTTCCAGGGTTCAAACCTGCCAGAGCCATGGTGTTTGCTGGTAAGAAGCATCTCGATTTACAGCTGCTGCATGCTACAGGCTAAAATCCTACCATTGAAGGTCATTATTTTAAACACCACATGAATGAAGTACAGGGGCCTTGAATTTAGTAGTTTACTACAGCAAATCTTGAATTTATATTGTATTTCTCTAGACAGTACAAGTGCAGAATAATCCTGATGTTGTTTTTGTTATTTTGACCCGGAGGCATGTATCCGATGGATCAGTCAGAGTATCAAGGCCTCCGCAGCGCCATCGAGAGGCTGACCCTGAACGACTCGAGCGTCTCAGTGCAGAGAGACAGCAGTCTGGCTTTGGGTGCAGGCTGGAGGTGAGGAACAGTCTCTGATATACTGAGAAACAAGGGAATTAAGGGGAGTATGACAAGAGATGCACAAGAGAGAGGAGAATTTAACAGAACTAAAGTTCAGTCCTGTTTAGGAGTCACTGTGTTTAGATATTTTTAGGAAAGCTTCTTTGGGATGGTCAATGAAGGAGGTCAGAAGTAAGAAGTGAGAGGAGAGAGTCAGAAAGGCTGGAGATTGTTAATTTTACTGATAATGTAATCCTTATTGATACTCCTTATTAAAATTCACTTTTATTATGTTGATTTCACTGCTGATTTTGTTAAAATGAATGCATTTTTAAATCTTGCCCTCCTCTGTTAACCCTTTTGCTCCCTGCAGACTGGGCTTCCTGGGTCTTCTCCACATGGAGGTGTTCAATCAGAGGCTTGAGCAGGAATATAATGCATCTGTGATCGTAACTGCCCCCACCGTGCCCTACAAGGCTGTCCTCTCCTCAGCCAAACTCATCAAGGTGAAAACTGCTTCCAGCTTTGATATTCTCTGTTCTTATTGTACTAGCATTATAGGTACACTCACACCTACGGGCAATTTAGAGTCGCCAGCTAATCTAACGAGCAATTGAAGCTGATATGTACAGAAAAAACAATATATTTACAGTAAAAAACAAACAAACCATATACCAGTGGTTCTCAAATGGTGTGGCAAAGCACACTAGAATGCCTTGAGACAAGTCTAGGTGTGTCTTGGGGGTCTGGCTGGATTCCATTTGCATTTGCAGTATTTGGCAAGCTATTATTGAGTTGAAATTGGTGTTGAAATGATCATTATTCATGCCACTTTTAACCAAGTTAACCAAATTTTCTACCCATTTTGCCACTTATTTTGTCAACTTAAACCATTTTTGCTGCTTTTTTGCAATTTTGCAACTTTTTAAAAATACTTTTGATCCATTTTTTGCAACTTTTTTGGAACTTTTTGCCACATTTTACCAATTTTTGCTACCTTTTTGATGGTTTTTGCTTACTTTTGCTATTATCTGGACATTTTTTGCCATTTTTTAATCACTTTTTACCACGTTTTAGCAATTTTAACCCTTTTTTTGCCACTTTTCTTCTACTTGTAGCCCATTTTGTCACCTTTTTGACACTTTCAACCCATTTTTGCCACCTTCTTGCTGCTTTTCACTCATTTTGCCTTTGTTTGGCCACTTTTTGCCTAATTTTGCCCATTTTTTAATCACTTTTAAACCATTTTAACCACCTTTTACAACATTTAACCCTGTTGTCCACTTGAAACCCATTCTTACCACCTTTTTGACACTTTCAACATGTCTTGCCACTATTAACCAATTTTTTGGCCCCTTATGCCAATTGTTAACCATTTTTGACTCTGTCTTGCCACTTTTTACCCAATTTTGTCATGTTTTATCATCATTTTAACCAATTTTTGCCACCTTTCAGGCACCTTTTGCCCACTTTTGCCACCCCCAGTTGTCTGGGCCCCAGAAACCTCTCCCTTTATCCCCCCTTATGGACCACCTTGACTGTTATATCATTTAAAAAGTCTATTTTGTATAGATATGAATATGGTGTGCCTTAAGATTTTGACTTAACTTGAAAAAAGTTTGAAAACCACTGCCATATACCATAAAAAGACATAACCTATAAACACCTGGTGAGAATCAAACAACCTCTTTATCCCTGCACCTCGTGAAAATTTCTTCCTCATACCGATGCTTCTAGAAATTTTATGCTGTACATGTTTAATATTTGAAATCATGAAATCTTATTTGAGTAATGAATTACTTCTAGGAAAAGTAAGAAGTAAAATATTACGTACTTAAACTGCAAATTTAAAGGGTTACATTACTTATTACAACAGAAAAGTAATCTGAGTACTTTACAGGACTACTTTGTAACACGTTACCCCAAACACTGCTGAACAGATCTTTAGAGACGCTAGTATGAAGTTTATATGTTGTTTTGTTTCTCTTTCAGGAACACGGCTGTCAGGAGATCACCATCGTAAACCCGGCTCAGTTCCCAGACAGATCAGTCGTGTCGGAGTACTTGGA
Organism: Cheilinus undulatus; assembly: GCF_018320785.1. Lineage (NCBI taxonomy): Eukaryota > Metazoa > Chordata > Actinopteri > Labriformes > Labridae > Cheilinus > Cheilinus undulatus. The sequence continues at coordinate 1,603,961 of NC_054874.1, read as the reverse complement.
GCCCATGGTTCTGGGAACTATTCTCACACCAGACACTTACACGGGGAAGATCATGACTCTGTGTTTGGTAAGCTTATGAAGAACAGTGAGTCTGTCCTTCTACGGCCAGTTAAACCTTTCTCTGGGACGATTAGAAATAAACAGAACTAATGATCAGCGTTTAAACTTAAGGCTCATTTATACTCCTTTCACAGACTATTATAGAGATGTGCAGGTTTTTTTAGATTTAGATGTGATGTTTTTATTCTCAAGAATCAAGGCATATCATTTATGCAGAGTCATGCATTTTCAGATAAAGAACATTATAGATAGCAAAAAAGAAAGCTCCATAAATCTCCCTGAACGTGGTCTCTTCCCTACCTCGTAGAGGATTTCTCTGGAGTTCGGTATGGTGCCAATTTATCGAGTCTGTCTTTGGTGAGGGAGGTCAGATTACACTTTATCAAAATAAACCTAGCATAAGAAGTAATTAAATAAGTGTTTGATAAATTATTTCTGTGTTTTAACAATGCTTCGTGGTAAAAAATCTTATCTAACAGACTTATTGTAAATGGAGCCACACTAGTAAGGATCATGCATGCATGGGATGAGCAGCAGAGCTGAGTATGTGGATTGGTCCATGAAAAATGTTCCAACTCTTCTCTGCCAGTTTATTTCAAATAAAACAAAAAGAGGAGAAAAGCAGAATGATGATGATTTTTAAATACCTGGATGGACTTGTGTAAAAAATATATTTATGTTTTTTTCTTTCAAAGAGTCGCAGAGGAGTCCAGAAGAACATGGTGTACATAGACGACCAGCGCGTCATGATGAAGTATCTTCTGCCTTTAAATGAAATCGTTGTGGATTTCTATGACCTCCTCAAGTCTCTATCCTCTGGATACGCCAGGTAAAAATCGATTTAAAATATCTGACCACATTCATAAACTTTATAGTTGAAGACTAATATACCATAAAATCTTGGTCTTCAACTGACTAGCATTCTTTACTGCGTTTATTGATGGTAGATGGTTCAAAGTTTTCATAACTGCAGCCTTTAAAGCAACATTAATTTCTTTGACTAAACACCTCACCTCATATGTTCATTGCACTGATCAGCTATCCTAAACTATCTGTTCTCCTCATGTAAATCTCCCTCATCCTTCATGTTTCTATCATATTAAGTCAGCATTCTTGCACCCTTTGCCCATCCTGCAACCATACTATCAATGTTCACAGACTGGTATATACTAAAAATAAAATCAATAAAGCTTGTACATATCTAAATCTGAATTTCTACATATTTGGAAGTTAATTTATTATTATTATTTAATGTTTAATTTCTGTATATTGAGAGCAAAGCTAAACAGAGTCAAATTCCTTGTTGCGTTAGTGTACTTGGCCAATAAAGCTGATTCTGATTCTAAAAATCTGACTAAAAATGTTTGTCATTCACCTTTAATTCAGTAGGAAGACTAGATAAAATAGATCTTTGGTGATAAAAACTCTGATGTAAAGTTAGTTCAGTGTTTATCAAGGAGACAAAAACCAGACTAAAATGTTCTACGTTAAAAATCCACAGTTCAGTATTTCTCCACTATGTATATCAGATATGATGTTTTAAATCATTCAAATATTGATAGAGCATTAACATCAATGTTTTTACATTTAATTTTTGAAATAATTTTACAATTTGGCTGATTAAATCATTCCAAACAGAGAAAATGCCTTGTGAACTGGACACAGATAAGTTATGATGGAGGTAGCTGGGGTGGAGGAGGGCTGCATTGGTCACGCTAAAACTAGGCTAAGATTATCGAGGTTAAAAAAGGCAAAAATGTGAGTAAAACTAAAGAAAAACTAAAGAACCTTTTAATCCAAACACTAATATTAAATCTGCTAAAATTAACACAGCTTTAAATCCAGACTAGAATTGAACACACAAAGTTTTAGACCAGTGGTTTTCAAACTTTTTTCGCCCAAGGCACACCATACTTAAATCGATACAAAAGACTTTTTAAAATAATGTTATAGTCAAGGTGGTCTATAAAGGGAGAAAAGGGGAGGGCTTTCTGGGGGCCCAGGCAATTAGGGGATCATGGAGATGGCAAAAGTGGGCAAAAGGAGGCATAAATGAGTTACAAGTGATGAAAAACATGGCAAATTGGGCAAAAAAAGGCAATAAAAAGTCAGAAATGTGCGAAAATTGGTATAAAATGGCCAAACAATGGGTTGAAATTGGCAAAAACTTGTTGAAAGTGTCAAAATAGCGGCAAAATGGGTTTCAAGTGGCCTAAAAGAAGGGTTAAATGTTGTACAAAGGTGGTTAAAATGTGTTAAAAGTGATTAAAAAAGGGCAAAATTGGGCAAAGAGGTGGTCAATTAAAGGCAAAAATGGGCAAAAATTGGCAAAAAGGTGGCATAAATGGGTTGAAGTGTCAGAAAGGTGGTAAATTAAATAACAAATGGCAGAAAAAGTAGCAAAAAGGGTTGAAATTACTAAAAGGTGGTAAAAAGGGGTTAAAAGTGATGGGAAAAATGGCCAAACAATAGCAAAAATGGGTTAAATGTGGCAAAAAGTTCCAAAAAAGTGGCAAAAATAGGTCAAATGTAGTAATAAGAAGTGACAAAATGCTAAAAAAAAAAAAAAATGCAGCAAAATGGTTTGTCAAAAGAAGTGGCAAAAATGGGTAGAAAAATTGGTTAACTCGGTTAAAAGTAGCATGAATTGATAGTTTCAACCCCTATTTCAACCCAATAATAGCTCACCATGCTTTTCATCTCTTAATGAGGTAACTGTTAGCCAGGATGCTAGCACCAATGCTACTGCTCCAACACACATGCACTGATATCAGTAAATCCCAGCTGGGGAGGTCCCAGTCTCTGGGGTTTTTCAGGGGTCCAGCCAGATCCGTGGGCAGGCCTGGTTACAGTACTTGCCATAAAGTTGTAGTAATAATGTATGGTACAAATTCCCACGACACACCTAGACTTGCCTTAATGCACACTAGTGGGCCTTGCCACACCATTTGAGAACCACTGATCTAGATGATAATATATTCTGTATATTTCTACAGCATCAAAGTAAATCTGACACCACTGTTTACTGTGTGATAAATTCAGAACTGGTGCTACAGAGGAAACTGAATTATTTAACGTGAAAAACATTGATCTTTGATAGAGATTTTTTTTTAGCTGAGCCTAATCGCAGTATTTCCCATCATCCTCCACAGTTTTGACTATGAGAGTGCCAACTACCAGACCGCTGATTTGATTAAGATGGATATTCTGCTGAACGGGCGACCTGTGGAAGAGCTCGCTACGGTTGTTCAGAGGTACTACCCGTCCCTGTTCCTGCTGAAAATCACTCTGAATAAAAACAAACTTAAACCTGGAAAATAAACTTAAACCTGGAAAATAAACTTAAACCTGAAAAAAATAAACTTAAACTTGAAGCTCCACTCCAGTCATCTGGAGTTAGACGTTTGTCTCGGGTGGGGTAACAATGATCTGCTGGATTCTCTGATCCAGAGTGTTTGTAAGTCTCTGTGTTCTGAAACAGTAAAGGTGTTTTATCTTCAACAAGAGAAAGAAAATAAGAAAATCTACAAAACAGTTTTAGCTCAGGATGGCTTTAGTAGGACATGTGGCAGATTTTTTGCCTATAAGTAAAACTAACTCAATTAGGAGGCTTCCACTCTGAAGTAATAAGGTTCAGTATCACATCATCATGTGATTATTTACATTTTTATAATGTGATAACTTAGATTACTAGAACGTGAAACTTAAAGTTATTACATAATAGTTTACATTCTTATAACATGAGAACTTTTATTGTTAGAACATAAAATTTAAGTTATCATTGCTGTTAGAACATCGAATGTGTCAGGTTATAATGTGATAGGTGAAGGAGATCAGGTACCACAGGGTCTTGTTTATAGGTTAGGGTAGAATAGATGCTGAGACTGCAGTATCACAGGTTATTTACCAGATTTCATAAAGAGGGAGCAGAGCCAGAATCTTTCAGTTTACCAGTCGATCTTCGTTCCAGCCCTAAACCTATCGTCATGAGCTGGGAAGGACCAACAGAATGAGATGGCGGGTTCAAGCAGCTGAAATGAGATTCCTTAGAACGGTGTCTGGGCTCAGCCTTAGAGATAGGGGGAGGAGCTTGGACATCCAGAGAGACCTTGGCGTAGAGCTGTCGCCCTCTCACATCAGAAAAGAGTCAGCTAAAGGGTCCAGGCATCTGATCAGGATGCCTCCTGGCCCCCTCCCTCAGGGTTGGAATTAAACTTTTTCATCAACCTGCCACAGCGGCTGGTGGATTCAAGTATCTACACATGCATTATCTAATAAGATAGGATATAATTATCAAGGCTTACAGTATTCTAGTTAAAGGCTATTTAATAAGAGAGTTGTTGTACAAATAATCCAAACTTTGGCTCATTTTAAACTCCATTATTGACCACTTTGCCCTGTTCTCTACCATGCAGGTGTTTGCTGTGCTTCTTATGGGGGGGGGTGTAGATTTCATAGGCGTTTAGCTGTGTTATAGGTTTCAGACCTGCAAGAGTTTGAGATCTTTTTGCACATCTATTGCATTCTCATGCCAAAATTCAGGCTTTTTTAAACTTTTGTGATCTCAAGACTGTGCAAGACTTTGGTTCAATCATATCTTTAGCAGGTGCACTAGCTGCATTATATATTCAATGTTTCTGAGTCAAACCATCTCAGCTCACAGATGCCTGTGAACATTTGACATCAGCTCTGACAGACGGAGGAGGCAGGTTTTTTGGTCAGTGAATGTACCACCCTGGCCTCCCTGTGGAGGACTTTCGGACTCGTTCACCTGGAAGGAGACCCCAGGGCAGATCCAGAACTCCCTGGAGGATTTATAAATCCCATCTTTGGAGCACCGCAGAAACCCTCAGGGCAGAGCTGGAAAACGTTGCTAGGAGAGGGATGGGTTGACTTACTTAGGGGCGAAGTCTGCCTTCATTATTAAGGATTACACATGCAGATTATGTCCATATGTACAGTGCATCCGGAAAGTATTCACAGCGCTTCACTTTTTCCACATTTTGTTGTTACAGCCTCATTCCAAAATGGAACAAATTCATTTTTCTCCTCAAAATTCTACACACAACACTCCATAATGACAATGGGAAAAAGTTTTTTTAAATTTTTGCAAATTTATTAAAAATAAAAAACTAAGACGTCACATGTACATAAGTATTCACAGCCTTTACCACAAAGCTCAAAATTGAGCTCAGGTTCATCCTGTTTCCACTGTTCATCCTTGAGATGTTCCTACAGCTTCATTGGAGTCCACCTGTGTTAAATTCAGTAGATTGGACATGATTTGGAAAGGCACACACCTGTCTGTATAAGCTCCCACAGGTGACAGTGCATGTCAGAGCACAAACCAAGCATGAAGTCAAAGGAACTGTCTGTAAACCTCAGAGAGAGGATTGTCTCGAGGCACAAATCTGGGGAAGGGTACAGAAATATTTCTGCTGCTTTGAAGGTCCCAGTGAGCACAGTGGCCTCCATCATCTGTAAATGGAAGAAGTTCAGAACCACCAGGACTCTTCCTAGAGCTGGCTGCCCGTCTAAACTGAGCGATCGGGGGAGAAGGGCCTTAGTCAGGGAGGTGACCAAGAACCTGATGGTCACTCTGTCAGAGCTCCAGCGGTCCTCTGTGGAGAGAGGAGAACCTTCCAGAGGGTCAGCCATTTCTGCAGCAATCTACCAATCAGGCCTGTATGGTAGAGTGGCCAGACTGAAGCCACTCCTTAGTAAAAGGCACATGGCAGCCCGCCTGGAGTTTGCCAAAAGGCACCTGAAGGACTCTCAGACCATGAGAAAGAACATTCTCTGGTCTGATGAGACGAAGATTGAACTCTTTGGCGTGAATACCAGGTGTCATGCTTGGAGGAAACCAGGCAACGCTCATCACCTGGCCAATACCATCCCTACAGTGAAGCATGGTGGTCCAGCATCATGCTGTGGGGATGTTTTTCAGCAGCAGGAACTGGGAGACTAGTCAGGATTGAGGGAAAGATGAGTGCAGCAATGCACAGAGACATCCTGGATGAAAACCTGCTCCGGAGCGCTTTTGACCTCAGAGTGGGGTGACGGTTCATCTTTCAGCAGGACGACGACCCTAAGCACACAGCCAAGATATCAAAGGAGTGGCTTCAGGACAACTCTGAGAATGTCCTTGAGTGGCCCAGCCAGAGCCCAGACTTGAATCCGATCGAACATCTCTGGAGAGATCTGAAAATGGCTGTGCACCGATGCTCCCCTCCAACCTGATGGAGCTTGAGAGGTGCTGTAAAGAGGAATGGGTAAAACTGCCCATAGATAGAAGTGCCAAGCTTGTGGTATCGTACTCAAAAAGACTTGAGGCTGTAATTGCTGCTAAAGGTGCATCAACACAGAATTGAGCAAAGGCTGTGAATACTTATGTACATGTGAGGTTTTGGTTTTCAACTGTTGATAAATTTGCAAAAATTTCAAACAACTTTTTCATGTTGTCATTGCGGGGTGTTGTGTGTAGAACATTGAGGAAAAAATTAATTTATTCCATGTTGAAATGAGGCTGTAACACAACAAAATTTGGAAAAAGTGAAGCGTTGTGAATACTTTCTGGATGCACGGTATTTATCTGAAGTGGATGATGTTTTTGACGGGACAGTCAAAGGTTTTGATTGGATTTTTCTTTGTTTCAGGGACCGAGCGTACACCACAGGGAAGGCTATGTGTGAGAGACTTAAAGAGTCCATACCAAGGCAGATGTTTGAGATCGCCGTTCAGGCTGCTATTGGCAGCAAGGTCATAGCCAGGGAAACGTAAGTACGCCTGCTCCGGTGAGCTGCAAACCATTTTACTGTACACAGCAGTAAGACCTTAATCTTCATGTGAAATGTGCTAAATAGATTTACAAATGTGATATTACTGTTATTGTCTTTTCAGAATAAAAGCCTACAGAAAAAATGTCCTTGCCAAATGTGTAAGTGAAGCTTTTTATTGACTTAAAAGTTGTTGAAGGAATAAATGCATTTAAATATTATAATGGGGATATAATTTGTATTTTGGCAGTATGGAGGAGACATAACTCGGAAGATGAAGCTCCTGAAGAAACAGGCAGAGGGCAAAAAGAAGATGCGGCTTATTGGCAATGTAGAAGTCCCCAAAGATGCTTTCATTAATGTTCTTAAAAGGAATGACAAATGATATTGTATATAGTGTAAATTCTATATTAAAAGGCTGCTTTTTTAAATAAAGGGTATGTTGGTGACATAGACAGCTGTTTTGTGTTTTTTCTAATCTTTTATTCCATTGCATTTGACAAATATTTAATCAGGAGAGTCTCAGTATGAGTTAACAAGGATTTATTTACATTTTGTAAATGTGAGTTGTCTTTGGTGGATAGCCTCCATTGTGATGTCTTTATGTGTTTGAAGGGTAGTGAGGCTGACAGGATAAGAGGTTAAGATACCCACCTATGGAGTCGAGACACTGGTGGGGGTGATGGAAGGAGGAGGATAGGACTTCTGAGGAGCTGGACCCGGACACTGATGAGATGAAGGGATGCAGGATGGCACAGAGGAGCTTGACTTGGACACCAATCAGATAGAATGGAGGTCGCTGGGGTGGAGGAGAGTTGCGGCGGTCCTTCTAAAACAACAGTGGGTAGACGTGAGTAGATGCCCTGACCAGCTGATTACCAAAGCAGGAAAACAGTGAATGAGTGATTATTAATGAATGGAAATGAGTTAGTCTCCCTGCTTGATCTCACATTACGCTTCATTACTATCACAAAATCTGCAAATTCTAGGTTTTATTTGCATCATTTTCCAGGTGGCAGTAGAAATTTAATCACCATAAATAAACAGGCTAATAAATGAGTAACTGAAAAAATTATAAAAGGAATTGACTGTGATGCGATTAAGGTCAGTAAGTTTTCATTTTATTTCTGTTTCTTAAAATCACACTGAGCACAAACATTATTTTCTGTTTCAGCATACTTTGGTTAAACCAGGGTAAAATCTCTCTGCAGCCATGGTTTTCCCTTTAAAAACTCATTAGACGGGTTAAAGTCTTCTGAACTTTGTGTTTTCAATCATTTTCCTTTTAAATGTTCCCTACTTTCCTTTTCCTGTGACGTTCATGCCACATGTTTGATCAACCCAAAGTTTTTGTTTTTAAATACTTTATTGCAGGCATCAAACTCTGCAGCTACCAAAGGATAGAGGAGGTATGGGTTTACCAAGACTAAAAGAAAACTTCTATGCATCCCACTTGAGATAGGGCTTATGTTGGTGCGAAACAGATTACTTAGCAAAGTGGAAAGATATTGAAAATAAGTTTGGTGTATATCTAATTCAATGTGTTATTGGAGATAAAGAAATTTATAAGAAAATCAGGAATGATACAGGCTCTATAACACTGTTTTCCCTGAATTTATGGTTTGAAATAATGAAAACCGACAAATTAAAGAAGGAAATCAATATGTTGAAATGGGTAGCATTTGATACTGATTTTAGACCATCCAGCTATGATAAAGGATTCAAACAGTGGCTCGACAAAGGAATCACAGCATGGTACACTATAGAGAAGGAAGGGGAGTTGTTAAGCTTTCAGAATAAACAAGAGAAATTCAAACTGGACAAACATGAATTCTTCATGTATTTACAGTTAAGAGATTATTATAGGAAGGAAATAAAAAGAGACCCCTCCAAGAAAGTGAATGGTGTGATCATGCTAATACTACAACTACATCAAGGAATTAAAATAAGAATTATTTCAGCATTGTATCAGTCGCTCATTTTAAACAAAAACTCAACTCAGTATATCAAAGAAAAATGGGAATCAGAATCTAATACAGACATTTCAGATGATGACTGGTATGACATGCGGAAAACACATCAAACATCCACCAATTCACAGATATGGAGGGAGTTTTCTTGGAAAAATTAGATTCATTTTTTCATCACTCCGAGGTTAAAAAGCAAACACTCCAATAGAAGTTTGCCACGCTGGAGAGCTTGTGAGCCATAGATGTTGATGACACGCACATATTTTGGGAATGCCATAAGATTCTGTTTTTTTGGAAAGCTGTACATATAACCCTACAAGAAATATTAGGATACAGTATTCCTATGAACTCACCTGAGGGAACTGTACAAATAAGGGACAGACACTTGGTAAAAATACTGTTGATAGCTGCGAAAAAAATCGATTACGAGGAAGTGGGGCAGAGCAGACCCACCTACCCAAGATCAGTGGCTTGAGACAGTGGAAGAAATCTTTATAATGGAAAAACTGACGCATCACTTGTGATTACAGGAAGCACAAATGGATGACAAGAGGGAGAAGTGGACATTATTCAAGACAAAATACAGCGACATTACAACAGGGAAGTAAAGGGACGAATAATTCTGATGTTGATTGTGATGGAACAGATATACTACTACTGGAAATTGAACTCCCAACAGTGTCTATAATGTTATGGAGTCATCTGTGTGAACTATTTTTAGTTGATGTAAAGCCAACATGTTCATCAGTGGGCTGTATATGAATAAAATGTTGAAATAATCAATAAAAATTAAAGTTCTAAAAAAATAATAATTTATTGAAATGGTTAAAAAAAATCATCTTAGCAGACAGCTGTCATTGAGAGTACACTGCATTTTTAAACAAATATATAAATTAAACAAAGAAAAAATCTAAACAAACAATACAGACCCAGGTGCATAGACAAAGAGAAAAAGAGGGGGAAAAAAGAAAGAAAGGAAACATCTTATTCATTTTTTGCAAGTTATCTCTAATCTTTAGTGTTATTTTTTCAACATTTAAGGTATGATCTACTGTTTTGAACCAAATAATTATTTTGGTTTAGTTTTGTTGTTTCCTTGTCATCGTCTTCATGGCTGTAACACACAGAACGTTAAAGAGAGTGACATCAGCTGTGTTCATTGTCAGTGGTGAAATAATGCCCAAAAAGGTTTTCCATTTAGTTGAAAAATGTTCATCAGTACCTTCTCAACCTCTTTCCAAAATGTGCTCACATAAAGATCTACCCAAAGTTTCATATATTCCTTCAAAATAGAAGCAGGTCTATATCCAAACAGAAAGTCAGCAGTTAAAGACAGCAGAAAAATCCAAAATGAAACAAAATTATTACATTTCTAAATACTGCAAAAATAGATATTTAATGTGATTAACCATTATCAATCTGACAGTGATTGCAATTTCAAAATTCTAAAAATAATTTAGATAACAATGATTTTTCATCTTATTAATAGAAAAAGTACTAGCAGTAGTATTAATTGTATTTTTACTGTATAATAATAATTAGGGCAGTCAGAAGATTAGATTTTAAATCAAAATTAAGAATTTCTTGAGTTAATCACAATTAATTGCACCCTTTTCATCACATTTTAAAATTCCAGTATTTTGCATTTTTGCCATTTGGGATTTTTCATCTGGTTTACACTAAGAGTAAATGACTTCCTCAGATTCAGACCAGCTTCTAAGGTAGATTCAAGATTTTCACATGAACATAACCACAGAGTAAAGAACTTCTTATGGATTTAAAATGAGATAAGAGATCATGGAAAAAGATGCAAACGACTTTTGACTTGTCTTCTGAGATGTCTGTGAGTTTTTTATATAAGTGAAATAAGACATTAAGGAGCAGTGGTGGGCTTATTTTGCATCAGTGAGGCTGCAGGAAGACGCTGACACACCTTAACCAAAGTGTGATAAAAGAAAAGGACACTTAAACATACAATAAATGAATGAAAAATAAATAATAAAAAAGTAGTGCAGTAATTGTGGACCTTAATTAATCCTGGTTAAATTTATTATTCTTGACAGCCATAATAATAATAATAATAATAATAATAATAATAATAATAATAATAAAATACAAAAGTCAGGTGATTTTTTTATCCATTCATTTATTTATTTATTTACTTATTTAATTGTAGTAAGGCGGCGTATTGCATTCACTTGAAAATTAAAAAATCCTCCTGTTTTTACGACATAACTATCTCATAAAAACAGGAATTTATTTATTTTTGACTTTCCTGTTTTTACAAGATAGTATCTCGTAAAAACAGGATAATCAAAAATATATACATTCCTGTTTTTTACGTGAGTATCTTGTAAAAACAGGAAAATCAAAAATAAATTTTAAAAATGTCCTAAAAACAGGAAAATCAAAAATCAAAAATCCTGTTTTAATGAGATAGTTATGTCGTAAAAACAGGTGTTTTTTTTATTTTCAAGTGAATGCAATACGCCACCGTAGTATTACGTATTTTTAATATATATATTTTTTAAATATTTACCACTGCGGTCTTGAACGACGAGCGTCTGTGAACGGAAAAAGGCGTATGAGTCTATTTTGACTCCATCTCCGCCCCGTACGTCCATGCTACCATCGCGGAAGTCTATTTGAATTGCTACATCGATGTTTGTGATGATATTCATAACAAGGAGAACACATTGATGTTACATATGTAATTTATTTATATGAAGACTTTATTTAAAACCCATGAAGCATGATATTTATATGAAATGAGACGTTTATTCTTCGTCTCTCGTTCTTTATATTTTAGTTTCCTCTTTTAGGTCGTCAGGTCGAGTGTTCGGTAGAAGTTCTTCCTCTGAGAGTCTGTTCAGCAGCAGAATGAAGGTACGGTCCTCAGTTTTTGCCTCCTTTATTTTGATATTTGAAGGCATTGGGATAGCCCTGTTCCTGAGGGGATTTTTCCCGGTTCCTGTCAAATCTTCGTTTTCATCGAAGAGCAGACTGTCGGACCTCCCAGCAGAGCCGCTGACAGGTGAGCAGCTCCACCTGTGTCTGCCTTTATACCTGTGTCTGCCATTTAAACTCATTCATGATTGCTTTATTTCAGGAGGCTCTCCTAACTCCTCCCGCCTCCCCCAGCCTCTGTTTAAGAGGGTGGTAGTGATGCTGGTCGATGCCCTGAGGGAGGACTTCGTGTTCGGCCCCAATGGTCGCAGGTACATGCCCTACACCAGACACATGGTGGAGAGAGGATCATCACACAGCTTTGTGGCTAAAGCAAGACCTCCAACTGTCACCATGCCCAGGATCAAGGTAGGGTTGTTTAGCAGGGCCGAGCAGAGACCTTTATGGTATAATAATAACTTTATTTGTATAGCACCTTTAAAAACAAGGGTTTATAAAGTGATTTGGCATGTGCAGAAGCAAACAGAGGAGCAAAACCCAACAAAAGAGAAGATAACAGAACAATGACGCCAACAACATCAGCAGGATCCAACGGTGCAAGATCATGAACTAAAAATGACCAAGATGAAAAAACTAGGGATGCACCATATTGGATTTTAGCCGATATCGATACTGATATTTAGACATGCTTTTTGAAATTTCAGTCCTTTTGCAAACATTAAGGTTTGAGGATGACCAAGGAAACAGACTTTAGTCTGTAAAAACACTTTAAAGTTTAAAGAATAAGGATGAATAAAGGAAAAGACCTCAGCTGTCTTTGGTCTGTTGGTTCAGCCTAAAACTCCCCAAATGTATTAGACCGCCCTAACCCTAACCAAAGTAAGGTTTATGCCACAGCTGCCCTAAATTAACAGCATTGGTAATTACCAGAATCATTTTTGATGTTTCTGCAATGGTTAATACACCAATATGTAGAAGCTCTTTAACTGAAATAATATTTTTAATGCTAAGATATAATTATTATTGTTAACCATGAATTTTCAAATTTACTGATTTACAAAAAAACTGAAAAAATAGTAAAGCACAGTAATATTTCTTGATTAATATGTCAAATTATAGTTATTTACTTGCATTTCTGAACAGAAAAATGAGTTTTAGTGGTTGAATGTTATGCTTGATTCATTTCTGACTTCTCAGAGAAGCCCAGTGAGCCGGCTCAAATTTGGGTGAATTCAGTTTGAAATTCCTCATTCCTGTTCAAAATGGTAAAACGTGGAGAGCTGACTGAAAATGAAAGAGTCCGCATTAAAGCACTTCATGATGCTGGATGGTCTCTGAGACAGAGATGACAGCTGGTCTAATACATTTGTAAAGCACTGTCTGTGGTAAAAGGGGATTCAAAGTGGCTGAAATGGTGTAAAGTGGCAACAGTGTAGTTTAAAAAATGTTCTTAGTTTTTTTTTAAGGCATCTAGAGACCCCCTCTCAGTGTCTTGTGACCCCCATGGGGGTCCCGACCCCATGTTGTGAACCACTGCATTAGAGCACAGACACGATTAATGTGCAGGTAGGACTTTACAGACATCACTAGAAAGCAGACATCACATCGACATATTTACCATTAAAAGAACAATAAAATAAAAGGAACCCAGGCTGACCAAAACTCAAGAAGATGTGAGAAATTAAAAGAGAAATAAAACCAAAAATATGATATTTTCTGGCTCCTGCTTCTAAAATGTGAGGATTTCTGCCTTTGGTTTGCAGTACAGAACATATATACTTCATTACTGAATTATTTAAAAAGGAAAGAACCTGAATAAAGACAAGTTTGGATCTAAAGAGCAAAGGGCGGGTGCTCAAGCACTCATAGCCCCCCTCTGCACATGCCTGCTGCCTGCCTCTCCTTGTTCTCCTTTCTTTATCCATATTCATGTCTGGATCGCTCTCTGAGGGTCAGTCTCAGTGCTCAGGTGCTCCTTATTGCAGCATGCTGGCAAACACCTGAGCTCAGCTGGGCTCTGTTCAGCTCAGACAATTTAGAGGCAATTTAGAACAAGGCACAAGGAATCAATAAGGAGACTAAGTCTTTTTTAAAGATGAAATAAAGTTAGCAGATGTTTTTTTGTGCTGCCTGGTTTTTAATGTGGGTTTGGGCAGAGTGCAGCTCTCTCTCTGAACCGTAGCAGCTAACTTTTACCTGGGTTCTAACGTCAAAGCTCCCGAGACTCAGCAAGCACAGAGGATGGAGAGGACAGCTGAAGGATCTGTGTACCTAACTAGTGGCAATTTGTTCTCATCAATTACCAAACAAAACTCTTAACTCAAAATCAAACCGACCACTGTGGCTCCGGGGATAGTGGATCTTACGCAGGATCAAAAATTTCAATGTCTTTACATAAAATATAACATCTTAGTTGTTTATTCACAAAGGTTTTTCACAAACAATTGGTGTTCTCCAGGTGTGCCTCTGACTCATGCTTCCCTGGTAAAAAAAAAAAAACATTCAACTTCCCAGGTGCTCGCCAATCCTATCCTACCTGCCCATAATATAGACGTCACCTTATGCCAAACTACCAAATATATCAAAACAAAATTCCCAATCAATACTTAAATATTCTCTATGATAACCTTAGCGATATCAAAATGAATCCTTAAGTTCTCCCCAAACAAATAATAAATAAATGTAAAATTCTCAAACTAACGAAATAATGTAAATAGCTCTAACACTAACAATAACAGTGATATTTGAGATAAAAATCCTCTAAAAATATTAAAGACATGAATGGCCAATGGGGCAGCTAAGCCTGCGCCCAGGGTTGCCACTGCCACCTTTGGCCGACCCCAAAATCCAAAGGTTATTGTGACATCAACTATCTATTGCCAGCTCTTATTATATAAGGCATAACTGCTCTTTTTTTATTATGTGGTAAGGGAAGAAACTGTCTTTCATACATGCCCTTCAAAATAAAATTGGTAACATAAAAAAAGACCTGACTCAGGGTCTCTTTGGATCCCAGTGACAAAAGGGCAGAGGCTCAAGCACTCATAATAAACGGATGGAAGATTTTTAAAATTTTCATCACAGCATGGCCTGTAAATATTGGAGGTGGTTGTCATGGAGACGGTAGGCCCATACTAATGAGGAAAAGGATGTCAGGATAATCTCTGGGTGATTAAGGAAGAACTGAAGGGGCACAGATGTTCCATCATAATCCTAGGGTTCAGATAACACTGCAGAGGTCATGGAGGAAAGAGGCCTGAAGACAAACACATGAACCTGCAGCATCATGCACGATTAATTTATGATGAAATATTTAGAAGAAAATCAAAAAGAGAGACTTTAAATTAGAAGGCTTCAGTCAGTCATTTAGGACGGGTTTATGCTGCAGACGGTCAATGAAAGGGAATTAATGAGGGAGGAGGAGATTTAATTAGAAATACTGTTTTCTAACTATGCAGTACAATGAAAGGTTGAAGTTCTTCCTTTAATTCCTCCTGAGATATTGAAAAAGTAAAGTAAAAATGAATGTTTGAGGGTTATTTCTATTCAAATGAAGGCCGTAATGGTACACACAGACGTCAGCTCAGTGTTTATCACACTGTCACTGTAAAACAAAAGAAAAACATAAAACTACAATTCAGACAAGACAGCGGTTTTCTGTGATAAACATAAACCTGCTCAGGTGAAGGCTGTCAGACACTAAAGTTATCCTGGTAACCCTTAAATACATTAGAAGTGCTGATGTGGAGATCTCCTGTCACATCCTTCAGTTTCTATCATTCACCACAAGGTGGAGGTAGAAGACAACTTCTGTGGGGAGAAGAGCAGAAAGAAGAAAGTTAAAATGTTTTGTTTTTTTTTTAATTTGAAATGATTTATTTTTTGTTGACTGCAAAGGGAAATTTAATTTGGAACTATAATTTAATTTAATAATTTAATTGTTGGATCATTTCAGAGTGCAGTCTTTCACAGAGAGGGTTCATATAAATAAAGCAGATCTACTGTAAGGATAGACTGATCACTTTAATTTGATTATAGTCACATTCCCTCTTTTTTATTAAGAAACTTACACAAGGAATAATAGATGTATTTTTTCAGTAATCTTTAAAAGAAATAGATAACCTTTGCTCAACATGTAGGACTAATTTCAATCAATCTTTATTTGTATAGCACTGTTCATACATTGAAATGTAGCACAAAGTGATTTACACACAACAGAAAATTAAAAGAAAAATACATGAGTTCACACCCAGACCCTGCCGGAGGTTTTTGGAACCTCGGGACATCCACAGCACGACCAGAGGCTCGTGGCAATCCTACTCCCATTCTAGACAGTACCCTCAGCCAGTTTATTCACTGTGACTCCTGGTTGAATTTAAAGTATTCTGAAGGTGCCCCTGACAATGAAAGAAGGCACCCTGGTTGAGAAAGGCTGCCCTAGGCCAGTGGTTCCCAAAGTAGGTGTTGGGACCCCCAGAGGGGTTCGTGGGATGCTTTCCAGACAACAGAGAAAAATGTAATAATTAAAAATCAAGGTATTGAAAAAAATACTGTTGAAATGAGTTCAATTTAAAATAAAAACATAGTTATCAAATGATATTTGTGATTAAATGTAAGTAAAAGTTATAAAATGACCTAAAATACAAGTTATGTGCGTGATGCTTTGTGCAACAACGTGATCTTTATCCCCCTCGAGGGAAGGTGAGGGTCCCGGATCCCTGATGCTGTTATTTTGGGGGTCACAGGCTTTAAAGTTTGGGAACCCCTGCCCTAGGCCATGCTTACTCTTCACATCCACCCTTTACTCCACCCTATTTAAACAGATTATTTTCCCATGCCTCTGGTATTATGCAAGGACATCCAGAGAATGACTAGAGTTGTGTCAATCCTCCCCGTCCAGTGGTGCCCTCAGGTGGCTTACTCACCACATCTACGCCTAACCTCGGCCTCAATATCAGGCACAAAAGTGTCAAATAGAAATGCATAGTACAGTATATATTTGGTGCCAAGATGAAGAATGGCAAAAAAGACAAAAGAGAGTCTGTAGGCCTGATATCCTGCACCCGTAAATGAAACTAAGGTAACCATGGTTTTCAATTCATTCAAAAAATAATGACACAATCATATTTCCCCAGGCTCTTACCACTGGAAGTATCCCAGGCTTCATAGATGTCGTAATGAACCTGAACTCTCCTGCTCTGCTGGAAGACAACCTCATTTGGCAGGCCAAGACAGCCGGGAAGAAAATGATCTTCTATGGAGATGATACTTGGGTGCGCCTCTTCCCCAAACACTTCATGGAGTATGACGGCACGACATCCTTCTTTGTATCTGATTACACTGAGGTATGTGTGAACTACAAACAGAGGTTATCACAATGAAGCGTATTAGTGATTGTTTCTTCTGCTGAGACCAATAAAGAACTAAAGGAGGCGCCTGATGACTGATATGATGAAGAGTTAAATACAGAATTATGACAAACATACCTTGTTGTTATTCTTGGATGTTTTACCCTTTTATTGATTATATAAACCAATCATGGTGAATATAATTTGTCTTTTTTGATGAAAAAGATACAAAAAGCCCTCTTTAATGTCAAAATGTTTATCAGTATTCCTGGCTACCGTTACATCATGAAGACAAAAGAACACTCAGAGAAAAGGTTACTGAAAAGTCGAAGTCAGAGGACAGAGACAGAAACATTTTTAAGTCTCTGAACATCTCCCAGAGTTCAGTTAAATCCATCATGAAGAAATGAACGAATACATCACATGTGTAAATCAGCAGCATCATGCTGTGGGGATGCTTCTCAGCAGCTGGCCTTGGAAGGCTTGTAAAGGCAGAGGGGAAAATGGATGCGGCAAAATACAGGAAAATCCTGGAGGACGACCTTATTCAGTCTGCAGGAGAACTGCAGATTGGGAGAGAAAGCTACACAGAATTTGTTTAAAGACAACAAGGGGAATTTTCTGGAGAGGCTGAGTCAAAGCCCAGACCTCAGCACAAGAGAGAATTTGAGGCTGGACGTGAAAAAATCTGTTCATGCCTGATCCAAGGGGGTAAATATTTTATAGGCACTGTATGTGAGTTTCAAGTTTGAATTTTTAACAAGTAGGACATAGAGTTAAATATCTAAGAGCTGTTTTATTTTGAATGTTAAAAAACATTCTTTGGATGGAAAAAACTTGAAGCACAGGTAACCCCAAGATATCCTGTAGTTGGCACCATATTCAAAAATGACGCATTTCAGGTCAGTTCTGGCACTGGTGGTTAAAATGGAAAAACTTTAGTGGCTATCTATTGAGTATTTGTCTCTTGTGCATGATATCTCCCCGTAGGTTGACAACAATGTGACCCGTCACTTGGACAGCACCCTTAAAAGAGATGACTGGGACATTTTGATCCTCCACTACCTAGGCCTGGATCATATCGGTCACATCAGCGGACCCCACAGTTCCCTCATCCAGCCCAAACTGCTGGAGATGGACGACATCCTGAAGAAGATACACAGCGCTCTCATTTCAAAGGTAAGTTTTGCTAAATCTTTCTTGTATCCTCATGTTTTAGTCAAGAGTTTTGGAATTCAAATTTGATTGTTGTTTTTTTCTGATGTGAAGTTGACTTATTTTATTGATATGGTAGCCTGTAGGATAACTGAGTTATCATTTCATGTGTTTTAAAGCATCAACAGTTGTGAAGTACCAGTCTACTGAATGTCTTTTGGACGGCATAAATCACGCTGTCTAAAGTGAGTGGTGCCAAGGGATTTGGGGCGTGTTTGTCTGCAAAGAGGATGGATAATGTGCCTCGGTCGTAAATTGCTTTGTTTTTGGTGTACCATCACTCAGAGCATCATTCTCTTTAAGAGCAGTCAGCACCTCCCAGCTTGTGCGTTGGTATTTGATTGTGTCTCTGAATGTAGAGAAAACCCACAACACTGTGAAATGTGCTGCTGGAGGACAGAAATCATACATTTCACTGAAGCATTCCTACAACATCAGAAAAGATAAAAAAGAACACTACAGAAGTGTAAACACTTCTGTAAAATGCACTAAAGCACAACTTCACCAATTATTAAAATCTTAAGGTACAGCGAGAGGATTGGACAGGATCAGTGTTGATTTATCTTCTGTGAGCTCAACATCAAAATGCATGGGGTTCTGGATGCAGAGGTCAAAATGCATACTGGAGAAAAATATGAATGTTGGAGTACAGAGCAAGATTAGAGCCTAAGAAAAAGTTGTTTATTTGTTTTTTTGCACTGATGTTAAACCATGGATATGGGCTCACTTTGTTATTGCATCCTCTAATCAGCGGGAACATCCTGCATCCTGGGGGCACTGGAAAGGCTGTACAGGTACAGCTGCTCCTCGTAATTTAGTGAATATTAGGTAAAAAAGGGCCAAAAAATAACTTAAGGCCTGAGTAATAAAAACGTTGTTTTTTGATTCTCGCGGTCTCAGATCAGTCCTAATTTCTGGTTACCATCTGGTCAATCTGTGCACCCTTACAATGAAGGTCTAGTGAAGGGGATGCTTTGTTGTACAGCTGCTGCAGAATCACATTTTTAAGGACTAATGACTGTCAAACCAGCCTGCTCTAATACACTGTCCTTTAATATCCCTGGTCATTATCAGGACCACAGACCACTGTTTGCCTGTAGATTCACTGAATCTGTGTCAGCACATAGTAGGAGGTTCATAACCAGATTTCTTTTCTCCTCTCAGGAGGCAGAGGGGTCTTTGCCCTACCTGCTGGTATTGTGTGGAGACCACGGCATGTCTGAGACCGGCAGCCACGGGGGTTCCTCTGAGCCTGAGGTCAATACGCCCCTGGTTCTCATAAGTCCAGCTTTCAAAAGAAAAGGTAAACTTAGTAGAGTTGGTTTCAGAGCCTTGAAGATATTTCCTTTTAAACACAAGTGATCCCACACAGTTTTAACATGGCATTACAAAGCCCTTAGAGGTATGTGACAGGATTTAGAGTGGACATCAGGCTGGAGAGAGAGTGTTTTTAACAATCTGTGATAATTGAGAATAAATTAAATAAGAGAGATGAGCAAAAAATTTCTTTGCATGGTCAACTGGTTTCAGGTTGGAAAGTGTAACCCTAAGGTTGGAGATATACTTCCTGTTAGCTACTCAGAAGCAGATCATCATGGCTGCCACACATCCCCAGAGTTGGTTTAATGCATGTTCTTAAAAAATGAATACTACGCAGATGTGAGCGGCAGTAATCACATGTGTGGTCAGGCAGTGAAGAGGCGGAGGAGGTTATAAAAGTTCCACTAATGCAAAAAGAAAACTCCAAACAAAGGTTTTCAGTGCAGTGAACCGTCAGCCACTGTTTTACTGCCATGCATCATTGCTGCAGTACTTCTCCATCCCTTTGCTTGTGCCTTTCTGTCCTGTGGTTCCAGTTGGGATGGAGAAGCCTGGAGAAGTGGAGCAGGTTGACCTGACATCGACTCTTGCCCTTGGACTCGGTCTTCCCATATCTCAAAACAACGTGGGTCGTGTCATCCCTGGTGTTTTTGAGGATTCCACGTTACGAGACCAGCTCCGCTTCCTGCATCTCAACGGTCACCAGCTCAGCTGTTTGCTCAAAGACAGCATACCGGCCTACGACAAAGGTTGGTCCCAGTTTTACTCACATCCATTAAAAAGCCACACATTTTGTTTCTTTAAACATGTTACAGGTTATATTAAAGATAGAAAATGTTCAGTAGTAACAAATCATGGTATTATTTTTTCACATTGCAAAAATATAAAACCTAAACAGAAGATTCTAGCATATTTGGGGCCACTGTTTGTGCACAGCTGCTTTTTATATCACTGTCTTAACATCATATGCTTTCTACAGTAAACTGCTTTTCATTCTTTACACTTCTACAACCCCAATCCCAAAAAACTTGGGTCACTGTGTAAAATGTAAATAAAAATAGAAGTCAATGATTGTCAAATCTCATAAACCTATATTTTATTCACAATAGAACATATGGTAGGGACGGAGCGACAAAAGCCTGGAAAAATAAGTAGCAATGAAAAACAGCTGGAGAAGCATTTTGCAACAAGGGCAACAGGTTGGTGACATGACTAGGTATAAAAGGAGCATTTTAGAGAGACAGTCTCTCAGAGGTTAAGATGGGCAGAGGTTCAACAATCTGTGCAAAACTGTGTTAGTCAAGGACACCTCTGTGAACAAGGACAGACAAAAAACAGGCATGATTCTGTAGTGAAATCACTGCATGGGCTCAGGAACATTCCAGAAATCATTGTCTGTCAACACAGTTGGCCGTGCCATCCACAAATAGCAGTTAAAGCTGGATCATGGAGAGAAGAAGCCATATGTGAACAGGACCCAGAAACAGCGCTGTCTTCTCTGGACCAAAGCTCATGGAAATGGAAAACTGTTCTGTGGTCAGAGGAAACCACAGACGCCGTGTCCTGTGGACTCAAGAGGAGAGGGAGCATTCAGCTTGTTCTCCTGGCTCAGTCCTAAAGCCTGCATCTCTGATGGTATGGGGTTGCATTAGTGCCTATGGCATGGGCAGCTGTAACATCTGGAAAGGAACTATCAGTGCTAGATATATCACAACAGCATGGCTTCACAGGAAAAGAGTCATTCCTATCACTGATTTCTGTTTTTATTTACATATTACCCAGTGACCCAACTTTTTTGGAATTCTGGTTGTAGTTTAGTGAGAACAGTGAGTTTATATCTTCAATAAAGGTGCACTAGAATTTTTAGTTCCAGATAAATCATCATTACTAGTTGGATTATCCTCACAGGTTCTCTGATGGTTGTGGTCTTCCTGGTTTTCTGGGTTTGCTGCCAGAGCTCAGCTCAGTCCGTGGGGACGGCTGTACAGCTGCTCCAGTTGGATTGATCTGAGCTTACACAGCTGTCTGTTCTGTGGTGGGTGGCATATGCTGCTGTCTGCCCCCCTCCCCAGCACTGCTTGCATCTGTCAGGCAGTGAGAAGTTAAAGGTGCACTGATAGCACAAAGCAGACTGAGCTGGCTGCTAACACTGGCCCGCTCCATTTCTCAGAACTCTGTCACAACAGCTGGAGTAATGTTATCTAACATGACATCCAGCAGGCCTCAGGCTATTGTGAGATAGATTTTTTAACTGTTTTAGGGAACTTTCCTCAATCTGGGCATTGAGGGTGTGAATTTTTGGCTCCTTGACACCTGAAAACAGTCCCTAAAGTTTAAGGATTGTTTGAAAACTTCCCAAAACCTGGGGGTTTTCTAAAAAACTGCAGAGAATTTCATCATCTGCTAAAATCTATATTCCTCAGCCTCTGTAGCAGATAGAGACGTGGAAAACAAACATTTTAAAGCTTTAACCCTCTGTGAAAAGTTGCCTTTGTGCATCTATCAGTCAAATCAAAATCACATTGTCGCTCATGATGTGTAAACTGCTGTTTATTTTACATAAAAAATGTGAGCATTTAGCACATTCAGGCACACATTCAGTGTAATCGTAATAGTTTCCTTTGGATTATCTTGGTTTTTATGAGCGTAGGAATCTTGAAGCATTACCATAATTAAAAGGGACGTATTTTACCCTTTTAAAACAAGTTTATATCAGTCTCAGAGGTCCCTAAAACATGCCTGTGAAGTTTGTTGCTGAAAAAACACTCCAGTATTGGATGTTTGCATGTCTAAAAACCCCTCTGTTTCAGCCCTGCTCAGAACGAGCTGTTTCTGTGTCCGTAGCTTTGAATGTTACTGAGCTGTCTGACTCCGCCCCTTACCCCGCCCCTCTCGGGAAATGGATGTGGCTTAATGGATGTTGCTCTTCTGATCCTCCTCTAAGCTGAGAGGTGGATCAGGAATGGAGGGCAGAGCTTTCTTCCAAGTGGGGAGGGTTAACCAACCTGGGGGCGGGGCTAACTCCCCACATGACATCATGAGGGGATATATCTGAGAATGACTTGTGTCAGCACACATCTTCTGAAAGGTGGGGGGGAGGTGGATTTTTCTGTTACTTGAGGGGATTGTGGACAGGCCAGGGGCACATGTTTTTGTTAGAAAAGCCTGAAAAAGTGATTTTTGCTCAATATGTCCTCTTTAAAGCTCCGTCAGTCCCCCAGTATTACTGCATGATGTGAAGAAAACACTAGCAACTGGTTTGCTGGGTTTAAACTGGCCAGATTCCACCACAGTAACGACGCGTGGTAAATTTCCAGATTATCATGGATTTGTAAATTTGGAAAAATATGACTGATGATGAAGTTCTCTTTAGCAGTTTGCCTTTCTGTGAGCACACCAGTTTAATCAGATGCTCCTCACTATAATAAGCACTGTTCAAATTTCCCAGTGTTTAATGAGAGGAGAGCATTGGTAGAGAAATAAACCTCCAGTACAGAGCTGTAGCATTCATCAGCCTTTCTGTGACAGCTCTAAAGGATCTGACTGCAGGAGCTGTGGCTGATCCTGGTGGAGTTTCTCAACATTTTCCCACTCATTATTAATTTTCATAGTTGTAAACATTAATAATCTCCAACATCGATATCCTGCATCAAACAGAGGAGATGAAATAGTAATCAGAAACCAACTGAAGAACTAGGAGCTTTTTTTCCTCCAGCCATGCAGACAGTAAAGGCAGAGCGGTTTGATGAATGGGCCTGTTCTTTAAATAAGGGGCTTCAGTTACAAAAATCGTGTGCTGCAAGCTAAAAAACGACAAAGTGACAAATTTTGCTGGCTGCAAACAATAAATGTTATCTTAGCACTGTGAAAGAAAATCATATGAGTGATAATCTAGTCAGTTAATATTACAACTTTGTTTTTCAACACTCTTTTCCATTGCTTAATTTTTTAGTTTAACAGACTGATCTTTCTCTTATTATCTGATGTCACATACATTTTCATCACCTCCCTCCTGTATTGTTAATCTGTAAATATCAGCAAAAATCCAATATCGTGCAAGTTTTCTAAAAGTGTGGAGGAACGGGTCGGAGCTGCTGGAATGCATGCCATCTAATAGGGCAGGGCAGTTAATCGCACATTCGAGTAAATCGCAATATGGCCTGCTGCAATTTTCAAATCACAGAAGTTGCAATATTTCTATAGCTTGAAATGTGTCGAAATACCAGTTTAATAAATCAATATTTTGCAGCGACAGAGATTTAATGCACATTATGCAAACATTCAAGTGTCAGTTTTTTATAATGGTTAACAAAAATCCTCCTTTTTGTGTTTTATGTCTATTTTACTTAATCAAAATGAGTGACATAAAAATGCTAAGGGCCTTAAACTAAGCAATTGAAATCACATTTGCAATAAGAGCAAAAATAGTTAGCTCATTCTATCTAAAACTGATGAAGCCTAGGGTTACTTCACAAAAGTCATACCCCAGCTGTGATCAGCTGGTAGCCAGCCTCACTTCCTCCACCCCAGCCTCTTCCTTTATAGCTTAAAGCTTGTTGCACCCTCATATTCAGATTCATGCTACTGTGGATTAATGGTTTGGAAATAATTTCATTGTTTTCAGTACACATTGTCTTATTTATGGAATTATTTATTGCTTGAATTTGTTGAAAAATACACAAGATTAACCCAAGAATAATCACAAATTAAATCGCAATCACAATATTTGGGAATAAAATCGCAATTTGATTATTTTTGCAAACCATTGAGCGCTACCTTCTCACCTCTAATTCTTCCCCTTCTTTCTAGTATTGCATATATTTAAATTCCTTTTATTCACACGTTTTTCCATCACTGCCTGTCATATTTCAGTGTCTATCGTGTTTTTTTAATGTTTCAGCCTCAGGCATCTTGAAGAGCCATTACCAAATCCTACATTTCTAGACAGATGAAACACGGCTGGGGCCATTGATTCTGTATGATTCATGCCTGTGGCTCAGAGTTTTAATATTTCTACCAGCCTCTCTGTCTTGCGCAGCCAAAGCAGCTATTTATCACCTCCATGCCTGCACCAGTGAGAGGGGCTCAGCTGTAAAATATATTTGTCTTTGTGTGTGAGCGCATGGCTTCACAGATAATCAGCTTTGACTTTGCTCCGTCCTTAAAGAAGCACCCTAACGCACCGAGGGAAAATAAATGCAGGCATTATTTCATCTGCTTTAAATAAATGAGTCAGAGTTTGTCATTCAAAGGAATGTGACAAATTATAGTTTTTTAGGAGCATGATATTAAATTTATGCGGATATATTTTAGACTAGAGCTCTGCAAGGCACTCTTTTCTTAATCCTGCTGCTGCGGTGCATGCCATCCACTCTAGCCCTCTATGAAAACAACCACATCATCATGTGGACATGGATAAAAGACTGTTTTCATCTGAGGTTACTGAGATAGTAAAGATTTTGTGTTTTTAGAATAATGGCTGCTCAACCAACCACAGTAGTGGCAGGTCTTTGATCACCTGACAGACAGATCACTTCCTGTATCAACCCGTCCCATCTTTTTTTTTTTAATCTAGAGGTTGGTTTTGAGCAGTTCCGTGTGGCAGAAAAGGCTCATGGGAACTGGGTGAAGCTTAACCTGGAGGGAAACACGTCTGAAGTGCTGTCCAACATAGGGAAGAAGGTGTTGAAGCAGTATCTGGAGGCCCTCGCTGCCATGAGTGCGGCCCTCAGCAAACAGCTGGGCAAGTACGACATGTACTCCATGATCGCAGGCATGGTGTTTGTGTTTCAGGTAAGCACATGTGACATTTATCCAGGGAGAGCTTCAGACTGATAGAGTGGTTGTTGGCTCATTTTTAAGCATATGAAAATATTCTATCATGACGAAGCTATCTGTATTTTTAAAGCTTTGATTTCAACCTTCTGATGATGTGATTGTCAGACACAAATGCAGCATGTGAACTGCTCCTAATGACTGTTTTCTCCTCCTCCTGTCATTCCCTGTCTCTCTCCTGACTCCACAGCTCCTGTTGGTCTTACTCCTGGCCATGCCAGAGGCCCTCAGCGGTGAAGCAGCAGTAGACCTCCCAGTCCTCTCATCCCTCTTCTCTCTGCCTTTCTACCTCTTGTGCCTCCTGCTCGCCTCAGTACACGTCCTGGTGTGCACGTCCACAGAAAGCTCCTGTTACTTCTGCAGCCTCTCCTGGGGTCTGGTGTTTGCTGCTGTTGCTTTCGCTTCAGCCATGTTTTGTACCCTTGTCTCCATGGCAATGAGGCATTTTACCCCAGGAGCAAAGATTCCCAAGAAGGTAAGTTTGTGTTTTCAGGATAAAAGAAGAGCCTCTTGTAAAGAGGGGTTGTTAATGACATGGGGATAAAGATGATTAAAACAAATGTGGTACTGAATTAGTTCAGCACCAACCAGCAGCAGTAAAAGAGCTTTTTAAGTAGCTGCAGGGATGCTGCAGTCAGAGATACTCTATAAAGCAGTAGGGTCAGCCTCAGCTGCAGAGTCTTCATGCTCTGAGTAGAGATTTCACGATACCAGAATTTAGAACTTTAATATGACACAAAACCAAATTATACCAATGCCCAACAAAAAACATAACTGGTGATTTTAGTTTTTTTCCCCAACTTCATATAAGAAAGGTTCACTCAACAGGAAATACACACCCAAATCTGACAGACATGACATAGAGCAGTTACAAACGCAGGTAAACCAATCCTGAGTCATAGATCAGAAAGTCTTCACTCAGAGCATCTGCATCCTGATGCATCTTCCTCCAATGCCTTTAATAAAGACCAGCTCCCCAAAACAAACATTTTCCTGCAGAAGATTCCAGGCTGCAGGAGCAGCGCACCAGAAACTCCTTTTACCCCAGATAGTAAAAGTTAATTTTCTGACTGAGCCACAGAGCGAAGTCGGTAGCTTCTAGAACTTCTCACATGAATAAAATCGCACCAGTACGATCAAAGCAGTTTAAGCAAAGACTAATAGATAAGGATAAACCGATGAGTCAGCCCAGGGGTGTCCAAACTATGGCTGGGGGGCCAAATGTGGCCCATGGTCCAATTTTGATTGGCCCGCAGCAAATTCTAGAAATAAAATGAAATATGGCCCACATTCGCTTGACCTTACTGTACTTAATAGTTTCAGCACAAGATAGTGTTACCATGCTAATTCTGTAAAAAAAAACATCTTGACTAGAAGAATTTGGCCCCGTCCACACAGAGACGAAAATGAAATATTGCCGTTTCGTTTTGAAAAAGTTTTCTGTAAAGATGGGATTGTTTCAGGAAGTATCCGCTTAAGCATGGAACCACTAAAAACGACGGATAACGCTGTAGAGCATATGCGAGTCCAGCAGCTGCTATGGAAATGCACCAAAAGAGAGAAGACGATCACAGAAAACTGACACAAACTTTCTTCTAGTTGCCCTTCTGGTCATTCTCCACGGTGGATTTAGGAACATCTGGTGTGTGCGTTTCGCAGTGGTGGTAAAGGAGCATCAGATTTTGCTGTAAAAGCCAGCTCAGTAGCTTCTGCAGCATGAACACAGCCCTGTAATCCGCCATTGTTGTTTTGGTTGGACCCATGCCGGCGTTCACTTGTATCATTCACAGTCACCCAAAACGCTGTTTACATGTGGATGAAACGCCGATACGACAAAAAACTTTTGCGTATACTCCTGAATTCGTCTCTGTGTGGACGGGGCCTTAATTGATGGGGTTTTTGGTGACTAAATTAAGACAACGCTGTACAAGGTAAACATTGGCAACCAAAATAATAATACTATCTTGTTTTCTAACTCCCTGATAGGTTACGGCAGCAAATAACAGTACCAATAATATTACGGGGGGCAGAGCCAGTGGTAGCTAGGGCTAAAAAAGACCCCCTGAAATCTCATTGGCATCCCCAAAAACCTGGAAAATATTGACTATTTGCATTGTTAGCCATCTAATCCTCCACCCCAGCTCCTCCTTTATTATGCTTCTGACTTAATCAATGTCATATACTTCGCCTTGCGGATGATAAAGCAGCTCCAACATCCTTATGTATTTCTGTATGTGGCCTTTGATGGAAAAAGTTTGGACACCCACGATTTAGCCTACAAGTGATCAATGAAGCCAGCCAACTCAATCATTCAGAGGAATAAAGGTGGAAGCAACAAGCCAGGCTGCAGCTTTAACTTCTTTACAAGTTAATCAATATAAAGCTTAAAGGTCAGAGAACCATCAACCAGAAACCCAATGTATTTATGAGAAGACACAGGTTCAATCACATCACCCTGAGACCTGGTGATGGAAGGAAGGTTCAGGGGCTTTTTCTTTAAGATTAGACAGAAGAGATAAGAAACCTTTATTGTCATTGCACATCAGGTATACAACGAAAATTGCAGTGCTTTTCTGGCCAGTGCAGCAGCAGGTAAATAAATAATAAGTACAATAAATAATAAAAGGATCCATTTAAAAACAATCACGCAAAAATAAAGTGCAATATGGTTATACAGTCAACAGACTTTTGGATGCATTCAGGGTTCTTATAGCCCAGGGAAATAAGCTGTTTTCAGACGGTTGGTCCTGCTTTTGAGACATCTGTGCCTCCTTCCAGAGGGCATCAGGTCAAATGGGTGCTGTGTTGGGTGTGTGGGGTCAGCAGCAATCTGCCTGGCTGTCCTCAGACACCGCTTGCTGGCGGTGTCGTCCAGGGAGGGTAAAGAACAGCCAGTGATCTTCTGAGCGGTTTTTATGACCCTCTGCAGGCTTTTCTTGTCTGCCTCTGAACAGACACTCTCTATGGTGCTGCGGTAGAAGGCCACTAGCAGCCTCTCCTCCATATGGTTCCTTCTCAGCATCCTTAGGAAGTGGAGTCTTTGTTGGGCCTTTTTAACTACTGCAGTTGTGTTTGCAGTCCAGGAGAGGTCCTCAGTTTGAAAACATCATGAGTTTGGTTTTGTCAGGATTCAGAATTCGATTTTAACTCGCACAGAGTTTCCTTTGCAGAATCAAAAAGCTTCTTGTAAGCGACAGAAAGCCTGATGCTCTAGCGGAGCAATAAATGACAGTGTCATCTGCATAGAATAGAACATTCACATTTGGAGCAGTGATTCTGCTCTGTCTGTGTTTTCTATTTTTTCATATTTAGGTCATTTTTAGTACTGCATGGTGGCGCAGGGGTTAGCTCTGTTACCTCACAGCAAGAAGGTTCCTGGTTCACTTACTGGTCAGGGCCTTTCTTGGCAGAGTTTGCATGTTCTTCCTGGGTTCTCTCTGGGTACTCCGGCTTCCTCCCACCACCAAAAACATACTTGTTAGGTTAATTGGTGACTCTAAATTGGCCGTAGGTGTGAGTGTGAATGTGCCTGGTTGTCTGTTTCTATATGTCAGACCTGTGATTGACTGGCGACCAGTCCAGGATGTACCCTGCCTCTCTCCCAGTGACAGCTGGGATAGGCTTCAGCCCCCCCTGCAACCCCAGACGGGATAAGGGGTATAGAAGGCTGTCATCAGTCTGCAGGTCGGGATGTAAAGGAATATTTTTATGGACCAGGAGTTATTGCTAACGTTAACATGTGCATCTTCAAGGGATTTGATAAAATGTATTTACCAACCAGTGGATTAAACAATAAGTGTTGAAGAG
Organism: Cheilinus undulatus; assembly: GCF_018320785.1. Classification (NCBI taxonomy): domain Eukaryota; kingdom Metazoa; phylum Chordata; class Actinopteri; order Labriformes; family Labridae; genus Cheilinus; species Cheilinus undulatus. Next base: position 1,574,723 of record NC_054874.1, on the reverse strand, counting down.
CTGCGACAAGGGTGGAGAAGAGAGGCATCATCAGTTGGAGTAAATCCTAAATCTTCCCTCATGTGTCTGCAGAAGTGTTGGTGTGTTTCAAACCTCTTTAACAGCTGTTAAACAATCAGTAAATAACATTTCTCTCCGTATCACTGCTCTGTTTTAGTAACAGGACACCCACACTCACTCTTATTTGATCGCCCATGCCACACTGCCTCTCTCCCTTGCTGCTTGCAGCAGCGAGTGTATATATGCATTTTTTCTTCAAAACTTCAGTACTTATTGTACTATTAAATCTTAAAACAATGGATATTGTATAGTTCAAAGCATGTCATATTGACAAAGCACCAGATTACTGAACATTTTGACAACCTTAGCTGCAATGGAACCTTTAAATGTCCTCTTTTTTCCCTCTAGGTCAGTTTTGGCTTTGCCTTTTCTGATGCACAGGGTTAGAAACAGCACAGCAGCACCACAGCCTCAGTCAAAAACAACTGTCTATGAACTTTAAACATAGAAATAAAACAAACTGGTCAGCTAATACTAGGCTGCCTGCCCAGGTAAAGTGTATTTGAGAGGAAAATTGAATGGGACAAATGAGGAAAAAGATCAGATTGTATTGATCCAGCTCTCTCTGGATGAGTTACAACCTACCTGTAAGAGTTTCTGAATCAGGGCAGTCAGGTAAATCTTGCTGAAGAAACATTCTTGTCTTTGGTATCCGCTTTTAGCGACTTGGCAAAGTTTTTTATGGACGCCGTTTTAAATCATTGAACGCTCATGTACTGTGAAACAAAAGCCTGAGAAAACAGTCAGTGTGTTTCATACCATACACATTTCTGTCTATTATTACCCACGGCGATGAAATCAGCAGGGGGTTATGTAAAGGGTTCCGTATCTTTGTTTGTTAGTTTCTTTGTTTGTTTGTATGTGTACAAGATAACTCGAGAACGGAAAGTCGGATCTTCACCAAACTTTCAGGGAATATTGGGATAGTGACAGGGAAAAATTGATTAGATTTTGGTGATGAGCCGCGCACCCGTTTGGTTTTTTCGGACTTCGAAATTTTGAACACCATAGTAATCAATGGGAGCGTGAGTTCCTCGGTGGCGCTGCTTAGGCCTAATATTCCTAAGCTTCTAAAGCTTATTGAGTGTCCAGATTCCTGCCTGTCATCGGGCCGATCAGTCTTGCAAAGCTCCAATCTGAAATGCGCCATGTCTGAGAATGAGCCCAACCAATCAGCATCATTTGAGGAGAATGAGGAGGTAGCTGTTGGCGGAGTTTAGTCGCACTAGAAGCTGGTAAACAATGACTGCTCCCAGTAAGGTGATTACCTCTGATGCAGCTATAGAGCAAGCTATCTATGTCACTCCTTTAAAGAGACTGGTATTATCAGAAATGGGTCTTCATTGACTTTTGATGTGGGCAACATCGTTGCTGTTCATATCTCAGCCAAAGGAAATTTGCTGTCAGAGCTGTAATGTTTGAGCACCAACCATATAACACTGATTTTGGATTATTTCCTGTGCTGTCTCATGGTGCTCACTTTGAGCATACGTGCTAATTCAGTGTCAATCTCTTTCTAGCTGCCCCCTGGGACCAGTGAGTGGTCACTGTCAGAGCTGGATGTTCTACTGCTGGCCGGCACGGTTGGACACACCCTCAGTTTGGCGTCCAGCAGCTTTGTAGAAGAGGAACACCAAACCTGGTACTTTCTGCTCAGCACCCTCTGCCTGGCGGTCTTCCAGGACGTGTGCCGTAAATACTTCAGAGAGCGAAGTGACACCACTGATGAAGATGAATACCTCCCTCTCTCTCAAGACTGTCATTCCTCTGTTCACCCAAAGACAGAGATTTGCTCAGAGAAATGGCTAGCACTAGCAACGCCGCCTTTCACTCTGCTCTGCTGCAGGCTGCTGCGCTCCCTCAACCAGACTGGGGTCCAGTGGGCCCACCTTCCTGATGTGGGACATTGGCTGAACAGGTTTGATTTTCTGTCTTATTAATTGTAGCTGTCTGTACTGATTTCTTTGGGACTAAACTCAACCCAATGAAGTGTCAACTGAATGCATATCTAAGGCATTTATCCCTAAGGAAGTGTTGCTGATTACCCAGGCCCACTGTACACGGGAGGGGCAAAGGGAAAAGTGTGTTTATCTGTTTTTGTGCACATAAGTGAAAAAGCAGGGAAAGCAAGCAAGACAAGGGTGATGTAGGAAAGCAGGGACAGAGAGCAAGATGAGGATGATGGAGGAGAAGAAAGCAGGGACAGAGGGCAAGATGAGGATGATGGAGGAGAAGAAAGCAGGGACAGAGAGCAAGGTGAGGATGATGGAGGAGAAGAAAGCAGGGACAGAGGGCAAGGTGAGGATGATGGAGGAGAAGAAAGCAGGGACAGAGGGCAAGATAAGGATGATGGAGGAGAAGAAAGCAGGGACAGAGAGCAAGGTGAGGATGATGGAGGAGAAGAAAGCAGGGACAGAGGGCAAGGTGAGGATGATGGAGGAGAAGAAAGCAGGGACAGAGAGCAAGATGAGGATGATGGAGGAGAAGAAAGCAGGGACAGAGAGCAAAGTGAGGATGATGGAGGAGAAGAAAGCAGGGACAGAGGGCAAGGTGAGGATGATGGAGGAGAAGAAAGCAGGGACAGAGGGCAAGGTGAGGATGATGGAGGAGAAGAGAGCAGGGACAGAGGGCAAGGTGAGGATGATGGAGGAGAAGAAAGCAGGGACCGATTTTTACAACCAGTTCTGCACAAGTTTGATAAATGATGTCTGAAGTGTTTTTCATAAAGATGAGGAAATGTAGATATGTATAGAGCAATATTGTAAATGTATTCTTTGATATTTCCAAAGAATCCCACCTTTTTTGTGTTGTTGCCTCTTCCTAGCGCTGAACATCGGACTGTGCTTTCTTTGCTGGCTGCTTTTTGCCTGGTCCTGATCTACCTGCTGGTCCAGAGACGCTGTTCATGGGTGTCCAAGGTCGCCCTGGCACTCGGACTTCTGGGTGTTTACAGCTACCGGGCTGCTGTCGGAAATGTCTTATTCCCCTGGCAACACTCTGGTCGACCTGTGTCCAAGTAAGTCTTCATCCCCTGGGCTTGGTTATATGTTTAGGTGCTGTGAAAGTTGATAGATTTGTGTCTGTTTCCTCTGAGTTAATCTAAGAGCAGCAGAGCCGGCCGTTATGATAGAGATGATCATGCAGGCTGCAGTGCTGCATGAGTCTTAAAGATACAGGAGCACATCTCATAAACTAAGAATGCAAGAAAAAAAGTCACTTTATCTCTTCTCTTTCTTGAATCTTCCAAGCCAAGTGAACCCTGAAGTCCTAAAAACATTAGACAGTCAGTATGTAGAGCTTTTATTCCCACATTAAAAAGTCCTAGTAGTCAAATTGCCACTAAATCTTCCTGTGGTCTCTAACAGATGACAGTAGCAGTTGTATTTTCATAGCACAGAGGAAATATTGAGTTTATTAAAGTCTAAAACATTTACACTCCAACTCCATCAATCACACCTTTAGAGCGGCTCTTTAGTAGAAGTTGGGTGCTGACTCCTAAAACGAACAGAAGAATTTCTGCTAATGAGAAACAAACACTGTTCCCTCCTTATATTCAGACTCTCTAAATACCCTTACATCCATCATGTTAGTGCTGAACTGGTTTTTATTTCTCAACCCATTTTTGGGTTCCAACCCACCAGTGAGAACCACTGGTCTAAAAAAATACTGCAGCATAGTTGGGACATTAGATATTTTGTCAAACCATTAAAATTCCTCGCTGCTCTTATGCAGAAATGTTAGGACACACATTACTAATAAAGTCAGGATGTTTTTGACTTAGTTATACACAACTCTGATTACACAGTGACCCAACTTTTTTGGAAAGTGTCGATAAAAACAGAAGTCAATAAAGGTCAGATCTCATAAACCCATATTTGATTCACAACAGAACAGAAACAACAGATCAGATGTTAAACTGAGACATTTTAACATTTTGATTTTGATGGCAGCAACACATCTCAAAAAAGTAGAGACAGGCCCATGTTTCCCAATGTGCCCATTGTGTAGAATCCCCTCTTCTTTTAACAACAGTCTGTAAACATCTGGGAAGTGAGGAGACCAGCTGATGGGAGAGGAATGTTGTCCCATTCTTACTGATGTAGGAGCATTGATAGTTCCTTTCCAGATGTTAGAGCTGCCCATGCCATAGGCACTAATGCAACCCCATACCATCAGAGATGCAGGCTTTAGGACTGAGCCAGGAGAACAAGCTGGATGCTCCCTCTCCCCTTTAGTCCACAGGACACGGCGTCTGTGGTTTCCTCTGACCACAGAACAGTTTTCCATGTTTCCTCAGTCCATGTTAAATGAGCTTTGGTCCAGAGGAGATGGCAGTGTTTCTGGATCCTGTTCACATATGGCTTCTTCTCTCCATGATCCAGCTTTAACTGTCATTGGTGGATGGCACAGCCAACTGTGTTGACAGACGATGATATCTGGAATGTCCCTGAGCCCATGCAGTGATTTCACTACAGAATCATGCTTGTTTTTAATGCAGCGGCCCCTGAGGGCCCCTTCAGCCTTGTCCCTTGCTCACAGACATTTTTTCTGAAATTGTTCCACCATTTGTAGACTCAGTTTTTCACAGATTTTGAACCTCTGTACTTCTGAGAGACTCTGCCTCTCTAAAAGGCTCCTTTTATATCCAGTCATGTGACTGACCTGTTGATAATTAATCTAATTAGTACGAAAATGCTCCTACAGCTTTCTTTTCCAGCTTTTTGTTGCCCTGTCTCTACTTTTTTGTGATGTGTTTTTGCCATCAAATTCAAAATGAGCCTAATATTTATCATGAAATGTTAAAATGTCTTAGTTTAACACCTGATCTGTTGATTCTGTTCTATTTTGAATCAAATATGGGTTTATGAGATTTGACAATCATTGACTTCTGCTTTTATTTACATTTTACACAGCGACCCAAATTTTTTGGAATTGAGGTTTCACATATGTGAATAACACATGCAATTTTCCATTAGGTAGTTAATAGATAATCAGATAATGAGCTTTAAATTCTAATTTTAGAGGTAAAACCTCAGACAGAACACTCTTGAAAGGCCGTTTTCTGGTTAGATTAATCTGATTTTTAAGAATTCTTTTACCTGAAATGCTGAATTGTTTCTTAACTTTGGGGTTTGTCATGCCAGTTTATTCAGGATTCACCTGTATGTGGCCTCACCTGTCTGCATGAAAGACATGGGCATCATGGATTATTTCTTTATTTTTATTTAACCAGGAAAGTCTCAGTGAGAATAAAAATCTCTGTTCCAAGAGTGCAGCTATGTCGTTGTTGTGCAGACATAAATAATCTGTTTTTATCACATGTCCATGCATCAGCTGGCGTCTTCTGTTCATCCTTTACATCATAATTCCAGACCCTCTCAGAGCGCTGCTGCTCTCCCGCATTCATGTGTAAAAATCTTGACCATGTGTGTAACGATTGTCGTTCAGGGGAACGGTGGAGGCTCGCTTCGTTTACGTGTTTGTTTTGGGGATCCTCTTCACCGGCACCAAGGACCTGCTACGCTCCCAGATCATCACAGCTGATGCCAAGCTGAAGAGCAGGGGATTGTGGGAAATTTACAGCGGCTTGGTTTTGTTGGTTTCGCTGTTGTTTCGGGCCCATAACCTGCCGGTCCTGTGCTGCTGCCTGCTGGTCCAGACGTTCATGGCCCAGTTTATCTGGAAGAAGCTCCACTACGATGCAGCCCAAACCACCATCATGCATTACTGGTTTGGTCAGGCCTTCTTTTACTTCCAGGTGAGAAAAACTCAGGATGCTTCTGCTAAAGGGCATCTCTAGAAAACACAGATACAGCTGGAGGAAAGGTTAAACAGCCCCTTTAAGGTACAAGCTTTGATGAGTGTCTCTTTAATCGTATTTTTAATGTGTGTGAAGCTGCAGGGGGCTTTAAAACACCCACCTACATCTGTCCTACAGTTCTGGCCATAAAGTTTATCTGGAGTCTTTTCATCAGAGGGCAGCAGAGAATTTAATCTGTTATCCTGGTTCATGGAGTTCATCTGACTATTTTAGCTGTTTTTAAAGTGTTAGAATTTAACTACATCAACCAGAGACTCAACATTACCAAATGTAGACCTCCAGTTCTCTAAATGGGAGTAAAAATTCTGCTGTAGGGCGCTTTAAAGAGAAAATTAAAAAATATGATTATAACATGCATCAAGCATCAAATATGATGAGTAAATCTCCACATTTTTTTAGTATTGGGAAGTTTAATGATCACTGCTCTGTATTCGTGATTGAAGTTTTATTACTATTATTTCTATAAATCCAGCTTTGTTGTAATATATACTCTTTTTACTGTCTAATACCAAATATTAAAGGCTCCAACATTCAATTATTTTTGTTTAATAGCAACAGACATGCATGGTGACAGAGCCCTAAAGTGAAAACTAAAGTAAATGAGGTATAGCTGTTAAAAACAGAGACTAATGCTGTAATCCAGTTTTCATGAACATTCTTCAGTATCTTCTTCCTTCTGCATCATCTCACCGCTGCATTCAGGGCTTCACTGGTCAGAACAGTGCAGTAGATATTCAGTTGTCTTAGACCCTCTGTGGGTCTTTTAATAAAGGGATATTTCAGAGTTTTTTAAATTGGGCCATATGAGGTACATAGCAGGAGTCATCAACTCCAATTTCACAAAGGCCGGCTTTTTCTTGACCGACACCGTAGAGGCCGGACATTGAAATAAACTAAACTAAAATCAGTATTTTTATCTAACTAAAATATTCTTTAAAGATATTATTTCCTTCAAAATTAATGGAACTTTAAGCCTTTCACAGTAAAATCAGTGGATGTTACTGCAGCCAGCCACAAGGGGGCGATTGAGATATTTCAGCTACATATTTCTTGATCCCTCTTGATGTTTATCACTGAGTTTGATGCAAATATGCTGTGTCCTGATTGGCCAAACATGCAGGAAACAGATCAATAGAGATTCTCAAAACAGGAAAATGGAGCCTTATGTGGAAAATTGATTAAAAACACTGCAACTTAGCAGGAATAAGTATATAGAGAACAAATGAGAGGGTTGACTGGCTGCTCAGTGGAACTGGGGTTCTTCAATAATAAATCAAAGTTGGGTGCTCTTGGAGAACAGTAATAACAGTATTCCCTCAGTAATAAGTTTGTGTTTAATATGCCAAATCACAGAAAAACTGGTGGACCTCTTGTCTGATGAGCCACTAGGTTGAAGGTTTTAATTAAACTTCAAGGTAAAGAGTTAAACAATAGCATGTCGTATTTTTACCCTCTTAAATATTCTGAATTGAAAAATCCTCTGGGGGCCGGATGGGAAGCTTTGAGAGGCCTGATGTGGCCCCCAGGCCTCCAGTTGATGATCACTGCTATACAGATGGGTATAGTTTCTCTCAGGAATTTAGTGAGTTTCTGGTAAAAACGGGCCACAAAATGTATGCACTATAAAAAATTTTTTTTGAAGAAGTTTATTTCATATCCAGAAAGCATCTGTGTTTTTGCCACTGTTTTGCAATGCTAGAGCATGTTACTATTAGCCAAAGCCTGCATGTACAATAGTGACAGAAACACAGAGGTTTCCTGGGTACAAAATTAAATGCTTTAAAAGTTTTCAGTAGCAGTACATTTGTTTTGTGGCCCATTTTTACCATAAACTTGCTAAATCCCATAGAGAAACTGTACCCATCTGTTTCACTGGATAGCCTAGCTTCCTGGCCAGTACAACCAGCAAGTCCTTCTTAAAGGAGCAGTGCTCACTGAAACCACTGGAGGCTAATGCTACTACTGCTTCATACCTCATACGGCCCAACTAAAAAAATACAGAATTATCCCTTTAAACCACTTATCATCAACTGGAGGCCCGGGGGCCACATCAGTGGTGAATCCATCTCGCAAATCTCCTGTCTGAACTGTTTGGGCCCTGTTAGAAAGTGACAGGACCAATCAGGGACGAGGGGCGGTACTTTCGGGCGCAGCAGAGTTGTGACGTAAGCAAGTAGCAACACCAGGCCGATACAATTATGGTGGAAGACATTAGCGTGGATGTTGCTAAAGCGCCAGTTTTATCAGAACTTGATGACATTTCTTCGCTAAAAGAAAAAGAACAGCAGTGAGTTGTTTTCTATTCAAAAATGACAAAAGTTGTGTACTGACATGTCTACAGTCGCCATGGTTGCGTTATTCCTAGGTAGCTGCTACGTCACGTGTTTTGTTGCTCTGATTGGCCCATAAAGATGTGACAGACAGAACATTCATCCAATCACACTCAGAGTTTTTTTCAAATCCTCTGCCCTTTCCCAAACGCTTAGTATTGAAGGTTTTCCAGATGGATGTGTGAAATAAATCCATCTGGCGTGTCAGGTTACAGGTTAAATTGCAGTATGGCCCGCTGCAATTTTCAAATCCCAGAAGGTGCAATATTTCTTTAACCTGAAATTTGTGTCAAAATACCAATTTTAGAACTTTTTTTGCAGCAGAGACGTTATGCATTACATATCATCCAATCAATCAAGTTCCCTTTTTTCAGAATAGTCAGCAAAAAAATCCTATTTCCTTCATTTTTGTATGTTTTTCTTATTGAATATGAGAATGAAACCAAAATTTTCACTCCCTTCAATACAAGAATTCATATCCGATTTGCAATACGAGTCAAAATCATCACAATAAGTTATTTTTTTAAATTGTTCAGCCCTTTTTAATGTAATATTGTGTTGGGTTTAATATAAGAGGATTTAATACTTGTTTGTTGGAAAATAAAATAAGAAATAAAAATGAAATTATTTTCCTAAATCATTCGACCCTACTAAAGACTGAAAGATAAGGAGCATATAAAGAAAATTAAACCATTTCAATAGATATAAATGAACCAAGGGTCAATCAAAGTACCGATTCTTTAAACCCTCTAAATTTCCTACAAATCTTCCCTCATGGACTTCTGTGTCTGTCTGGTCTGCTTTGGTAAATTCCTGGCCTTGGCAGTTCTGATCGTGAAATGTGTTTGTGCTTCTGCAGGGAAATTCAAACAACATTAACACCATCGACATCTCCGTGGGGTTTGTTGGACTGGAGAGTTACATAGAAGCTCCTGCCATCTTCTTAACAGCCCTGAGCACGTACGCAGGGCCTCTTCTATGGGCCTGTCACCTGGTCTGCTACCTGAGCTCAGAGAGAGAGAGGTAAGTGACTGTTTCACCTCTACTCCAGCGGCATTAATTCAAACAAGGGCGTTTAAAGTTGGGGTTCCATTTGCAGTTTGAAGTGGGGTTTATTTAAAGCTGAAGTTTGTTGTACAGCTGTGTAGGTAACTGTTCGTCTCACCCACTTAACACTAGAATGGCCATGAATCTCTTTATACCTAAAACAGCCAGCAGGTAAACTTGGACTTGGAAGATGATCCGTCACATAGAAAATCATCTTCGGACTTAATGTCTATTAACAAAATTTGGGTTCAAGCAAAGATTTTTTTATGACACCAGGTGCTACTAAACAAACTTTAAGGAAAAGTCAAAGACTTACAGTCTTTAAAATTGAATCCACATTAAGTAAGATATAATTGAAGAACAGCCCGGGTAAATTTTACCCATTGGCAGTTCTGATGTTTAAATAAACGTATGGCATCGTGAAAAACTGGTGATTTATGCCGTTATAGCTACTAATAAACACATCATAGTCCTGGAGCATTCAGTGGTTTCTCCTTGGATTAAGCCAAATCCCCATCCAAACTGCCTTAGCTCATTAATAACAATAGGCAGGCGGTAAACCGTGACCGGTGAACGTGAAGAACAACGGTGACTCAGATAGTGTGGGGGTGAACTGTTTTATATCGAAGCTTCCCACACATTTAATTTCAGCAAATATCAAACATTTCTGATTGTTATTAATAGGCCCACATTACCTACAACAGGGAAATTATTTGTGCTCGTGCCCAGACTGCTTCATGAGCGCCTGCCAAGTGTAAACGAAGTAAGCCAAGTCAGACCTTAAAATCAGAGTCCTCTCATCGCTGCTTTCTCACATCAGCTCGGTACAGAGGGAGGGGCTTTTGTCAGAACACGGCACCAGTAGTTTTTAATGGTGTAAAGGTGCTCAGACATCCAGGTCAAGGTACTTCAAAGTTAAATTCAAAGGCAGCACGGCTCAGTCTCAGTTCTTTGAAGATTTGCCTCTCATATGAGTATAAAGGAGCTGCAGATCAGGTGGCTGTGACTTCTACCCCAGCTCCTGCAGCCACATTTCACAGTAAGACACTGAACCCCGGCTTAGTCTGACTGCTGCATCAATGTGTGGATATTTATATTTCTGTGCATGACTTTCTGCACAAATATGAGAGAGTGTGCACATGTTTGTTTTCACTATTCATTTTTACTGATTGAATATCCTTCTACAAGCGCCTACTTATTTAATGATCAACTGTGAAAGCGTTTCTTTAGATATCATACCATTCTTCTTTCTGTTATAATTCCTTTTTTAACTGTTTTCCTCCCTTTTTCTCTTTTTTTTCTAAATTATTATCACTTTTCTTTAACTGCCTGTTTTATATTGGCTGCTTACTAATTAGTTCTTATTATTAGCTTATTAGTTCACAAAATTTCAAGTCAAAATGATAATTTTAAAGGGAAAATATATGAGATAGAATGTTAAAATTGGAAGTTTTAAGGATGAAAATATAATATAAAATTCAAAATCATGAGTTTAAAAGGTAAAAACATTAGGTAAAATTTTGAATTGTGAGTCTAAACGGTCAAAATGTGGGATTAAAAGTCAAAGTTAGGAGTTGAAAAGGTCCAAATAAGACTTTAAATTCACAACTGTGAATTTAAAATGTTGAATTTTGATGTAAAAATTCAAAATTGTGAATTTAAAAGGTTAAAATATGAAATAAAAAGTCAAACAATAAATTTGATTGTGAGATGAAAAACTGAAAATATGAAATGAAAAGAAATTGATTTCTTTTCCACATTCCTGACTTTCTATCTACATTTTTCTACTCTTTACTTTTTCACCTTTCAAAGGTTAGGTTTACACTGTAGCATGAGTTTATATGTAGTATATACTGTAATTATACTGTAGTAAATCTGCAGACCTCATACCAGCTGGTCAGTTACAATAGAACTATGAGATGATCTTGTGGGCCGGGTATAACTGTACCACGGGCCAGATTTGGCCCTCAGGCCTTGAGTTTGACACCCCTGGTGTGCAGTATAGGTTTGTTTACTGATATGAATTTTAAAAAGCATACACAGGTCGACTGGGGGCGTCACTGCTGCTGCTCCTTTCTGCTACAGAACACTGGAGCTCTCCTGTACTGTCTGTTCAGAGCCTCACACAAGGAGCGCTTCATTAGCGGGCTGATTAATTCAAAAGCTCAAAGCACAGCAGCGCTGTGAATCAGATTAAACCAAAATGCAGAGTCTTTGACTGTCAGCTTGATAGAAAAATAAATCTGACTGTGAAAATAGCGTGCACTCACCTGTTTTATCTGCTCAGATCTCTGTGTAAACTGCTCTCAGACCTTTAGAACACATCCTGTCAGCTAAAAATATTAATCTAGTGTTGAAAGTTTAAGAGCTACATTAATTAGCTCACTTAACGAGCTGACTGAGTTACATCATGATGTGTTTGAGGTCAGCTCGGTAAAATGACTATCAGGAAAAGGTGGAAAGTAACTAATTACATTTATTCAGATGGTTCAGAGCTATTCAGAGGTTTTTTGGCTGCTCGTACTTTTTTGAGTTCATCAGTAATTTTACTTCTTCTTGAGTACTATACTCTTGTACTTTTTCCACCTCTGTTTGCTCCATAGTAGCTCATAAAAAGAGAATGATTTAGACTGTATATGCTGGTAATAGCACCTGCAAGAGCTTATACTGATTTAGATCTGGGCAGTAGGTCATGTGACCTACTGCAGTTTGGAAGAGTTTTATTTATTATCGACATGAAATAAAAACCAGGTTGAAAAAAAAGTATATATATATATATTTATGTATATATATATGTATATTTTTTATGTCAATAAGATATTTTTAAGGAATGGATATCTGTATCATCCAGTATTTTTATCCTCAGGATGGACCAGGAAAAAAAAATGAAAACTGGAATCAAATTATAATCCCTGCATCTCTGATCTCATTACTACAAGAGCACAAAAAAAACCACAATTTCCAAAGATAAAGCCTCTTAATTTTGCATGAGACTGATGCATTTACCTTCAAATGTCCATATTTTTTTCCTAGGGGAGCATGCACCTGAACCCCACTAGACCAGGGGTGTCCAGACTTTTCCTGCTAATGGCCACATACAGGAAATTTTAAGGATGGTGCGGCCGCCTTCACACACCTCACCTCTGATATCAGAGTTAATCAATACAGTCTAATTTAGTTAAAGGCATGTTGATTTGATTGGCTTAAATTGCTGGTAAATGGCTGACAAGGCAAACAGGAAGTCATTTCAAGGATTTTAAGGAGGTCAGTCAGATTTCTGGTTAGCCCTGACTTCCCCTGGCTCCACCCACTCAGAATGAGAATGACGCTCCATGTACCAGCGAATTTAACGTGCTGTTAGAGTTAATGGATTGTCGTGTCGAAATGTTTGTTTAAAGAATCAGCACAGTGGCACTGCCTAGTGCTGAAACTAAAACACACACAAATCCAAATACTGTCTTCACAAACTAACTTTTTTTTTCTGTAGTTTGACAGACGAGTTTAGTTTGGTGTTTCCTTCCTGGACGAGCCCCCAAGGCAACAGAAATATTCTCGTCTGTTGATAAAATCTACAGGACATTCAAGCACCAGCTTCATGTTCTAATGTTCATATTTCATTTATGCTTTAGAATTTACTGCAGGCCGATTAAAGATAGGCAAAGGGCCACATTTGGCCCCAAAGCCTTAGTTTGGACAACCCTGCCGTAGACAGTTAGGAGTCCCCCCACTACATGGAGTGGTCATCAGAATGAGATAATCCTGTTCATATTCATCTGCACGCTGTGGCAGCAAACTGGGTTTAGGTGTCTTACCCAAGGACAGGTCATGTGACTGAAGAAGGCGGGGATTTAACCCACGACCTTCCAGTTCAAAGATGGTCAGCTTTACCGACTGACCCACGGTTGCCCTGATGGGACTGTCCTCAGCTGCTCATGAGTGTTTCTGTTTTATATCTCAGTAGAAACTTTGATTTCCTCACTGCTTTCCTCCTCCAGCTTTAAATCTGACAGTGCTCTAAACCTGTGGGAGGAGAATTAAAGAAACCCACATACTAAGATAAAACATCACAATCAGTATTTTAATGCTTTAACATCAGATTAAAACATTCTGTAGCCGAGATCAGGGGTTCTCAACCTTTTCAGTCCGTGACCCCAGAATAGAGGTGCCAGGGACGGGGACCCCCACTCTACCGGAAGGTGGTTGAACACATTTTAGAATAGTCATGTACAGACAAGGCCGTCCATAAGGGGGATGAAGGAGGGCGCTTTCTGGGGCCCAGCCAGACTGGGGGTCCATGGAGGTCAGCAAAATCATGGTCTACTGTAAAGTTAAGCTGTGGAATCCATATATTATAATTAACCTGAAAAATTACCCCTTTTATCAGTAAACAAATCTCCTTTTTTAATTTCTTCTTAAAAATGTAAATCCCTTTTGTTAAAAACAGAATTAAAATGGGTTAAAAATGGGTAAAATTGGTTAATTATGGCAAAAAAATGGTGAAAAAGTGGTGAAATTGGATTTTAAAAGTAGCAGAAATGGGTTAGATTGGAAAAAAAATAAGCAAACAGTGGCAACAATGGGTTTAAGTGGCAAAAACGGCATAGACAGTGGTAAAATGGGATCAAAAAGTGGTTGAAATGGCTCTAAATTTCCAAAAAAAGAGTGGAAAATCTGTTTAAATAGGATGAAAAATTGATGTTAACTGGCAAAAAGGGTTAACTGAGACGCAAGAACAGGCAGAAATGGGTTAAACTGGCATAAATGAGCTATCAAAGAGTGAAATGTGGTTAAAAATGGGCAAAAATCTGCATAAATGTGGTTTTAAAAAGTGGTTTATAATGGCCATAATGGGTCAACAGAGGCAACGTTGATGTGAAGTGGCAAGAATTAGTTGAAAAGTGGAAAAACAGGCAGAAAAAAGTGATGGAAAGAGATTAAAAATGGACAAAAATGTTTTTTATGAGGCAATAATGTCTTCAAATTGGCAAACCTGAAGGGAAAAATTGATCAAAATTGGTAAAAATTTAGCATAATCGGTGTAGAGTGGCAACAGTGTAATTTAAAAATATTCCTAGTTTTTTAGGGCATCTGTAGATCCCCTTTTAGTATCCCACGACCCCCATGGGGATCCCAATCCCAACGTTGAGAACCACTGGCCTAGATGACCTGGGTTTCCTCTCAGAGGTGTTGTTAGTTGCTGTGCAGGAAGTTTCCTCTTCGTCAGAGTTGCCTGTTCTTTCTCTCCTCTTCTCTGATGAATCCTTCTCTCTCTGTAGGAGTCTGGCAGCCGTCGGCCATGGCTGCTACTGCTTAGCCCTGCTACGCTCCGTGCCAGCTGCAGCCTACATTGTACTGGTAACCGTTCTGCGCTACCATCTCTTCATATGGAGTGTCTTTTCACCGAAATTACTGTACGAGTCCATGCACCTACTACTGACTGCAGGAGTCTGCCTCTTCTTCAACACCATGGAGCAAAGCCAGAGCTCCAGTAAGTCTTAAGGAGCGGAACACTAAATAGCGCAGTGGGCCTAGTTTTCTATGGAAGGACTTTCAGACTGACACCCACAGCATTACCCTTCTTACTCTTCCTATCTGCTAATGTGAGAGGTTGCTTTTTTAAAGGATCCTTCTTTTGCACTCTTTCTCCCTAAAACAGTGAGAATGTACTTCTGTCTTTCTGCAGTATATTTAATTATTGGATTCTTGCTGAGGACAAACATGTTTTTTGACTATAACGTGTGAGAACAGCTTTTTGAAAGAGTAACTTTTTAACTTATTGTGAGTAACCTCAGGATCAGAGAGCTAGAGTGAAGCTGAATAACTATGCAGAGTAATGTTAAGGCTGTAAGCGGTGATTTATTATCACTGGAGATAAATGTGTGTATGTTGACGGCAGTGCAGATCAGTGATGTTTCAGTGATTTTGATAAACTCTACAACCTTCAGGTGTTCTCAGCCGTTCATTATGATTGAAGTCTTTGTTGTAGTTGGGCTGAGCGTCATGCATCGGCCTTTGTTACAGGAGACATTTTTGTCCTGGAACACCCCCCCCTCCTGTTGAGAGTAAAGGAGGTGATGATCCTCATTCTGACTAACAGTCCAAATATCTCCTGAGGTCCTCAGCTGAAGGAGCCAACAGAACATCATCTACAAAAAGCAGAGTGGAAGTTATGAGGTTCCCAAGCCAGACATCCCCCAGCTGTACTGGCAGAATGTCTCTACTGTTTGTTTGCTTTAGTCTCTACATTTTTCCTCAGTCTTTAGATGAGATCCATAAAAACAATAAAGCACGTGTTGTTTTTTTTAATCTCTGGCTAACAGTCTGTTTAGGACACATGAAGGAAACTCCCCCTACAAAACGCATCATCTGTGTGTCATGGTTCATTTCATATTTGATTGATAATTTAACAACAAATCTGTTTTAAAAACCAAACCAAATGATGAAAAATGTTTTTTTTTTCAATTTTTCCTTGATTTTGTTTCTGATACTAAATCAAATAATTACAATTTGTTTTTTTGGATTTGGATATTAAGGTTGGGATCAAAGCAGTCTGGTTAAAATAGTCATTTACATAACCTGGTGCAGGCGTTGGGCTCAGAAAAGCATCCTGAGAATTATGTGCCCACTGCTGAGGCCAGCATTTGTGTTCCGTAAATCATTCAAGTGGCAACCTCTGGTCCTGAAAAATGAAGCCAATGCGGAAATAGTGCTATACCGCGAGTGTCCACATGAGGCTGGGTGCAGGAATACCGGAAGTCCCGTCTGGACACATGTTAAACAGCCGGTTTTTACACTAGAAATAAACTGGTTTACAGCCTAGTTCAACAGACCAAACGTGAGCGGGCCATTAGGTTTATTCAAAGTTCTGTCGAGACCGCAATTTCAATATGGAAGCCGCCGCGGATTGGCTTCAAGAGCTGCTTGAGTCTGCCTATTGTAAGCTGATGGCTGACGTCACACAGTGTTTGTCCAATTCTTTCTACAATGTGCACAACATTGCATTTTTTGTATGAATTCATACAAAAACCTGGAGGACAGTTTACCACATTTTGTCCACTAGGAGGCCACTCTGAAGGGCACTTTATCAAGTTTCCTACACTTAGTGGCCACCACTGAGGCACTTTATCTTTTCTTGTCTATAGAACTTTCCTTGGAGGGCACTTTGTCAAATTTCATCTAAGAAGGCACCCTGGAGGGCACTTAACCAGGCTTTGTCAAATAGTTGGTCACCTTTCAGGGCACTTTATTACATATTACCCCCTTTCAACCCCCCTGGAGGGCACTTTATCACATGCTGTCCACTTAGAGCCTCACCTGGAGGGCACTGTATCATATCCTGGCCACTAAGAACCCTGCCTGGGGGGCACTTTATCACATCCTGTCCACTTAGAGCCTCATCTGAAGGGCACTTTATCACATCCTGTCCACTTAGAGCCTCATTGGGAGGGCACTTTATCACATCCTGTCCACTTAGAGCCTCATTGGGAGGGCACTATATCACATCCTGTCCACTTAAGAGCCTCATTGGGAGGGCACTTTATCACATCCTGCCCACTTAGAGCCTCACCTGGAGGGCACTGTATCATATCCTGGCCACTCCTTCTACTGTCTATGAAATCTTTACAGTAAGTGTGAGCTCCTCGGCGATGGGCACATAATTCTCGGGATGCTTTTCTGAGCACAACACCTGCACAAGGTTATGCAGATGAGTACTGGAATCAAACTGACTGCCTATGACCTTTTTTTTTCTCCTACTTTTAAACCCAACATAAAAAAAGTCAAAAAGAATCGTTTCCTGTTTATTTGAATTGAAATGAAAATAAAAAAGAAAATGAACCATTTTTTCATGATTTGATTTGGTTTAAAAAACTGATAAATTCAAAATGTGCTGTTCTAAATGTATTTGTTATTCAATTATCAATAAATATTACCTGAACAAATGATACACAAATTCACAATGTGCACAACATTGCATTTTTTGTATGAATTTTAGAAATTAAAATTCTCTGTGCGTTTCTCTTGTTACAGCCATGCATGCTGCACCCTCATGTTTTCCTTCAGAAATGTCAGTAAATTCTCAGACATCACAGACTTTGCTTATCCCGTGTGAATGCAGCACTAAACACTGATGTGGGTGTGTGTGTGTGTGGGGGGGGGGGGGTCAGGAATTACCAAAGGTAACACTAGTCCTGTGCGAGTAGTGCTTTAGTGGCCTGTCTGAGAGTAGGGATGTGTGATTTTTACCACCCTCAATTTTCCATTCAGTCTGAATGTATGCAGCTGTTGGCTGTAAATGTCTCAGTTACCTTAAAAACTTTTCAATCATAACAAGCTCCTTAGTGGTTCAGCTCATCTCATAATCTGTGTTCTACTTGAATCTCTTCATAGTCTTTCAAAATAAAAGCAGGTTTGAATCCAAAGAGAACGTTAGTATCTGTAGTATAAGACAAAAATCCCAATAGTAGAAAATTAAGACACAACACAAGGGGGAGATCATTAATCGCAATTACCTTAAACTTCTGAGATTAATCCTGATTAATTATTTAATCATTGCCAGCCCTAGCATGTGCACACGCTCGCTCCTCCTCCATGTGAACCAAGGCCTGACGGTGCCCAGCCATCATGCAGATAAAATAGAACTGATACTAGGGTTCTAGACGCTGCATTAGAAACTGGAGATGAGCAATGACTCGGATTTTTCTCTATGAAAGCGATCTTACCTCGGCTGCACTTCTTTGCTCATTTGATGCTCCAGGAGTTCTCTGCTAAGTGGCAGATGGCAGCAAGCCAAAGAGGTTATTGCAAAAGTAGATCTGGCTCCCCCTGAAAACAGCCACTGCAGCTATTGATTGATGCCTGACTCACTCTGTGGCCGCAGACGCTGCCAGGATTCCCCCTCTCCCTTAACTGGATCTCAGGCACACTCTCTGTTCCAAGGTACTGAGAGGATCCAGCTCTCTAAAACTCTGCAAAGTCGTGAAGCAGCCTGGAGGGAAGCACTCGCTGTTTGCACTAAATTACTACTGATTTGATTTGTGCAGGAGTGGAGAGCACGCCTGCTGATGCCCTGAGAGCCACATTTTACTATCTGCTTTCATTTGAAAATACTTTGATTTGACTTTCCTCCAGGTCTAATCACCAAAGTCATAAGAGAGACAATCAGAGAGGGTGTTACCTGACAGACTTTACACTGAATTCATTCTAATGTCAGGATGTGTTGATAAAATATTCTTGGAACTGAGCAGTCATAAAGCTACCTGAAGAAGGATCGCATTAAAACAATGAAGCACAAATAAAGGGTGAAAAAATCATAACACTTCATTGATTTCCCTTACTGCTGGTCACATTCCCTATAGAGGGCACTTTGTCAGGTCTCATCCTCTTTGAGACCCCCTTCAGGGCACTTTATCACATGTTGTCCACCTTAAGCCCTCCTGGACAGCATTCTTCACATTTTTCATCTAGGGAACTCTGGAGGGCACTTTATCATATTTCACCTACCTAATGCCCCTCCTGGAGAGCATTCATCAAATTTTTTCTAATTTCAAGCCCCCCCTGAGAGGGCACCCTGGAGGACAGGTAACCACATTTTGTCCACTGAGAGGCCACTCTGAAGGGCACTTTATCAAGTTTCCTACACTTAGTGGCCACCACTGGGGCACTTTATCATTTCTTGTCCATAAATCCTCCCTTCCTTGGAGGGCACGTTGTCAAGTTTCCTCTATTAAGAAGGCACCCTGGATGGCACTTTACCAGGCTTTGTCAAATAATTGGCTGTCTTTCAGGGCACTTTATGACACATTTCCCCCTTTCAACCCTCCTGAGGGGCACTTAATCATATCTTGTCCACTTAGAGCCTCCCCTGGAAGGCACTTAGGGTTCATTCTCTAAGAGACATCCTTTTGGGCACTTCAAAATTTGCCAATTAAAAGGGCACCTGAAGAGGCACTTTGTTACACACTGGCCTCTTCCATTTGCCCTTGAGGGTATGTTATCAAATCCTGTCAACTGAAACCCCCCAGAAGGGCACTTTATCATGTTTGGCTATCTTAGAGATTAGAGGCCACTAGTAGGACACTTTCTTACACATTTCCCCCTATGAGCCCCCCGGAGGGCACTTAATCACATCCTGTCCACTAAGAGCCTCTTCTGAAGGGCAATTTATCACATCCTGTCCACTTAGACCCTCGCCTGGAGGGCACTTTATCACATCCTGTCCACGTAGACCCTTGCCTGGAGGGCACTATATCACATCCTGTCCACTTAGAGCCTCACCTGGAGAGGCACTTTTTCACATCCTGCTCACTTAGACCCTCACCTGGAGGGCACTTTATCACATCCTGTCCAATTAGAGCCTCGCCTGGAGGGCACTTTATCACATCCTGTCCAATTAGAGCCTCGCCTGGAGGGCACTTTATCACATCCTGTCCAATTAGAGCCTCGCCTGGAGGGCACTTTATCACATCCTGTCCACTTAGAGCCTCGCCTGGATGGCACTTTATCACATCCTGTCCACATAGAGCCTCGCCTGGAAGGCACTTTATCACATCCTGTCCACTTAGAACCTCACCTGGAGGACTCTTTATCACATTCTGTCCACCAAGTTTCTACCAAGGAGGGCATTGTATCATATCTTCTCACTAAGATGCCATCCTTTAGGCCACTTTATCACAACTGAGAGGGCACTCTGAAGGACACTCATCTCACTTTGTCCACTTAGGTACCACCCTGGAGGGCACCATTTCATTTTTATCCACCTCACGGGCCTCCAGAAAGGTGCTTTCATGGCAATTTCCAATGATTAGAGCATCAAGGAGGGCAGTCACCCCCTCAGTTCACGAGTGGCAAGGACGTTTGCGTAACACTGAACCACTGGCACTGATCTAAAGTCTCACACATTTCTTGCAGGATCAGCAGCTGTACTTGTTGGAAAAACTGCCAAAATTCTCTTTAAATGTTTTTTCCAAGTACAGCCAGCCTGTCTTTGATGTGAGCATGAAGTTAGTCGAACAGAGGACTCACACAGCCCTGAGTTTCACACAATCATGCCGAAAATAGGCCAAAACAGTTTCTAAAAGTGCAGGCAGCCTGTTATCTGAAAACCCGGTACAGATGTTAATGTAAGATGTAGTGTAAGTTCCTCCTCCCTCTCTAATGGAGAAGAAATGTGATTTATATTAGTGTTGGTCTCTGAGCAGAACGGCGATCACCGTCTCTGTGAGCAGAGCTGAAGCACTGAAAATGTCACCAGAGAAATTAAACAGCTAAATGTGTCCCTCAGTCCCTCAAAGCAGCACACAAGTTTCTGATCTTACCTCAGGGCTCCATCCTCTAATCCCTGCTCTCCCATTCTGTCCATGTACATCAGTCATCCAAATATCTGCTGTGTAATCACTCTCACAGAACCCCCCCCCCCAGTGTGAGGAATTTAAAGATGCAAGTCAGCATTTTTGACTTTTTGTGACCAGGGCCAGTGGCTGTCATTAGACTAATGCAGCACTGTTATCCAACAAAGAATCTGCCAACTGGAGAACCAAAGCTCCACTGGCTGATTAAAGGGACATCATTTCATTTTTAGAATCACATCTAATCTTTAATAAAGTGATTGTTTGCTTAGTTATTAATAATTTGATATTTATACCGGGATGTACCATGAGTCATGATTTGTTTAGGGAAAAGGAAAATCTATAGTTCCACTAAGTAGACTATCAATGATCAAGTGAAGGGAAGAAGCTGATTGGTCAAAGGTTCTGCCTGTCCCATTCATTATGGTCCAATCAAAGTGACAGTAGTGAGCATGTGCAGCTAACTTGATCTGGACAGGCGGACGTCGTTGTTTACCAACGGTGGAGCCAGTTAGAGAATTAAAGTCATGCTGAAAGCGGTCAGGAGAAAAATAAAAACATCTTCTCCACCAAGAAAAACTTTCAGTCTGGTTCTTTGTTCTCCTTTTAATAAAGAAATGTTTCCCAGTGTTATCAGCTCACAGTTTAACTGAACCGTACCGTAACCTCGTTCCAACAATCATCTGGTCATTTTTTAGACCGTCATAAATGATTCTGCTTGGAGCTCTGCCTGGTCAACATGACTTTGTAGCAGCTGCTCCCTGAACGACATTTGACGTTACGTGAAGTTGTTAAAAATTTTAAAATACAAACAGATAATCCTCCAGATAAAACCAGAGATAAATACAATTAGAGGCACATTTGAAATGAAACAATGAAACAACCAGCTGACACACATCCAGTCCAATTCTTGTTGACGGTGTAAGACTGCTGACATGAGCACCACCGTGTTTGTGCTGACTGATCCGCCTCTCTGAAGGGTCTAAATATAACGCCTTACATCCCGTCCTGTCTCTCTGTCAGTGGACGGAGCCGATACGGAGCCACAGCCAGTCTCTTCAGAGCATCCTAACCCTACTGGGGTTTCTATGTCACGTCTCTGTTACGTTATAGGACAGCCAAGGCCGCCCATGAGGAGGGGTTAAAGGGGAGCGCTTCCTGGGGCCCAGCCAAAATGAACTCAACGTAAAATTAAGCTGCAATAACCTTTTTTATTGTAATATATATGAACTAGAATTATTTATGCCACGGTGCAACTATAGCCTCTTAAAACTGAATGGCCTTTTCATTGGTAATGTGAACCGTGTGGATGGGCACATTAAACGTATCTATTTAGAAATGATGTCAGACTTCATGTCTGAGCCATGATGAGCACAAACACCAGGATGCCTGAAAATAAAGCAGAAAACACTGAGACTACTTTTAAAAAATTATTACAGAATTGTTAAAAGTAGCAAAAATGTGTTTAACGGTGGCAAAAGAAGAGGCAAACATGGGCAAAAAGTAGCAACAAAGTAGCAAAAATTGAAGAAAAGCATTAAACAAGGGCAAAAGTAGCAACAATGTAGCAAAAATGTGTTAACACTGGCAAAAAGAAGAGGCAAACATGGGCAAAAAGTAGCAACAATGTAGCAAAAATGGAAGAAAAGCATTATGAAAGGGGTAAAGTGGCAACAAAGTAGCAAAAAAGGAAAAAATGGGTTACAAGTGGCAACAAAGTGACAAAAAAGTGCAAAAATAGGTTTAGAGTGGTAAAAACTGTAGCATAAATGGGCATGAATTGGCAAAAACATTTGAAAGTAGAAAAGAAAAATTAAAAAAGGGGAAAACATCTCTGTCATCAGACTAATCCATCTTGAAAAGCTCCAGCCCACAACGTGTGTGCCAAACTGAACACTCTTCAGACCAATCAGGGTCATTAGAGGAGAGTGAGGCGGTATCTATGCGTGGGGTTTAATTGTACTGTTAACCAATAGCAGTGGCTGCTGCGTAATGTAGCGGCTACCTCAGATGTAGCAGAAGTGTAGTGGTAGTTTAACCAGAACACATTCCACATTTCTGTGTGATATGAAGAGCAAGGAACATTGTTTGTTCTAATGTGGGCAAAGATAGGAGCCACGATGTCACTCGTCCCTATGGGGAATGACCCCGCCCCCCTAACCCTACAACAATATAAAATGACAGAGCAGTTCATCGCAGTCCAGTCTGTTGTTAGCTGATGTCACTGCCTTTATTCAAAGTTAACAGTCAGTTAAATGCTGTTTTTGTTCATTGTGAGGTAATTTCCTACATCAGCCACAGTGGTCTATGGATCATTAAAAGCATCATAACAGAGAGGTTTGTACCAGAAAACAGTAAATTTAATCCCAGACGTATGTCTCTGCTCTGGCACAGAGCCAGCTGACCTCTGTAAGGTCAGGGGTCAGGCTAATTGCTGGAGTGCTCGTCATTTTTTCTCTTGAACCAGATGCAGCAGGAACAAACATCTTACCTGCTGAAGGTGTGTTTTAATCCAGATTTCTCCGTCTTTAGTCCTGGAGGATTGAAAGCAGCAGACTACAGGATGAGGAAATGAACCTGAGACTTTTAGCTCTTACCTGTCTGACAGACAGAAATGTGATTGTTTCTCTAGAGTTGGACCACAGCAGCAGAACAGACTGATGATTCCTCCAATCAAGGTTGTAGTTTTCTTTTTTGTTTGTTTTTGTTTTTAAATTAAATCTGAGAGGATCGTATTTCTCCTGAGTGGGCGTGGCTTCAGCTCATTCCACAGACACACCAACACCATCCTGAGCAGATTTTACTGCCTCGTTTTTCATGATTTTGAAGCTTGAAATTTTGCCTGGTGGTTCAGAACACAGTGGCCTCTCATACAACAAACCTAAATGCAGATAAAACATTTTTTTATCACTTTATGTGGACATCATCTATCAGCAGCAGAGCACCTGATTAGGTTGAATTAACTCTTTATTCTCCTGTGAAAAACTTGTACAGCAAACATATTTAAAACACAAACTCTGTCAAAATACAAAGCTCAGATGGACCTTCTGGGCCACCGTCATCAGCTCAGACAGTCTGACTGGTCATGTGCTATTTGAGCTGTAAAGCTGGCCACACATGAGAGGATTCTCAGATCTTAAATTTTCATTTATAATCGTCTGAGTGCACACACTAGACGACTCAGTCAGGCCATGAGACCGCACACCTGTCCACCTGCCAACAACCTCTCAGCGAGGATTCCCCACACACGAAATCTCACGTGGTCAAACGTGACTTTAGAATCAAATCGAAATCCACAGCTGGCAGTCCAAAAAGGAGAAAAAACCAAGGGTAAAGTCCTGGCTGAGACGAAGGTGGAGTTGTGTTTGTGAGCCATAACGTGGTTGGTGATGCTGCACAGTTGGCTCGCTCTCATTGGTTGTCGTTATTCTTTTAGAGGCATTAAGACCTCGAATCATAAATATTAAATATGTTTAATTTGAGGTCTGGGAGGCTCCAACAGGATTTGGAGCACCAAACTTGAGAATTCTTCAGACTGATAATAGTTTGAGTCTTGACCCAGGACACGTCTCCACATCGTTGGACTCACATCTGGCCTAAAATGGAGCTTGAAATCGTCTGGTGTGTGGCCAGCCTTAGGCACAGTTAAAGAAAAACATCAGCATTACAGAGGTCGGTCTTTGAAAATTCACCGCTGTCGCTATGAATGATTTCACCATCAGGCAAAAGAAGGCAAAGAGGGGCTGTGTGCACCAGTGGTGCTCAGGTATAGGCAAAGGTGAGCAACATATACAGTATGAAGTCACATCAACATTATTTCAGTGTAAACTGGAAAAACTACGATGCTTCAGAGAGCCGGGGACACGTCCGTTCATCCATTCTTATAGTGGGCGTTAATAAAAAAAAAAAAAAATCAGTTATAAACACCTTTAACTCGCATTCAATTCAGTTTACATTGACGTCACATCTAAAGAGCAGTGGTTCTCAACTGGTGGGTCGGGACATAAAAGTGGGCCGTGAAGCTGCTTTCAGTGAGTGAAAAGATGTACAGAAGTTCTAGGCTGACGTGCATTTATTTTATTTCACTCTGTTTTGCTGTAACAGGAGTTAATTCTGGTTGTTTGCTTGATATTTTGATTTTTTCTCCTTTTATTTTAGATATAAATATTATCAAGTAGGGCTGAACGATTTCTGAAAATAACATAATTGCAACTTTTTTATTCAATATTGCAACTGCGATTTAATATGTGATTATTTCTAAAGTTCCTCATATTATGTATTTTCCAACAAACACAAGAAATAAGTCATTCTATACTATAATCAACACAATATTAGACTAAACAAGGGCTGAAGAATTTTGAAAAAAATATTTAATTGTGATGATTTTGACCCATATTGGAAATTTGATAGGAATTGTTGTATTAACCCCTTAAAGCCTGTTGTATCATATATGATACATACTTATATGATAGCTTTATCTAATCAATATGATCATAAATGACTAAAAAAAAACTTCTGAATACAATCTGATAAATGATAAAAATGCCCTCAAGTGGATTATCAGTTACCAAAAACACCTAATGTATCAAATGAAAAAAATATATATATATATGTGTGTGTGTGTGTGGGCGTGTGTGTGTTAAATTTTATGGAAAATTTTATTTTTTTTGGATTTCATTATAAAGTGAAATGAATATTTCATTTCCAAAAATGTAGAATTTTCTGGCTATAAAGGGAAAGATCATTTTTATGTCATTCTCATATTTAATAAGAAAATCATATAAAAGTGAATAAAGTAGGATTTTTTTGTAGACTTTTCTAAAAATATGGCACTTGAATGATTGCATGATATGTAATGCATAATGTCTCTGCTGCTGCAAAAAAAAAAGTTCTAAACTGGTGTTCTGACACAAAATTCAGGTCAAAGAAATATTGCACCTTCTGTGATTTGAAAAATGCAGCAGAACATATTGTGATTTAATCTCATTTGCAATTAATTGCCCAGCCCTATCTTCCCATGAGGATGTCTTCATTCATTAAAATATTGAAAAACACGCCAAATCTAGGTTATCATTGTGAAACAGAATGAAAATGATGTTTGCATGCGTGTCCTCCCATGTTCTGTCTGATATTTTTTGGGTTGAACGGTCAGGTTAGGGAGGTGTTGGTGGGTCACGGCCAGACCAGTGGAGAACCACCGCTTCAGAGACATGATCCCTATAGACCAGGGGGTCAAACTCAGTCACAGCAGGGGCCAGATTCTGGATTCAGGACTAACCTGAGGGCCTAACAGGGTCACCTTTTTAACCATTAACTGTCAACCTCGTTTCACCGGTAACAAAATATGAAAAAAAAGTAGCACTGATGATAAATGATTTTGACATTTAAAAAGTTAAAAAGAGAAGCTTAAAGGCTCCCAATCTGAGAAAAGTAAATTTATTAGTTCAAAAAGGTCAAATTATGAAATTGAAATTAGGAAATAATGTTTTTAAAGGCAAATATATTAGAAAGACAAAATCATGAGTTTAAAAGGTCAAAATATGAAATAAAAATTGTAATCATGGAATTAAAAGTCAAATATGATCCAAAATGTTCAATTCTGAGTCTAAAAGGTCAAACCATGGGATTATGACGTCAAAGTTTAGAGTTGAAATATGAAATAAAATACAAAATAATTGGTTATAAAGGTCAAAATATGACTTAAAATTAGAATTATGAATCTTAAAGCTCAAAATATTTTATGAGAAGTCAAAATTATGAGTTGAAATGCTCCAAGTATGAAATAAAAAGTCAAAGTTCTAAGCTTGAGTCCTAATTGTGAGATGCTAAATTGAAAATGTGAAATTAAAACACAAATTATTCCTTTTCCCACATTCCTGACTTCTTACTGAAATATTTTTCTCCTTCATTTTTCAGATTTTGTGTCTTAACAAGGAAATCTTAAATCACCAGGATAAGCTCACATTTTTATATTTGAGGAAATCTGCAGACCTCAGACTGATGGGACAGTTAGAACAGAAATATCAGATCATCTTGGGGTCCGGATTCGGTCCCCGGGCCTTGAGTTTGACACCCCTGCTCTAGGTGCTTTTATTGTGAGATGGAGTTGTGTTCTTCCAGAGCTCCACCAGAGTGAGTGAAATCATTCGACTGTTTGTACATTTGGATCACTCTGAATCCTGATGAAATGTGTTTGAATGAGATCTCTATCTGGATTTGATGAGGAGCCTTTCTGAAGCAGCAGAACTCTTTTTGTTGGAATATTTTAGAAGCTGATAAAGTAGATCCTCAAACGCTCAGTTTAACAGGCCTCATTCACCAGAATCTTCCCCAGATCTTTCTTTAATTTTTTCTTAAGAACGTTTCAGAGAAACCTCCGTGGGATTCATGGCAGGTTCTTAAACGGCAGATTACTCTCTCCTGTGTTCTGAAGTTGATGAAACGTGAATATTTCTCCTCATCAGCACAGAGAAACACCCCCGTCAGTTTCAGTGAGTATACTTTGATTAAAATGTACATTTACTGACTCTTTAGAATGATGAACATCACTTAAACACATTTCTACTGCTGATGCACTCATAGCCAAGTGTAAAGAGGTTTATATTGTTTTAAATCAGTGTCTGATGATAAAACTACACATGCTACATTTAAAATCATTATTGCAGATCAAACTCTGCAGGATTGAATTAATGCTTGGCATTTTTAACCTGTGTATTTGTGCATATTATATGACTATAAAAATGATTTTTTCATAATAATTCATAAATACAGTCTGTGCTGCTGGGGTCAGTAAGCCTAGGTCCTCTGGTGTTAATTTGGCAGCTATTTTTAATTTTAGTCTAAGTTTAAGTCTTTAAATGAAATGCAGCCTAGCTTTAGTCATTTCTTTTTTTAAGATTTATTTTTGGGCCTTTATTAGAGAGAGGAGGACAGTGGATAGAGTCGGAAACAGAGCGGGGGGGCCACAGGCAGAATTCAAACCCAGGCCTACATGGTGCACGCCTTAAACCACTCAACCATCTGCTCATCCTAGTCATTTCTACCCTTTTTAGTTTTAGTCGATGAAAACTCTAAACATTTTAGTCTAGATTTAGTCCATAAAAAGTCCTCACACTTTAGTCTTTACTTCTAGTCCAAGCATTTATTTTCTTGCCTAAATCTAGTACCAAATCATGGTAGTGTGTTCTCTGTCTAACCTGGGGTCCCTGCTTTCTACAGCTGAGAGGCAGAATAGATACAGATGCATTGTTTTTGACAGATTTACCCACAGTGGAGAAATATCACAGATTCTGAATATCCAACGAAAACTACATTACATTTTAGTCTAGTTTCAGTCATCTTGACGAAAACTAAACTTAGTTCTTGTCAGTTTTAGTCATCACAGATGTGTTTTTGTTAGTCTCAGTCTAGTTTTTGTCTTGACAAAGGCTGTCAACAAACTTTTTTAGTCATAGTTTTAGTCAATGAAATTAACACCGAGGCAGGTGGTGGGCCACAGGGTGGAGGCTCCATGTTGCCTTTCGGGGCTGAGGGCTACAGATTTTGCTGTGCAGGCTTCCCTATTCTGGGTGAGGTGACTCCAGACTGCGGATTCCAAATCATGAAGGCTTTCCTGAATCGCTCCCCTAGAACCAATCTGACTTGGGAGACCCTACCAGGGCCCAGCAGAGCTCCCAAGTTCACTGGGAATGTATGGATGTTAACAGTAAAATATTTCATTCTATTTTATGATGCGATTTTAAATCCATCATATTTAAGTGCTGATGATTGCTAAATTAAACATTTTATCCTGTCATATCAGTCAGGATTTTGTGGGTGTATGTTCAACAGGATTTTGTTTTTAGCTGAGAAAAAATCAGAGAGAGGAGAGCTTTGGTGAACGTCTGGATAAGAGTGTTCAGAAACAAATGTCTTCATCAGAGCAGTTGGTGAATGAGGACCGTTAACTGTCTACTGTCAGGGTTTGATCTTCAATCACAATCATAACCGTCTAATGATGATAATCATACGCAGCAGTTTAATAAATAATCATGACAAAGAAGAGTTTTACCGTAAAATCTGGTATATAAGCTGCAGTCTGTTTCTGAAATCTTCCAAATGGAAAAAGATTTAAACTTTCTTCCTGTGTGACCACTTAAATTTCATCCAGCAAAGTCTAAAATGTGCTGCTATGTCCAGCTGTGTCGCTCTTTTAGTGCCATCTGTTTGGCGTCTGCACATCTATTAGCTATAACACGGTAGCTGGGCTGATAGACTCACAGTAGCTAGTCCCTCTGCCCTCCTCTGTGCTCCACATCGTTTATTTACTTTACAGTATACTTCCTGTTTCAGCAAGATGCATGGTTATGACATGATGATGTGAAAAGCGGTTAAAAAGTGTCAGATCTCATGCAGTGTGACGTCGAAGCTCTTTAAACAGGTATAAAAGTCATCCTGGTATATAAACCAACTTTGAAGATGAAAAATAGGCAGGCTATTAAAAGTGCAGCTTATATACCCGATTTTTACGTTAAAGGGGCTCTATGCAAGATTTAGAAAAGTATCAGTGTAGCGACACCGCCGGCCATTAGGCGAACCACAACAACGTTGTGTTGCTCGTCCACGACGGCGCGCTCCTTGCTTATGAACGAGCCTCCGGTTTATCAGCTGATACACACACAGACCAAGGTGATTTACCGGCATCATGTATACAGAGGAGGTAAGTGAAGAAACACTTAAAAGATCCAACAACTAAAAATGAAAATGAATAAAGTATATTTGAACCTCTAATGCGGAGACGGCACAAAATTAAATATTGGTTCATATGAGGCGATTAAAAAAGGACGATATTTTCGCGACCATTTCTATGAATGAATAACTTCGCTACTTAGTGCAGCATTGACCAATTTAATTGTCTTTTTACGTGTGTAATGTGTAAAGTGTATTGAATGGGACGCGTTTTAGAGCAGAAGCAGCAGGCTAACGTTGCTTAGCTCTGATAATGGAGCCTCGACAGCAGATATCAGATAGCTGACATTATGTGTTGAAGATATTTTACGAACTAAGTATCAAAAAATAAACTCAGTAAGTTGAGTCCAGTGCCAGGAAGCAAGAAAAAGATGCAATATTATCCGGAAAACACTAAATGAGCAACGTGACATTCTCGTTGTTTGGATAGCATCTTCGTAAGCAAGCTAACGTGATGTAGCATACGGTTTATACAACACTACTTTGTATTTCGTGGTCCGGAGTGATGCCTTACCTTTCAACAGAAAGACGGCCATCTCTGGATCGGTATTTATCCCGAGCGAAGCTCCCTCCATTTCCTCAAATGCTCCGCTGATATTTATTTGCGTGGGTCACACTCTCTTTTAGCTTGACGGGCTTCAGCAGGTAAAACTATCTCAGTTTTTCATGTTTTCCTGGAGTTTGTGTGGGTGTTTGGGCTGAGCTAGCCGGTCGTTTACTCGCGGAAGCAGCCTTCTCCATTCAACACGCCGTTGTCAGGTATAAACAGAACAACGGGGTGCGCGCACTACGTAGTACCTGGTGTCACTTCCGTTGAGATTTCGCGGAAAATTCGACACAAATTCTTCACAGAGAAACGACTCACAGGCTTATACAGGCAAACAAGGAAGACATAAAGAGCCTCATTCTTCACATCTGGATAAAGTGCACCATTATATACTCAAAAGTGTGAAGTTTTAAAGCAACAATCTTACATAGAGCCCCTTTAACATTAACATCAACTCAAATAAGGATGGGTAACTAACTTTAACTTTTTACAAAGTCAGTCCAACTGATTTAGCCCGACTCGAATATTATTAAGCTTCAAGCTAAATGGAGGGGCCCAATCTTTGCCCGGGGCCTCTAAATGACTAAAACCGCCCCTGGAGCCTGTAGTCCAGTCCTGTTGAACTTACTGGTTTTGATGGGGAGGTGAAAAAGAGCAGACATTGATTGTCATAACTGTGAAACAGCAGCAGGAAGCTCCAGAGCGGCTATGTGTCGCATGCCTCAGCGGGGAAAATGTCATCGTAAGCGGGCGGCAGGTCCGTGGGCACCGGGTAGGAGAAGGGGAAGCAGTGGTTGAGTTCGGGGTCCGTGGGTGAGTATCCCGGCAGCTCACTGGACGGGTGCCCCCCACACTGGACCTCTGCAGCCGTCTCATCGAACACGTGGAAAAGCCCCAGGTTGATGTAAGACACCGGCTGGAAATCCCCGGAGGAGCAGTCCCGCTCCTCTCTGAACAGGATGGCCCCGGCACGCTGCCTCTGAGCCGCCCTGCTCCTGGACACCTGCTCCCGCTTGTACCTTTTGATGACCACCAGGTTGATGAGGCCGAGGACGCACTCTAAGGTGCTGAGGACCGTGGAGATGACCAGGGTCCGCTGGTAATCCCTCAGCGTCTCGCAGGCTGGGTTGGCAACAGCTGAGTGGAAGCAGTAGTGTGAATATTTCCTCTCCACCAGAGAAGCCGTGTCCCCGTCCACGACCGCCCCGGAGAAGGCGGTGAGCACCCCCAGCAGAAACACCACCACACCGAGGAGGAAGAGGTTCCTGCACCCGGGTTTCTCTCTGCAGCAGAGCAGCGCGGAGCCCAGCAGGAGCTGGCCGACCCCCACCAGGAGCCCGGAGTAGAAGGCTCCCGCTGCGGCGCCGAGGTGGAACTGGGCTTTGACCGTGGAGCCCAGAGAGACGCATCTTAATCCGACCACAAGTTCGCTGAGGGCGCTGAGGAAGAGGAGGCTGCTGGAGAAGACGGTGCACGCGCCTTTCCCACTCAACTTCATTATATCCCACCTCTGCCTTTCTCCAGCCTTCTCCCCCAGTCTTCATCCTCCTTGGTCCGTGCTGGAGGCCCTCTCACACCGGGACATGGTCTGACGGGGACTCCTCTGGGTGAGGATGGGGAGACTCGCCGCTGTGGCGTCTCTTCTTCATCTCCGCCGCTTTAATTCCGAGAAGGCTCTCCTCACGGAGCATCTTATCGACAGTTCCTCCCGGATCAATGAGCAGAGTCCACCACCAGATGCTTCACTCACTCCCAGACTTTGTTAGTCCCTTTGCCTCCTCTTAAAGAGAGAGACGGTCTGCAGACCAACACGGCATTCACATGTGTGCGGGGGGGGGGGGGGGGGTCATCCTATTCAACCTAACTTTATTAACACCTCTTCATCTAAAACAGGGGTGTCAGAGTCTGGATTAAGGTCTGACCTGAGGGTCTAACAGGGTCTAACAGGGTCCCACTGTCAACTTCATTTTTCAGCAGTAATGAATTATGGGGAAAAAAGTTAGCAATGATGATGAAGGATTTTGAGTTAAAATGCTCAAAATCTGAAATAAAAATCAAACTTATTTGTTCCAAAGGTGAAAATACGAAGTTAGATGTTAAAATAATGTTTTAAATAGAAAGTCACAATCATGGTTTTTTAAACATTTATGAACATTTTCAAATTACATCAAGTAAGAGGCAAGGAGACAATGACAAATACATAAACAGTAATATGAAATATTAATAAAAAACCAACAATGACACAAACAAGTAAAATTAAACAAATGAATAAATAAAAAAAATTTAAAAATAAAAGAATGAAAGAGGGCACAAAGCTGTCCATCTCACAAAGGAGGTATATAAGCGAGGTAGGTGGGCAGAGAGAGTATCATTGGTCGTTCACATGCTCTAGCACTGGACTCCATATCCTGGAGAACTTCAGAAGATTACCAGAGAGCTCCTATCTTAGTCTTTCCACGTTTAGCATGCTCATGAGTTCCCTCAACCAAGTCTCAAAGTTGGGAGCTAAATTAGACTTCCACAGTTTCAGGATACTTAGCAATCATACCATGAATCAGAGCAGTACGTATGTTACAGTCCAAGTGTTTCTAAGTATTGGAGTGTCCTAACAGAGCAGGTTCAGGGTCAGCTGTTACAGTGATGTCAAAGGCAGAGGAAAACCACTGGAAAATGAAAGACCTAAAGTTGTGTCATTTCGGGCAGGTCCAGAAGAGATGTGCAAGAGTAGCTTCTGCAGCGTTACATAGTGGAGAGACATTGGGAAATATGAGAGAATAAAAGCACATTAATGCAATAATAGACTAGAAGTATAAATATTACTTTACATATGGTTGTTATTTTATAGAGCTTTATCCATGCAACATTGATATATGAGAGGTTAGACAGTAAATGTGTGGTGAAACCACACCACTATCTGAATGTTCTTAAAGTCCCTGTAAAGTCAAACCCAAACTTTACATCCAAACATCTTAGATATGTTAGAATAAAGATTCTGTAAACATGAGAAAAACACTGAGATCTATGTGGGGCTGAGTTTTGGATTCAGACCGCTAGAAAGTTGGTCACCTCTTTCCCCGGCTTGGTTTAAATTAGGCGGGGCAAATATATGAGCCCATGACATCACCGGTCGCTATGGGGAATTACCCCGCCCCCCCAATGATACAGTGATATAAAACAGTGGTGGGCAACTGCATACCTGCCAACACTCCTGTTTGCCCGGGTTTCTAGGCCCCGCCCACCTTCTGTTTTGTCACTCTTGTAATTTTTGTGTTTCTTATAGAAATACATGAGTTCTAAAATGCAGAATAAAGCATTTTGCTGGTTTCTCTGAGGACACCAAAGTTGCCAGATCATGCATGCATTGCAGAACATGAACAGAACACACCAACATAAAGCTTCAACCCCTCTGTGTCTGTGGTGTGAGGGGATTTAAGCGTGTTTTTGGGACAGTAAGGGTTTTATCCATGTTATTTAGGAAAGCTGGTCATGGATGTGCATGCAGCTGTCTGTTAACGTCTGTAAGAAAGCAGTAGAAATAGATCTTGTGAGGAAATGACTTTTGTATAGTGGTGTTGTAAAGGTAGGAGGCTTACAAACACAGATGCATGCTGGGGATGCTCATTGGTGTAATGATGTTGTGAATGAAGGCAGGGTCTCCCTTCCATGTAAGTGTTAGTTTTTTTTTCATGCTTGTGAAACACTGCCTTAATGGGTCCAATGACGTGCTTGTAGCTTTTCACAGTATTCGTCTCCTAAGCCATAATGTAAGGCCTCTACTGATTGCTTGTTTTACATTTCATATTTCTTACTGTGGGCAAAGAAGCAAAAACAAGCACCAAAAGTTCTGTGAGAAACTTTATTTCCTTTGTAGATAATGTGTAGTCTCACCCAGGGCACCAGAGCTGGTCCGGGACCCATCAGAGGGTAAAGTTCCCATGGAAGTCTGCTCTGCTCTTTTCTTAGTACACCTGAGGGGGCTTCATGTTTGCACGATGACACTCTGCTCCTGCTGCCTGGCTTCAGCTAGAGAGGGTCTTTATAAAATTATAATGAGGGAAGAATGCTGATGGAAGAAACTGGCTCAGGTCGTGATACTATATCCCAGAGAAACTATGACCCACCCTACTTTACCTCTGGCTGGCTAACCCTTATCCTTAACCAAATAACTAACCAGAGTACGTACGGCCGATCAGGCTAAGAAAAAACAGTGCAGCATATTACTGAGTGATGTGTGTTAGATCAGGTTCTCAAATGGTGTGCCAAGGCGCACTAGTGTGCCTTAAGGCAAGTCTAGGTGTGCCGTGGGAATTTGTAACGTACTACAACTTTATGGCGAGTACTGCAACCAGGCCTGCCCACAGATCTGGACCCCTGAAAAACCCCAGAGAATGGGACCTAGCCAGCTGGGATTTATTGATGATGTCAGTGTATGAGTGTTGGATCAGTAGCATTGGTGCTAGCATCCTGGCTAACAGTTACCTCATTAAGAGCTGAGAAGCATGGCGAGCTATTATTGGGTTGGAATTATAAAAGTATGCTATTTTTAACCAAGTTAACCAATTTTTCTACCATTTTACTACTTCTTTTGACAACTTAAACCATTTTGCTGATTTTCTTTTCTTTTCTTTTTTTTTAAGCATTTTTGCCACTTTTTGGGAACTTGTTGGCACCTTTAACCCATTTATGCCCCCTTTTTGCTGCTTTTTGCCCAATTTTAAACTATGGTTTGGCCTTTTTTGCCATTTTTCCCATCACATTTAACCCTTTTTACCACCTTTTAGCAGCTTTTTTGCCACTTTTCTGCCACTTGTGATTTTGCAACCTTTTTGACACTTTCAACCCATTTATGGCACCTTTTTTGCCAATTTTTGCCCACTTTTGCTGTTTGACCACTTTTTTGCCCAATTTTTTCTTTTTGGATCACATTTAACCCCTTTTTTACCACCTTTTGACATCATTTAATTCTTTCAGCCCACTTATAACACATATTTGCCACTATTTTGAAAGTTTGAAAGTTTTTGTCACTTTTAACCCACTTTGCCATCTCCATGATCCCCCAGGTGGCTGGGCCCCAGAAAGTGGTTCCCTTTTTCTCTCCTTATTGGCCATCTTGACTGTAACATCATTTCAAATGTCTATTTTGTATCGCTTTAAATATGGTGTGCCTTGGTCAAAAAAAGTTTGAAAACCACGTTATTAGAGGAATGAAGCCTAGTGTTAGTTCATGCAGGGCACCCCAGCCTCCTCCTTTATAGACTAAAGCTTCACCTCCTCCACCCCAGCCTCCTCCTTTATAGACTAAAGCTTCACCTCCTCCACCCCAGCCTCCTCCTTTATAGACTAAAGCTTCACCTCCTCCACCCCAGCCTCCTCCTTTATAGACTAAAGCTTCACCTCCTCCACCCCAGCCTCCTCCTTTATAGACTAAAGCTTCACCTCCTCCACCCCAGCCTCCTCCTTTATAGACTAAAGCTTCACCTCCTCCAGCCCAGCCTCCTCCTTTATAGACTAAAGCTTCACCTCCTCCACCCCAGCCTCCTCCTTTATAGACTAAAGCTTCACCTCCTCCACCCCAGCCTCCTCCTTTATAGACTAAAGCTTCACCTCCTCCATCTGAGCCTCCTCCTTTATAGACTAAAGCTTCACCTCCTCCACCCCAGCCTCCTCCTTTATAGACTAAAGCTTCACCTCCTCCACCCCAGCCTCCTCCTTTATAGACTAAAGCTTCACCTCCTCCACCCCAGCCTCCTCCTTTATAGAATAAAGCTTCACCTCCTCCACTCAGCCTCCTCCTTTATAGATAAAAGCTTCACCTCCTCCACCCAGCCTCCTCCTTTATAGATTAAAACTCCACCTCCTCCACCCCAGTCTCCTCCTTTATAGACTAAAGCTTCACCTCCTCCACCCCAGCCTCCTCCTTTATAGACTAAAGCTTCACCTCCTCCACCCCAGCCTCCTCCTTTATAGATTAAAGCTTCACCTCCTCCACCCCAGCCTCCTCCTTTATAGACTAAAGCTTCACCTCCTCCACCCCAGCCTGCTCCTTTATAGACTAAAGCTTCACCTCCTCCACCCCAGCCTGCTCCTTTATAGATTACAGCTTCACCTCCTCCACCCCAGCCTCCTCCTTTATAGCATAAAGCTTTTCACCCTCATGCAGATTCATGCTGCTATGGATTAATTGCTCTAAAACTAATTTTATTGTATTGGATATTGATTGTCATAAATGCATCTATCTATATTGGGGGTTTCTAGCCACATGCCTTCTGGAAAGTCAAAGCATGCTGCTTGACTAACCCAGGGATCATCTTTAGAGCAGAGCATTCTCCACCGAGTAAAACTGTAGATCCAGTTTGCAATAAAATGGTTAAAAGTGTGATGAGAGTGTTCCTGAATGAAGTGGGCACAGACTAAAAATAAATAGGTAAACAGGTCCACCCACAGAAATGCCTGGGCCCCTGATGGCACAGCAAAAAGGCCCCCATAAGATGTAATTTATTTATATTAACACTAATTATATCAGTGCTAGAGCTGATTGTTTTGATCGAGTTTCTAACAGGCAGTGCAACCAAAACTTCCCAGTATACATCTGAACAATGCCAGTGAACATATTCAATCATTGCATAACTCTTCATCATGTTCGTTAAAGGTGGATCTTTCTGGAAAAGCATTAATAATAAAGCAGTGAGGCTGTGCTCTGTCCATGGTGCTGAACGCTGCAGTCCGGGCCAGATGGCAGCTGACTTGACTCCTCTACAGCTCTCCACTCAGCCAACCTGAAATTACAGCGGGCGTTTGTAGATGTAGGAGAGGCTGAGCTCCTCGTTTCATCTAGGACACATTCATGTTGGTAGAGACACACTTTCTCTTGGTTTTTTTTTTTTGTTTTTTTGTTTCTACAAACTTTTGTTTAGTGCCTACATGGTGTTGATGATTTTGAAAGCCACAGACAGAGAAGAAGGAGGAAAGAACAAAGGTGGTTGGAGAAAATCTCTAGATACAAAAGAAATGAAGTTAGTGCTG
The DNA here is from genome assembly GCF_018320785.1 of Cheilinus undulatus. Lineage (NCBI taxonomy): Eukaryota > Metazoa > Chordata > Actinopteri > Labriformes > Labridae > Cheilinus > Cheilinus undulatus. The sequence continues at coordinate 1,537,823 of NC_054874.1, read as the reverse complement.
GGTGAGTCATCTGAGGTTGATGCTGTTATGACTAATAGACTTTGAACAGCTCACAGCTTCAGAGGAAATGTTGGAGCTTTTATTCTAACAACTTTCTGGTTAAATTGGAAGATGCTGGGTTTATTTATAAAGTCTGCAGAGGGGGTTCTGATGTCAACATGCTAAAACGACTGTGCTAAAAGCTATCTCAGTTTAACAACCACACTTTGAAAAACACATTTACCTTTGCACATTTGCATGCAGATTTAAGACAGAGCAACCAGAATAGTAACCCTGGGAAGCAGATTGATTGTCCAGATTCCTTCCTGTCATCAGTTTGTTGCCGAGGAGGAGGTTGTAGGTCCTGACGTCTGACCTTCTGAGAACTACTGCTACAGGGGCCATGAGTATCAAAACTACCATCCTAGGGGGTCAGATGGCCTGGCAGTTAAGCCCAGGAGGTCCAGGTTTAATCCATAATTCAGTCACACATAGATCTCAGTGTTCACAGCAACCAGATTTCAGCATTTCTAGAATGTTCAGACATAACGTTTGGATTTCACTTTACAGGATCTTTAGAGCAGTGGCAGACTTATTTTTGATCGCTGTGGCTGCAGAGAGACAGCGTCCTGGATGGAGCAATAAAGCATTAGATTAATTAAGAAATAAAAAAATGAATGCATTAATTATTATCTTAATTAATCACTATTAATGCATTAATGCAGACAACCCTAGTTTTTGTTGCCTCGTTTCTTCTGGATGTGTTTTTCATATCAGCCACTTTTAGCTTCTCCCACACCCTCACCTGGTGTGTGTTTTAGCTCTACCAATTACATGTCAGCACCTCCAAAAAGCCATCATGAGGATTCAGTTATTTAACTTCAATCTAGATCTTTGAAAATATCCCAGGTCATCTCATGTTGAACTGTTACATTAAAAGCTCATGTTTTTGAGTTTATTTATCTAAAACTGAAGAATTTGTGCCGCCATCCCTGAAATCTTTATTAGAAACACAGATTTACTCACAGAAACGAGAACTTCAGTCAAAAACAGATTTCTTCGTTTAAAAGACATGAGCACGTTTATTATCAGTCACATACAGAGAAACTACTCCCACAATTCCAAAGCTGATATTAAAGTTGAAAAATGATACATCACATCTTTAACCACCTCATTATTACGTCGTTCTTCTGGGTAAACAAGACCGGAATAATAAATCCACTTTTCGATGTTTCCATTTAAAACAGAGCTAAGCTTTCCCCTGTCTGGTCTAACTCTCTCCCTTTAGCAGATCTAAGTTAGTGATCACTCTTCACTCATACAGCGTGGAAAGTTAAATATCAGACTCAAAGGTGGCTCTCGACAGTATTTATGAGGGAGGATATGAGTGGAAATGATGCAAAGCTTGTAGAGGTCTAGCTGACGGCCGGTTTCCCAGATTCAGGGACTGATGGTTCAGAAGAATCCGCCATCGGCTCACTGGGGGAATCAATGATCCCAAATTTACTCTTTAACGAACGTCCCAAAAACAGCCAGTACTCCTTACGGATGGTGTCCTTCTCATTGGCCAGAAGTTCACAAATCTTGAAGAAAAGAAAAGAAAAAAAAGAAAAGTCCAGAAATAAAAGTTTCAGCAGTCCATGTCTAGAATCTGAGCAGTCATGAAAACATTTAAATAAGGACTTACTTCTAGAGCCTTCTGTAAAGTCTGCTTTTGCTCCTCTTCCTCCATATTTTCTTTTTGGTTGCTGGTTTCCAGAGCGTCCTCGTAGCAGTCAAACAGAAACGCCAGAAGATACGGCGAGCAGTGTGTCTCCTTCAGCTTTACGATCTTTTCTATCAAACCTGGCTGACACGACAGACCTCGGTCCTGCAGCATCCTGAGGGAAAAACACAGGAGAGGGAATACTGTTGGTTAGAATCACAAAGGCCTGCACTTGTTTTTACCTGTAGGCAAAGCTGCACATAAAGGGGTGAGCTCTTTGGAGCCAAGCCAACCCTGAATAAGCATTCTTAAAAAGCAACACTTTATTTATTTATTTATGCTGTAGTTTGTAGCCTTCTTAAAAATTTAAATACATTTCCTTAGAACCAAATCAAAATGGGTTAAAAAGGTGGTGCAACTGAATTTTAAAGTAGCAGAAATGGGTTAAAAAGGCAGAAAGTGGCAGAAAAAGTGTTGAAAATGGATTAAAAGTGGCAAAAATGGGTTTTAAAGAAGCAAAATGGGCATAACAATGAGTGAAATTTGGTTAAAATTGGCACAAATTGACAAAAAGAAGGTGAAAAGGGATTACAAGTAATAAAAATGGGTCAACAGAGACAACTATAGCTGGGAAGTGGCAAAAATGGGCAGAAAAAAGTGGTGGAAAGGGATTAAAATGTTCTAAAAATTGCTAGGGATCAGCTAAAATCTTTGAAAATTGTGCAAAATTGATAATAAGTGGCAAATAATAGTGGCAAATTGGTTATTTGGCAAAAAAAGCTGTTTAAAGTTGCAAAAATGAAAGAATTTTAAAGTTGCAGAGATGGGTGAAACTAGCAAAAACGGTTAGGGGGTTAAAAGTAGCAAAAATTGATTTAAGGAAGGAGAAATAAGCAGAAAGGTGCTGAAAACGGGTTAAAAGTGACTTAAGAGTGGCAAAAACAAGCACCAAAAATAGTGAAATATGGTTAAAAATAGCAATAATTACCGAAGAGTGTGATGGAAACAGGTTAGTAGTGGTAAATATGGGTCAGTGGGGCATTATAGCTGGATAGTGTGAAAAATGGGCAGAAAAAAAAGTCGTATAAAGGGATTAAAATTTTGTAAAAAATTGCTAAGTATCAGTAAAAATCTTTAAAAATTGTGCAAAATTGATAGAGTGGCAAATAATAGTGCTGAATGGGTTATATGGCAAAAAAGCTGTTTAAAGTTGCAAAAAATGAAAGATTTTTTTAAAGTAGCATAGATGGATTTAAAGATAGAGAAATGGGCAAAAAAGGTGCTGAAAATGGGTTAAAAAGTGGGTTTAGAGTGGCAAAAACAGGCACAAAATAGTGAAACATGGTTAAAAATAGCAATAATTAAGGAAGAGTGTGATGAAAAGGGGTTAGTAGTGAAAAATATGGGTCAGTGGGACAACTATAGCTGGAAAGTGTGAAAAATGGGCAGAAAAAGCTCCAGAAAAGGTGGTGAAATTGGATTAAAATGTGGCAAAAACACACTTGACACACTTTTCAGCTCTAAAATGAGATAAGTGTTAGCCAGGATGCTAACACCAATGCTACTGATCCAACACACATGCTCTAGGCTATCAATAAATCACAGCAGAGTAGGGATGAGTCTCTGGGTTTGTGAGGGGCCAGACGATTCTGTGAGCAGGCCGGCATATGAGCACTTCACTAGACAGACTGACAGTCATTCAGATTTGAATGTTTTGGGTTGACAAAAGGCAGTAACATTAAAAATAAAACAAGATTCTAGTATAAATACAGAAATCCTCATCGTACCCTTTCAGATAGTTCCATACGCTTTCATTGTGAGGAGCCTTCTGGATCTGGTTCAGACAGTACCTTAAACAAAGAGAAGACGCCCGTTTAGACACTCTGCTTCTGCACATGCTAAAGAGGGAGGTGAATGGCAGTAAGTTTTCAGATGTTCTTTTATTTTGAAAGTAAAGAGGAAATGATGCTTATCATCCAAGACAACTGTCATTATTACCAGTATGATTACTAATTGTCAGACTTTAGGAAAGTTAACTTACTCTATCTCCCGCTCTACAACGGCGGGGTCAGAGAAGCCCGTCGTGTGAGAAATCACAAAATGTCTCTGGTTCCATGCTGAGTTATTCCTCACGTCTTCCTCCAAAAGATTCTCCACAAACTCCAGCTCGCTGTCCCACAGTTTGAACTCCTGCAGCATCAGACAAACATCGTATTTAAGAACATGTCTTTAACATGGGCAGTTTGAAGCTGTTCCACTGTACTCCGAGGATGTTCAAACTGCAGAAACCTACCTGGATGACCCACTGCCTGTGCTGCCAGGCGTGGTAGTTCTTTGCATCTTGACTGAGAATGTCTGCGATGAACTCCAGTTCCTCCGAAGCATCGTTCAACCACTCTACTACCATACGTCTGTGATGCCTGGGAAAGGAGGTTTGTAAAGTAAGTTCTGGTTTTTGAGGAATCATTAATGATCTTTAATGATGCCTGTGACCTCAACATACTCTGTCAGCACTCACCAGACTTGGTAGTTCTTGGGTTGCTCCTCTATGATTGCAGTAATGTACCTCATTTCCTCCCTCAGGTCCTTAGACAGAGCTTGAAGCAGCACTCGCCTGTAGTGCCTGCACACATCCAACACAAACTACTGCTTAGATATAGACTCAGAGGGGAAGTTTCATTCAGAGGACTTTGAAACAATACATACAAATATAATAAATACATATTCTAGATCAGTGTTACTCAACCCTGCTCAACCAAAGAGCCAAACTGTTGAAAAATGCCTTTGCAAGAGCCACAATGTAAGTGGGGAAAAGTGGCAAAAATGGGTGCAAAGTCACAACGAAATGAGTTACAGGTGGTCAAAAAGTGGTAAAAATGGGCAAAAAAGCTGAAAAAAGGTGGGAACATGGGAGGAAAGGGGCACTTATTGGCAAAAGGCAGCTTAAATGGGCAAAAACCAACACAAATGGGGATTTTTTTTAAAGCATGATAAAAGTGTCTAAAACTGGTGAAGAAGGGCAGAAATGGATTAAAAGTGGCAAGAAAATGTAAATAAAGAGGCAACAAATTGCAAATTAGGGTAATAAAAATATACAAAATAATAAGGTTGGCAATTCTTTAACTGTAAAATTAACTGAAAAAATTAAAATTATATTATATTATCATTATTATATTATTATAATATAATAATGATAATATTATTATATTATATAATAATATTATATAATATTATCAATTTTATATTATAATAATAATAATTATTATTGGTTTTTTATAGTAAAATGAATTGTAAAAGCAACTGTGTAAGTGTAGGGTAACAAACTGATTAATGTGACTTGCAATGGATAATTTCCGAGGTCAAAGTTTACATTTTTAAGGTTTTTCTGGGGAATAATATTTCAAATTAAGACATAAAAGAGCCACGCGTTGAGTATCACTGTTCTAGATTAATCACACACTAAGTGTCTTTTAATCTTGATGATTATGGCTTACGTGTTATGAAAATAAAAAATCAGCTATCTCTAAATATGATAATATTGTGTAAAAGTCTAACACTTGTCAGTTATTTCAGTCCTTAAAGAGCTCTGATCAGCTCTAATAAACTCCAAACACCTGTAAAGGTTTCCTGAGCCTTCATTCTCTCTCTCTCTGGTTCAGTTCACACCACAATCATGAGAAGACTGCTGAAGACGATCACCGACAGCCTCCACGAGGAGGGTAAGCCACAGAAGGTCCCTGCTGAAGGTCAGGCTGTTCTCAGAGGCTGGATCAGAGCAGATTCATGAAAGTGTGGCAAGACAAGGAGACCGCCCAACAGGGATGAGCTCAGCCTTCAGAGGATCGTCAAACAAAGCAGATTCAAGAACTTAGCGGAGCTTCACGAGGACTGGACTGAGACTGGAGTCAGGGGATCAAGATCCACCACACAGACGGGTCTAGGAAATTGACTACATGTGTGGTGTTCTTAGTGTGGTGCAAATCCTGAATCACAGACCTCATCAGAGTCTCACCTGGACTAAGGACAAACAGAACTGGACCGTTGTGGTCTCAGGGAGAGAGAATCTCTGGGGAAATGTCCAGAGGAAGAGCAAAGAGCTGAAGGCTGCTATCAGAGCAACCTGGGCTTCATAACCCCCCAGCAGGACCGCGGACTGCCCGGCTCCATGACACGAGCAGAGATGAAAGAATACATGAAAAAGGAGCCCAGACCAAGCACTGAGGGATAAATGAGGAGGATTTAACAGAGGGTCAATTATGAATATTTTTTATTTATGTTTTGTAAAATTTAAATATTTAGAAAATTTAGATTTTTGTGAGCTGTAAGCCATAATCATCAAAATTATAACAAAAAAACTTTGAAATATTTCACTTTGTGTGTGTTGAATTTAAAATATGTGGGAGTTTCACTTTATTGATTTAATTACAGAAAGAATGGACTTTTTAATGTTATTTTCTGAAATGCACCTACAGAAAAAATAAAAAACAAGGCTGTGTTCAGAGTGGTTTGAGGAATTTTTTTTCAGCTTTCTCTAAAATGCTTTTCCAAACTTAAGTATGGAGTACTATTTCAAATAGAAAATAAGATCTCTTCTTTCTTAAATCCCACCATGTTTTGAAACTTAAAAATCCTTTGATTTCTCACCAAACCGTGTAGTTGGCAGCATTCAGCTCGATGGCCTCTGCAGTCAAAGCGAAGGCTCGCTCACTTCTCTCATCTTTCTTCAGGAGTGCACGGAAGTAGTCATAAACATCTGCAACTGTTGGAGAAATCACTGCTGAGTATTTACAAGGTCTCATCTCTGTTGTCATAGAGTCATACTGATGTTAAAAGTCTGTCATGTTTATGGATATTTGTGTAGAAATAAACAGGATCTCCCACTGATGTGTAGAAAGTAAATAACTGAAGCTGTCTTCATGCCTGTTTTAGATTATGGAGATGTCATTTTCAGACACGCTTCTGCCACCACTCTAAAATCCTTCTCTGCCCTCAGATTTCTCACAGGTGACCACTATTCCACTCATCACTGCATCCTGTACAATAATATTAATAGATAATAATAATAATAATAATAATAATAATAGACTGTTGCCGGGAAACCAGAGCAGTTGGCAGCAAGAAGGATGCACTCTCGAGTTGTCTCTTGGACTTGTAGTGTTTTTTACAATCAAGTTGACAACATATGTTGAAACCTGTGAAAACAAAGAAGATGGATGGTCCAGGACACCTCTGAGAGAAAGAACGGGAAATTTCCATCAAGAAAAACCCCAAAAAGGTGAAAAGAAGACTTTAGTCTCCACTACAGCTCCTGGCTAGCTTAAAAGCGAACAACTATCAGTAACTAACACATAACACTGCCTGATCAACAGGAAACTACTGAATGCTGCCTACTGAGGTAGCATGGGGCGGTGTGTACGAACGCAGGGGCCCAGCGCTCCATCAGTAGCAGCAAAACAAAGCCCTACACTTACACCAGAACTGACAGCGTGCCCATAGAGTTTACATCTTTCCTGATGGAGATTATCTGGAGAATGGAGCGCTCAGAGACTGACAGGAGGAGGACATGGAGCAGCACATCACCTACAGCCAGTGGGGAGGAGGCAGAGACGGCGTTGTGCGAGAAGGCAGAAACAGGGCAAACGAGCCGGGCTGCAGGCTAAGAGCGGCGCCACACACACACCTGCCCTACCAAGCATCTTTCTCCCAGATGCTCCCTCGCCAGCAGGATGGACGACGTGAGGCTGCAGATTTCTAACCACTGTGTTTGCTGCTACAGAGACTGCCAGACGTAATTTCATTGTGATTTTACAATACAATGACAATTAACATCTATCTGCCTATCTCTCTATCTGTCTATCTATCTATCTATCTATCTCTCTATCTATCTATCTATCTCTCTATCTATCTATCTATCTATCTATCTATCTATCTATCTATCTATCTATCTATCTATCTCTCTATCTATCTATCTATCTATCTCTCTATCTATCTATCTCTCTATCTATCTATCTATCTATCTATCTATCTATCTATCTATCTATCTATCTCTCTATCTATCTATCTATCTGTCTATCTGTCTGTCCGTCTATCTATCTCTCTATCTATCTATCTGTCTATCTCTCTATCTATCTATCTATCTATCTATCTATCTATCTATCTATCTATCTATCTATCTATCTATCTATCTATCTATCTATCTATCTATCTATCTATCTATCTCTCTATCTATCTATCTATCTATCTATCTATCTATCTATCTATCTCTCTCTCTCTATCTATCTATCTCTCTCTCTCTATCTATCTATCTATCTCTCTATCTATCTATCTATCTATCTATCTCTCTATCTATCTATCTATCTATCTATAATGTTGGATGACCTTGGTTGATGGTGAGATGTGAGAGACATTGGTTACTATTGATCTACAAAGCTGAAAATCTGCCTTTTACATCACTTCCTTATTAAAGTGGGCTGACAGTCATTACCACTCTCCATGGACTGGACCCAAAAGTCAATATTCACCACACAGCTGGAACACCTCCCAACATGCTCTAAAACTCAACACAATCATCGGCATGGGGCAAAAACATAACTATGAACAACTGTACTCATGAATGTAACTGAGACAGTGTCTCTTTCAAAGAAAGCCTTGACTGTTTCTGTGAGACGGTGCTAAACCACAGACCACATCCATCACAAAGAAGACCCATGACTGTTGAACAGCTACATCAGACAAGAATGGGACAACATTCCTCTTTTACAGACTCTTGTTGAAAGCAGAGGGGATGCTACACAAAGGTAAACACGGCCCTGTCCCTACTTTTTTCAGATGTGTTGCTGCCATCAAATCTAAGAGATATTTTTAGTAACATGTTAAAATGTCTCAGTTTTATGTCGCTGATTTGTTGTTTATGTTCTACTGTGAGTCAAATGTGGGTTTATGAGAGTTCTCAGTCATTGGCTTCCTTTTATTTATTTACATTTTACACAGCGACCAAACCTTTTTGGTATCAGCTTGTATGAAGGAGGGGTAATGGTAGCAGCTGGAGCTCAGCATCTGTTGTTTTCTGTGTGACTCCTTACATTTCTCAGAATAGGCGATCTTCACTACAGGGTTTGGTCCATCATCCTGGGGAACAGGCTCCAGGTCAGCCCACTCCTTCCTGTCTCTGAAACACAGAACACGGAGGTCATTTCCTGGTTTGAAACCTGAAGAATAGTTTAACTCTCTACTGAATGTGTCAACATTAAAATAAAGCTTTAAATCAGAACATTTCCAGCAACAATCAGTCCTCACAGATGACCTCTGAAGCATGGTTAATGATGCTATTAGACTAGTATGACAGTTATAATTGTACATATTAACTAAATGCCTTAATTACACCAGTCCAGCCTCTCATTAACTCTCCTGTAATCGCAGGGATTAAATGTTAGCCAGAGTCAGAGCTAAGCTAACCCCCAAACACTGATAAAGTAGAGCTAAACTCTACCTGTAGAAGATGTATCGAGTCGGGTCGATGAAATAATCCTCTCCGATGTGGTCCTCGGTCTCTATATCAAACGCTTTATCCTCTTTGACGTCCACGGGTTCATCTAAAGCTTCCACACCTGACATTGTTAACTCACTTTCAGTTAGCTTAGCCGGGCTGGGTCCTCCGTCCGGAAGCACAACAACGCAACTTCCGGCGTAGTGATCGCGTCGCCTTTAGGTACCGTGGGAAACACGGCTTTCTAGGACGGCTGGTTCCAGAATGTCCAGTCTGGGATCTACCAAGTTTTTTCTTTTCAGTGTTAAAATTCAAATCCCATTATTTTTATCATCGTGATGCAAAACTAAGAAGAAAATATGAAACTCCAACCAGGTTATTTAATAAAAAGAATACTTAAAAAGCAACTGCAGCAGGTTCCTTATAACTGATATGGCAAAACATTAGAAATACGATGATGTATATTGTATATTTATTAATATTTTCATGTGCTTTATTTATTTATTTATTTTTACTTTTTGCCCGTTTTTATAAAGTATTTACCATCAAGGAAAAATGGTCTTTTCTGTTTTGTATTTCTGCAGAGGAGTGATCACCAGTTGTTGGCCTTATTTAAAATAAGACTATTATAGAATGTGTATAAAAACAAGATACATGAAAATAAATATATATTAGTTTAAATGTATGTATGGAAGCTGGATAGTTAATGATCACTGAGATGCAGTGGGATTAAAGTGTGCACTTCCTCACACTCCATTTTGGATATGTAAACCAAACTTTTGTATTTGACATTTGTATTGTACTGTACTTTTCTATTTCATGTGAGATTACTATTTTTATGAACATCTTGCATTTTTACATATTCAAAATAAATTTCTATTCTATCTAATTTTAATTGAATTATTATACTTTTAAATAGTAAAATAATGAACCAATACCAGGCCTGAGTAGTCGAACTTGTGCTTATAGAATATTGCAATACTGTATTCAGAATCATGTTAAAGCTTGATGTTAGCCTCTCATTATTCCACTATGTAGTCAGAGCTGGAGTCATGTCTGCAGTTTGGTGATATTTGAACATAAACCAGGATGACGACAGCAGTGGAGAATTAAACCTTCACTGATAAACTCTCGTGGAGGGATAAAGAACGTCTGATCAAAGTGAAACTAACTTTCTGAATTATTCCAAGAACAGTTATGGTTTTATTGAGCACTTATATTTGTACCGTGGTTCAGTGAGTACTCAAATGTTGGTACTTTTACTCATCCTGGTCTGGAAAATGTGGTTTTGGTGCATCCCTAAAATTATATTTCTTAATCGTTTCAAGTGCATTTGCAATGTGAGAAAGTACATTTGTAGAGCAAACAGAGTTTACTAAAGTTAACTTTATCTTAATTTCACTTTAAGTACGTGTAATTATAAAATAAAGTCCGCATGCAGTATTTTATTGGCTGTGTCCCTGAGAATGCTTCAAATAGTCACATTTTAGTGTTTAACTATGAATACACATAGAACTTAACTGTGGTGCTGATTCAGAACAGAAATGTAATAATGGGAAACGTTCATGTGCTTTACTATACTTAGATTTGACATCCTTGATGAATACTATTTTTCCACTAGAGTGAAGAACCTCCAGACTTTAGAGGCTGGTACTGTGACTGTGGCTCCCTCTTCTGGCAGTAATTAATAGTTTTACAGAAAAACGTACTTCAGACTTTTTCTGACAGTTGTCCTTTGGTTGATAGAATTAATATTCCTCCTACAGATTAAATCTGATGTAAATATAAACCAGGATAATTTTCTCTGAGCAGCAGACACTGTAGTTATGATAAACAGAATCACAGTCAAACATTTTTATGGTCAAGCTGATCTTTATTTTTTTGAACTGACGTCTCTGGACATTATAAAAATAAATAGATGATTCACAGTCAGTGGATCGTAATACAAATTGATATCAAAATTATGCATCGGTCAGGATGAAGAATCAAAAACATGCAGTACCACCATTCCATGGATTTTCCAAATACTTGTTTTTTTCATCAAACAAAATCTGTCTTCCAATGAAACGTATCGACAGAATATAAAAAATCACCATTCAAATTAGAACGCTATGCAGGTTGAATATGCTTCTCTCAGGCTAGTGGATGGCTTGACCCAAAGTGTGCTCAATGCGTGTCCTCTTGATCCAGTCCATGTTTTTCAATGTAGCGTCTGGAGGAGGAAGCAGATCAAACCAGGAGTCAGGGTTTATTTTAGGGTAACATTCTATGACCAACAGCTGATGTATCAGGATCATGTGTCACAAACAAACAGTTTTAAGTTATTTATTACCATTAATGATGGATATTTAGTAATCTTAATAATGCTGAGGCATGCTGGGAATTTATTTAACACGTTTTAGCTGTAGTTTAAAAAGGATTTACATGTTTTTGGTACCCTGCAGATAAATCTACAACACTGACACTAAATAAAAACTAGAGTGGCAAATAGAAAAAGCTGCTTCTAACATGACCAGCAGTAAAGATATTATCAGTCATTCAGAGTCTTTCTGTCAGATACTGCGGTCTGGACTGCTGAGAAGTGATGCACTGATTACTGCATTTCTAGTAGCATGTTAGCTAGCAAGTGGATGTTTTCATCAGCTAGCACACAACCAGTACCAAATCAGCGGCGTCTCTAAGAAGGTGTTTGTTGTGGGTGAGACGTGTCATCATTCTACACTTAATTCTCCGAAGGTCTGCACTTATGCACCCAGAATAATTCATATCTAGTACAGATGTGTGTGATTTAGAACACACCTGTTGTCTTTTTAAAGGTCACATATGCAAAAATCACTTTTTCAGGCTTTTCTAACAAAATGATGTGCCCCCTGCCTGTCAACAATCCCCTCAAGTACCAGAAAAATCCATTCCCTCTCCCCCTCTCTTTCTCCACTTTTCAGAAAATGTGTGCTGACACAAGCCATTTTCAGATTTTCCCCTCATGATGTCATGTGGGGAGTTGGCCCCGCCCCCTGGTTCAGTTGGTGCTCCCTGCTTGGAAGAAAGTTCTGCCCTCCTCTCCTGATTCTCCAATCAGCTTCCAGCTAGGAGGAAGACCTGGAATACCACATCAATTCAGCCACATCTATCTCCTGAGAGGGGTGTGGTCAGGGGCGGAGTCAGACAGCTCAGTCACATTAAAAGCCATAGAAACAGCTCGTTGTGAGCAGGGCTGAAACAGAGAGAATGTTTCGGGGACTCCGAGACCGATTTAAACTTGTCTGAAAAGGGTAAAATATGTGACATTTAGGACATGCACATACTACAGCACTGAAAACAATGGACCATCATTCACACGACGTATCCTGAAGCAGAAATGTCTTATTAGGAATCACCAAGAGGATATGGAGCATTTACCTCTCCCTCCAGCGTTCCTCCACACATTTAAAATTAATTTAAAGACTACTCAAACCTGAACGGAGAAAAACAAATACCACTTTTTGCATGGTGAACTGAAAAAATGAGAGGTATAAAGATTTCAGGGTACCCTTGACCAGGATGAGAATTTTCTGATTTAATGGTGTTTATGAAATGTCATATGGTGTAGAGCAAAAGACTGACTTTGGTCATAAACACACGAATGTGAAGATTTCTGGCACACTTAATGCCTCTGTTATATCAATATACAGTATACTGATATATATCAGAACACATTTGTGGTGCTGGGCTGATTCTAAACAGTTGAACTATTAAAAATCAGAATAATTTTAGTCAGGGACCTGTTCAAATAAGGCTGCAGGAAAGTTTAAAGGGGAACCCTGGTAGACCAGGTGTTGGAGAACTATTTTAGTGTTTCACAACAGAACAGAGTTGATTAAATCTAAGAGTGTCAGATAAAATCAGAGATGGTCTGGGGTCCACCAGGATATTCAGAACATCCAATGATGAATTCCCTGAATTATAAAGAATATTTATGCAACAATTTATGGGGGAAGATGATTAAAATCTCATCAGCTTGGCTAAAAAACAAAGACTGGATAAGGACATGCCTTTCTCGAAGTGCCTGCTAAAATGTCAGACCTCTCACTGGTAAAAATCAGACTTTTTATGGCCTAAAATTCTTCTGCACCTCCTTCCTCTCCCTTTCTGCCAGCTTCCTTGCCACTGAAACTTTTCTAGATATTTTAGTCCTGAGCTCATGGTGCATTAATGTTGGATCTTTAACAGAAGAGAGAGTACGGTCTCAGCCCTCTCTGTGAAATGTCCTCAGATAACTCTGGTTATGAATGGCGGCTATACAAATAACGGTTGTTCAATGAGTCTATAAACATTTGATTAAAACAGTCAGACAGATTTTGCTCTCCTGGCACAGGATGAAATGTCATTGTCGTGCATCAAAGTTAATGACAGTGAACATTTACCTTCTAGCAAAATTATACAGTGCTTCTTTTCTCTCCTGAAGAGATAAATGTCTATCAGTTGGTGATTTTCCAAAAGATTTGGCAGCAGGCTGTGAAAGAGAAGACGGATAGTTATAAGTTTGGAAATAAAAAGCCAAATAAATCACATTTAAAAACAAATCAGCTGATCTGATGTACGAGTCAGCTTCATCAGAGATAACTTTCTAATAAAATTAAATCTGATTTAACCACACGTCCATTAAGCCTGAAGAGTCAAACCTTTATGGTGGGAGCAGAACTAGAGGAGTAAATGTTCCTTGAAGGCCCTAATGTTGACGTCCCAGTTGCTTCCATCTGGGTTTCCTCCTTGTTCTCAAGCAGATTTGTGATGGTCGTGTCAACACAGTTGGTTTTTGCTGCAGAAGATAAAAATAGAAGGAGCATGGCACTGAGGGGTTATAATAAGAAAAGGTAGATACAGAAAACAAAACCATACTGGAACAGAGTTTGACTAGCATGCTCATGAGCTCAGGGCAGAACCTGGACCTTACCCAAGTCCTTCATGATGACATTCAGGGGGACATGAGGCAGCACGTCCTTCACCTGTTGGGCCATTTTGGTGATCCTGTGATCATCTGTGCCCAAACTCTGGACCATGAAACCAAGGCCAATAGATGCAGGTCTGACATCTGAAGAAAGAAGCAGACCATCTGACACCCCCACAAAACTCAAACCTTATCAGCCTGATACTGACATAAAGAATTACACAGAGGGAATCCGCATTTACTCCACTTACTTGTTGATGCTTGTGGTAAAGTGTGTCTTTTCCTTTTGATGTGCTCTGCTTTATCAGCTTTAGTGATCTTAGTGGACACCAACCCAAGTTCACTGGCTAGCAGCTGAAATTAGAGAGTGGGACGGGACAACTTCAGAGGACGAGGGCAGCAGAGGAGGAAGTGGGAACGCTGGGATATGGAAGGAAAACTCTCAAAGGAAACAAAAATCTAACGCTGTTTAGGTTCAGGCTTAGTTCGAAAGGGGGTCATCATTTAGACCCTGGTAGTTCTAAAGGGGTCCATCATTTACACCCTGGTAGTTCTAAAGGGGGTCATCATTTAGACCCTGGTAGTTTTTTATTTCTGTGTTCAAAGTAAAATAATATTGGACTATTAAATAAACCTAGGATGTTTAGATAAACTGCGTTAACATTTCCTTACTCTTCTTAGCAGCACTTTTGAAATATTCTGAAATACTGACATTGTTATAGGGGGGTTTATAATTTAGTCTCAGGACACACAGGACCTTCTTTATGAGAAACTGTGACCCAAAATTCTCAACCACTCAGATTTACTGAGTGAAAAATGTTGCAGTTTGAAGCTCAGATGGGGAAAACATGACTGAATAAAAGACTCAACAAATAAAATCATATTGAACCAAAGTGTTCTGAAGGAGACAATAAAGCGTGCAACAATTACAATTTCAAAATATACCGCACTGGTAATGAACCTGAATTGATCGTGACTGATCCTGACAGCCCTTTTTTAGCAATGTTTACTGATAGAAATCTAACCTTTCATGCTTTAAGCTGAACTAAAACACTGATTTTACCTCCTGGACTTTGTTGGCAAAGTCCTGCGTCGGCTCGCCGTCTTGTCTGGATATGGGTGGGAGCCAACTGGGATAAAAATGAACAAAAGAAACAGGGAAAGTTACTCTGGAAACAAGCCCAGTACAACTACATCACTGATGTTCAAACTCAGCTGAAAACCTTCTACATTAACTGTTTTAAACAGTGTTCATTCATCAACAGTGAAATGGTGAACGTGGTTAATGGGCCTGAGCTTCTGAGCTGCTTTTACACCACAGGTTTCTATTTCCTGTTGTGTGCCATGAATAAAAATTTAACATCTCAGTATAAAAGGAGCACACCAGCAGCATGTCTACCCATCATGCATCTGCACAGTATCAGGATTCTAATAGAGGATGGAGATTATGATACAATTATTTAGTACCTTACATGATACACTGTACACGGAACAAAAAAAGTCCACAAGAGCTCCATCAGCCAGCTGGACTCTGGTGTACTCTGAGGACAGACAAATACAACAAAAAGTCAGTTATAATGTTATATAATCTCCTGAACACAGCTACGTTCTGCAACACAAGACTGGGTTATTCTTGGCTCTGGATTAGAAGAAAGCAGCCCACGCTAATCTGCTTACATCCAAGATATATAGCTCATTTATAAATGGTACTCCAGATTAATTATTTACTTCTATTGATTCTCTTCCTTCCTCTGTTAGTTAACACTACTCTGTTGTTTTGTGGAGGCTGACAGGCTGATAAACGGTCTCTTTGTACCAATCATTAAACACTCAATGCATTCTGTTCAGCATTAAAGATTTACACAATGAATGCCATAAATAAACAACAAATACCATCATAATAAAACATCCCAACGTGCAAGCTCAATGAACATTACCAAAGCAATCAACGGTCTGGTCACCCTTAAGGCCACAGGTTGAATGGAATCAGTCAGGGAGAAAGGCCAGGAGCTGGGAGTGAAGACGAAATATTTCAGTAGTTAATTCAGCTGAATAAGTAAAATCTTTCCATGTTTAAACTACAGGGGACTCTAAACAAAAGACATTTAGTACAATATACAAAGTCCTGAGAGTCACAGGGCAAAAAGGAGTATGCTAGCAGTGTTTAGTCAACGGCACATTGGAGTTTTGATCTGGCGGGTCACTTTAAAACTAGCAGTTTGACTTCAGTTCCTGCAGAGGCAGGCAATGAGAAATTCTTGTTGAAGGGCTCAGACCAGCTGGAGGAGCTTTAGTACATCTTCAGAGGTAGGGATGGAAATCATTCATTTAAAAAAAAAAATTTAAACATCTTTTTATTGAGTTTTCAATTTAAACACAACACAAACGAATTTCACTGCGTATCACAGTATAGTGCAAAAAATAAGATACAAATTACAAAACAAACAAAAAGACAACACCTCTCTTGAAGTCCAAATGTCTCCACATTTTTCCTCCCAAACTATCCCACCACCCAATCCCATCCCTCTCTCCCACCCCAAAAAGGCTACTATTGTTCACAAAGAAAATTTTAAAAAGATAAATGAACAAACAATCAAGATTGAGCTGCTACACACATTGAATCCCAGAATCATTAAGTTGAGTCTTTATCCCAGTAACAGTTGTAAAATAAGATATGAATGGAAACCAAATTCTTCTAAACTCTTCCATTTAGCTCCTTATGGTATACTTAATCTTTTCTAGCTTTAGATGGAACATGACATCCTTCAACCATCTAGCATGGGGAGGAGGCTTTGAATCCTTGGAAATCATTCATTTTGACTGATAATTACACCCTTAAGCTGGGTGGACACTGAGTGAATTTCATCCAATCAGCCACCAATGTTGAGTCGCTCGATTCACTTGGAAGTTGCGCCAACTTTCAGTCAGATCGTGCATCATTTGTCGTGCTGTGTACCGGGGGATACAACGACCCTGCACAAGCTTCATACTGTATAATGTGAGCAAATAAATTGTGCGTGATAGTCGTGGGTCGTTGGCGATTCAGTTGCTCAGTATGAGCTGACATTCCACCACAACTGTCACAAAGTCGGCTTGAAACTGCAGTGTATGCCTGGCTTTATTGATACTCCTTATTGATCGGAGCTCTTATTGATACTACTACTAATGTCAGGCATTTCCACCAAAAACAGTTTCCATTAGAGGGAGGACAGGAAAGCTTCAGCTTTGCTCTGCTGTGCTGTTACCTTTACATCAACAGTGAAAGCAGCACCACATTTCCTGAACTTATCAATACTTGAGCAGCGACCAGTCAGCAAGTGTTACCATTTAAGTCAAAGTTATTGATCAATGCGTCATGTGCCATTACATTAAGAAGTGAGATCCTCTATCAGAATCGTTGACACTAACCTGAACCTGAGCAGGCCAGCGCGGCCGTTTGTGGTATCCTCTTCAGGAAACAGGAGCAATGGTGGGATACCTTCACTGGAGCAGTATCTCTGCAGAGACTCTTCTATCGCACCTGGAGCAGATGCTGAGTGGATTTCCATGAAGCCTCTGGCCCAGCACACAAAGCCTGTTGAGCCCTCAAGCTGGGGCTGATGAGGAGAAACAAAGCGAGCTTGTCTTACACTACAGTGCATGTTAACACAGCAAAGCATGGTGCAGTTTGATCAACAAAAATCAGACTAGATAGATATCCTGGGCTCTCATTTATAATTAAGAACTGAGTTTAAAATCTATGCTAAAGATTGTACTGCAACATCTGAACCTTGGAAACCAAGCATGATATGATAAAAACGTCATAAACCTGATGTCAGTCTTCCTGACTGTAGAGGAGGCAGGCAGTAGTCTTAAAAATGACACACAGTTCAACAAGGTAATTATCACAGACTCATTAAGAAACAGAAACTCACAGTATTGCAGGGGGTCAGGAGGTTGATGATGTTGTGGTCAAAGTCTGTCACATGGTTGCATATGTAGAGCTTGGTGTTCTTGTCTCTGAAGCGAGGGTTTCTTTGTCTCACATGCATCCCCAGGACGGAGCACATTATTCTAACAATAAATCTGAAGAAAGACGAGAAACGTGGACAGGTGTGTTTAAAAAACATCAAAGCTGTAGTAAACACTTTAACACTTGTTTTCAGCTGTACACTGAAGTATCTGACTGAACTAAGATAAAACACTTCAATGCTGCTGTTATTTCTGGGACCTTGAAAGAATTTGGGAAAGGTTTAATGGTATGTAATTAGTTACCGCTCAGTCCTACAGGATACAGCATAACAGCTCAGTGAGCACAAACTAAACCATTAAAATTAAGAAGCAGCCAGCTACAATATTTTTCTTATGTGTAGTCATTTTAGTTGAAAGAGGCGGTCATGCTGCCAATTCTTTGTATTATAACCACAGAAAGTGTGTTAGTATGGAAAGAGATTTGGGTCAAAAAGATTCAAACAAAACTTTTTCAGTATCAAACAAAAATTAGCATTTGAGAACAAAAAAATGTGATCCAAGCAAAAAACTGTTCACTTCAAGAGAACAAATTTGAAATACCAACCAAATTATTAGTCTTTGAATGTTGAACATCTATCTTTCTGTTTACAGTTTCTGGTTTTCTCTCAGTGATCAGACTTTTGCTCTCGCTCCTCTGTTTTGCGTTTGCTCTGCCTGATCCTTCATTTGCATTTCTTGAGTTTTTGGTCTCAGTTCTGACACAAATGTCACATATGGGCGGGCTTTTCTGGGGTGTATCCCTATTGGCCAATGAGTTTTTGAGTAACAGCTGAGTAACTCCAGATGCACCGGAAGCTGTTGTTCAGCTCACGTCTGGGAAATTTAAGGAAACCAGAGGACTATGGTTTTTACATCAGCTTGACTGAATCATTGATGCTTTATTAAATCTAACTGTTGATGAAACAGGTTTATTTGTCAGTGCAGTAGTAGATGTTGTATTGTTTCGTACACATACGTGTTTTATCGAGTTTTCCAGCCACTTCAGGTGTCGTCTTCAGTTAGAACGTAAACTATGCCTAAGTCATCAGCTTGTCCATCATCTCAGCAGTATTATAGATGACTGTCACTCAGGGAACCTGGGTTCGCATCCTGCTATTTTATAGTTAACGATGTCTGTATGTTTTTTAAAATTATCTTAAAATGAAAAAATGATTTGGTTGCTATTTCAAATTTGTTCTCTTGATGTGAACATTTTTTTGTTCTCAAATGCTAATTTTTGTTTGATACTGAAAAAGTTTTGTTTGAATCTTTTTGACACAAATCTCATTCCATATGTTAGCACTAATCATAATTAACCGTTTCTAAAAACATCAATATCAACTGTGCACACTCAGTACTGTTTTGACAAACCCGTGTCTACCACCATAGTAATGGTGCCCCAGTAAAGCTATTATTCACGCTAAGAGTTCTGTTAAAAAGGATGATATAAAATAATTACCTTCTAATGAAACTTTCTGGAAGTGCACAGCTGACCAAGAACACGTGAACGCCGATAAAGATCCGTATGAACATCAAACAAACGCCAACAGGAAAGTAAACCAGCAACAGCAACAGGATGACTGTGTCTCTGGGAAACCTGCAGAGAGAAACAGAGTTACAGAAACGTAGTCATCGGCATCTGAAATGAGCCAACAGACCGTGTCAGTTACAGTGGAAAACACTAAAGCAATAAGAAAAGTGTGAATAAATCAGACTCTGAACAAGCCTTGTTGACTTAATTCATCTCAAACACTCGTGTAGTTCTACTAAACCACCAAAGGCTTATGCATCAGTAGCTCTTCTTGGTTTTAGTAGCTTTGTTCTCCAGAGAGTAACCGCTGACATGTGAGTGAGATGTAACGCTGAAGAACCAAGACCAGCTCATACTGCTGCCATACAACATAAAAAACTGATTAACTAACTAAACATTCAGTTTGAATTCTAAAAGCATGTGCATACGGCTAAATTTATATGAATGTACAACACTCACATTAATGTGAGATCCATACTTTCATTGGTTTAAATCAGGGGTGTGAAAGTCAATCATGGATTTTGAATTTAGGCCTAGCCTAAGAGCCTAACAAAGTCAACTTTTAAACATAGTAAAATAAGAAAAAAATAAAAATAAAACTGATAATAAATCATTCTAAGATGAAAAAGAATCATACTGGTAAGTCCAAGGGCTCAACGTCTGAGATAAAAAGTCAAACGTATTAATTCAAAAGGTCAAAACACAAGTCAAAATCACAAGTTTTAAAGGTAAAAATATGATAATGGCTGTCTTTTCCCACCTTCCTGACTATTTATCTAATTATTTTACTCTTTACTTTTTCAGACTTTTATAATTTGACATGGATATTTTAAATCATCATGGTAAAGTTTACACGTTTTAACGGAGGAAAGCTACAGACCTCATACTAGTAGGTTATAATAGAATAATACAATACAATAACTTTATTTATCCCCACAGGGAAATTCAATTGTCTGGAGTCTCTCTCATCTATTTACAGTAGAATTATAAATTGCTGATGGTATGAAAGATCGTATGATCTTACGGGCCATATACAACTGTACCACGGGCCAGATTTGGCCCCTGGGTCTTGAGTTGGACACCCCTTGTTTAAAATAATCTGAAGAAAATACTGACATACCTTGAATGCTTTCTACCTAATCTCTGCTTGTGTTTTCACAGATTATACGCATAGTGAAGAAATGTTCATTTCATCAACTAAAGCTCTGACTAAAAATACGCATCAACCACCTTTTTTTCACAAGAATTTAGAAAACGTGTGGTTTTTAGGGAATATTTTGTCTTTATATCCCTATAGCTATCAAATCAAACCTTAAAAATGGATATTATTGAAACAGTCTTATCAGAAATACATGTGTCAGCGATCATTAGTAAATGTGATGCATGATAAACACATGGCCTACTCATCATTCAAGTCTTAATTCAATCGGTAAGATTTGTGTTAACGTAACACTTCAGGATCTTGAGAGTGCAATCTTCCTTGCCTGAGATTTAAAAGAAAATACTTAATGCCTGTGTGTTTCTCACTAATCAGGACACAGCATAGTAGAGTCCCCCTACCCTGTGATAGACATCAGAGAAACCCAGAAATAAGGAGCTACATCAATTCACTCCCTTTCCTTTGAGTGGCTGTAGCAGAGGCAGTAGGGGCTGTTTTCATTGTCACTGCTTTAAAATGGAAGGAAATACAACTACTAACTAGGGCAGAATGATTTGCAAAAATAATCTTAATTGCGATTTTTTTTCCCAATATTGCGATTGCGATTTAATATGCGGTTCTTATTAGGTTCCTCAACTTCTGCATTTTTCAACAAATTCAAGCAATAAAACATTCTATATTATAACTTACAGTTAGTCAGGAACACTCATCATACATTTAACCATTTTATTGCAAAATGAATATACAATTTAACTTGGCAGAGAAGGCTCTGCTCTAAAGATGCTCCCTGGGTTAGTCAAGTAGCATGCTTTGACTCCTCAGGGAGTGCATGGCTAGGAACCCCCATATGAATAGATCCATGAATGACAATGTGCATTGAAAACAAAGAAATTATTTTAGAAGCAATTTATCTACAGTAGCATGAATCTGAATATGAGGGTGCAACAAGCTTTAAGCTAAAAAGGAGGCAGCTGGGGTGGAGGAGGTGAAGCTAGGGTTAGGGTTAGCTGGGGGTATGAACTAATAGCAGTCTTCATCAATATTAGACAAAATGAACTGGTGATTTCTGCTCATGTTGCAAATTTGAAACCCACTGCTTTATACCGCTTTCCACATTATTAAGCAAATGACATTTTTCTCTTATTTTCCCAAATATTAATGCAAATGACAGAGTATTTTTCAAGTCATTAGCCATTACAGCATAATTCAAATGTTTTTGAACAAACTTCATTATGATAACCATTTGTTTTTTTAAATAAAAACCCTAAACGCACTTTTCCACATGTTCCACATTATTAAGCAGGCCGCAGGTTTCAGCAACCTGGGAAAGAAAAAGGATCTCTGCTGCCGAAAAGTGTCAAATAGTGTAATGCCTTGGACAAGGAATGAAAACATGAGATATTTCATGAAAAATTAATCGTGATCATCATACTGTGAAGGAATTTGTGGCTGATTCAGAGCACAGACGGGTTCACGCAGATAAAGGCATAATGCGGAAGGTTTCTGACAGACAAATTCATCAGATTAAGAGAGCAGATGCTAAAATGCCATTACAAAGCAGCAAACAGGTATTTGAAGCTGCTGGTGCCTCTGGAGTCCCACCAACCTCAAGGTGTAGGATCCTCCAGAGGCTTGCAGTCGTGTATAAACCTACTATTCAGCCCCCACTAACCAATGCTCACAAGCAGAAACGGTTGCAGTGGGCCCAGAAATACATGAAGACTCATTTTCAAACAGTCTTGTTGACTGATGAGTGCCGTGCAACCCTGGATGGTCCAGATGGAGGAGTAGTGGATGGTTGGTGGATGGCCACCATGTCCCAACAAGGTTATGACGTCAGCAAGGGGGTGGAGTCATGTTTTGGGCAAAATTCATGAGGAGAGAGCTGATAGGCCCCTTTAGGGTCCCTGAAGGTGTGAAAATGACCTCGGCAAAGTATATAGAGTTTCTGACTGACCACTTTCTTTCATGGTACAAAAAGAAGAACCGTGCCTTCTGTAGAAAAATTATGTTCATGCATGACAATACACCACCTCATGCTGCAAAGAATCCCTCTGTGTCATTGGCTGCTATGGGCATAAAAGGAGAGAAACTCATGGTGTGGCCCCCATCCTCCCCTGACCTTTAACCCTACTGAGAACCTTTGGAGCATCCTCAAGCTAAAGATCTATGAGGGTGGGAGGCAGTTCACATCAGAACAGCAGCTCTGGGAGGATATTCTGACATCCTGCAAAGAAATTCAAGCAGAAACTCTCCAAAAACTCACAAGTTCAATGGATGCAAGAATAGTGAAGGAGATATCAGAGAAGGGCTCCTATGTTAACATGGAACTTGGCCTGTTCAGATGTTTTTGATTGAAATAGCTTTGATATCAGTTAGGCCTGCAATGATTGGTCGACATAATCATTTGTGTCGACTATAAAAATTTGTCGACGCAGGAATTCAAGTGTTGACGCGTCGTATTATTGTTTTTTATGTTGGTAAAATCTAGTACTGGCCAGTAAGGACTCATCTGTACTTGCAGTTCACTACAGGAAGTGGTGGGGGCAGTATCGCTCCCACTGTTTAAATTATTCACAGAAACTGAGAAGAAGTTAAGCATGGTGGAAAGCACGGAGAACACACCAAAAAGCTGACCCAGAGCTTCTAAAGTTTGGGAACATTTTACAGAAAACAAATTGGCGAAACAAGTCAACTGCAAACTGTGTCAAGTCAAACTCTCGTACCATGGCAGCACTACGGCAAGGCACGAACACACACACTGTAGCTGCCGCGGCTTCAAATACTGCGAGTGGGTAAGTTTGCAAGTTGCATGATTATCTTTTAGGTCTTTTGCATTTAGTTACTGAGCCCTTTGTGCCTCAGGTACGAGGATTAATTCCAGTAGCCTACTTATAACGTTAGTGCCGTACGTTAATCAGTCAGAAAACCATCTTTGATATTTGCTAGGGTAACGGTTTTTCAGTAACGCTATTTAGTGTGCATTTTACTTTAGTTATCAGTTCAATACTTTTATATTAGAGGAAAAACAAACCTTGATGATGTAGGAACTTGACATGTCATGTCAGTTTGCTAAACCATTAAGTTTTCACAGATGTGCATGCATAAGAAGGCAAGGTAAAACAGGGATCCATAATAGTATGCCAGATAGCCACGATTACTCGACTAATCGCAAAAATAATTGTTGGGTTAGTCGACATAAAAAATAATCTTTTGTTGCAGCCCTAATTTCAGTAAATATGACCTCCTAATGCTGAAAATTCAATGAATGACCATTTTCAGTTCTTTACAAACTATAAAATGTTTTAAAACTCTTTCGTGCTAAATAATGTGAAACAGTCCATTCTGTTTTTTTTTTTAAAATAATGGTTATCATTATGAAGTTTGTTCAAAATCATTTGAATTATGCTCTAACGGCTGACGATTTGAAAAATACTCTGACTGTCATTTGCATTAATATTGTGGAAAATAAGAGAAAAATGTCATTTGCTTAACAAAGTTGAAAGCGGTGTCGTGTCCCCCACCCTGTGATAGACATCAGAGAAACCCAGAAATAAGGAGCTACATTAATTCACTCCCTTTCCTGTGAGCGGCTGTAGCAGAGGCAGTAGGGCTGTTTTCACTGACACTGCTTTAAATGGAAGTAAATATAAATACTTAAACATTAATACTTTCATTAAACCAAAATATTTGATTTTGTTCTTTGAAAGTTTGTCCCCCAAAGTGTCTGTGCAAACAAAATCTGCCCCATGCACAAATAAAGCATGAATCCTGGTCTCCTAGGAGGTTATAAGAGGTTTTAAATTATTAACGCGCAAGCAGATTGTTGACCATCAACAGGATTATTTTCAGTTCATTATTCATAACGATTAATCGACGGTGATTATTAGAACAACGCGCCCGCTGTAGTCACTGACGTCCGCAGCTCTGCTCCTTCAGTCGTTATTACACGTGTCTCTAAATGCTTGGCAGTCAGCTGCTGGAGACTCAGAGGTTCCTACAGATAAAGATCTAAAACCAAGACCAGTACGGACCCAGCATGCTCTCATAAATCATCTGATCATTTTAAAATGTTTGATCGAGGCACAATTACACACTTTAAATCAAAACAGCCGCGCTGGTAATGGCTCAGCTCTGTAGAAAACAAGGTCAAAGGTTAAATAAAGTGTCAAGGATCTGCTTCCAACGTTTTAGAATTAACTGTCTGCTATCAGACTAGAATATAACGACTCAAATACCAACTCTCAATACTAATACCACTGTTGGCTCTAAGTAACATAGTGCAAAGATAAACTGTGGTGTTTGTAATTGATAAATCAGCTTTATTGTGATCTTCATCGTCGATAAACTGCGCTGAGAGGGTAGCTTTTGTTGAAAAAGTTTATAAATGTCACCAGTTAGCGTCGTTAGCCTTGGATAGCTAAAGCCAGATGTCACTGATTAGATAATACAACAAGTTTAGCACAAAATAAACCCCCTCCATGTAACAGGATGTGTGTCAAAGCAGAGTTTAAGTCAAATGATGGACTTACCGACGAAAATCAAACATTTCTTCAACCCCCCGGGTCTCCATGTCTGTCAGACAGTAGCTCTGAGGCTAATGCTAAGAAAACAACCTGATCTTTGACAACAGATTAGTCATTACGTTAACAAAAGCTATGTGGTCGTCCTGGGAGTAAAATAACAGCTCACATAATCCCGAGTGGCTACATGGATGGGAGTAAAATGTTTTAAGACGACCTATTTCAGTGACTTTAAACTGTTAGCAGTTGTTCATATCGGCCGCGACGTTAGCATCTGTGTTTGTCCAGCCGTCTTCTTCTTCTTCTCTGGTTTACAGGGTTGACGCATCGACGCTGCTGCCCCCTGCCGTTCGTCATTCACCTGCCCTGTAAAGTCCAGTACTGTTTCATGTTTTACATCAGTTACCCAGATTTAATGATATTCTCATATTGTAGACAGGTCCTCCAGCTGATCCTGGGTCCCTGAACGGCTTCCTCGCTTTGTCAGAGAAGTTTTAGCAGAGGATGAGGAGAAAGGATGAGGGGAGATGAGGGGAGAACTTTCTAGGGCTCTGGGTCATCAATATGATGGTCCAGTTAAACCAGTGATACTCAACCTGTGGCTCTGGAGCCACATGTGGCTCTTTTGTGATTATTTGTGGCTCTTTTATGTCTTAATTTCAAATATTATTCCCCCAGAAAACCTTAAAAAGGGAAACATTTTTGCCCATTTTCACCAGTTTTTGCCCCTTTTACCCATTTAAGCTACCTTTTGCCATTAAATACCACTTTTTTCCTACTTTTTTTGTCCATTTTGCCACTTTCATTGCAACTTTTATCCCATTTTTGCCCCTTTCAACAATTTTTCTTCCAATTTTCATCCATTTAGGTTCCTTTTGTCATTAAATACCACCTTTTTCCTAGTTTTACCCCATTTTAGCCACGCCTTTTACCACTTTTATCCCATTTTTGCCCATTTTCACATTTTTTTTTGTGCCACTTTTCACCCATTGAAGCTATCTTTTGCTATTTAATACCACTTGTTTAATCTTTTTTTGCCCGTTTTTGCCACTTCTATTTGCCACTTTATCCCATGTTTTCCTTTTTTTCAACAGTTTTTGCCACTTTTCACCTATTTAAGCTATCTTTTGCCAGTAAATACCACTTGTTTCCCCCTTTTTTTTTTTTTTTTTTTTACCCATTTTTGCCCTTTTCGCTCTTTTTTTGGTCACATTTGGACCATTTTATGTCATCTATAACCAGTTTTTTTTTATCACTTCTCATCCTTTTTGTGCTACTTTCTGTCCCATTTTTAACTTTTACTCCCCATTCTTACCCCTTTTCATCCATTTTTGTTGCTTTTTGACCATTTTTGCCACCTTAAACTTATTTCTAATGCTTCTTCAAGCTGTTTTTGCTTCACCGCTTGGATTGTGGCTCTTGCAAAGGTATTTTTCAACAATTTGGCTCTTTGGTTGAGTAACACTGAGTTAAACGGTAATATCAATATTTTATTTTACCTGATTTAACACTCCTATCCTGGCTGCTGAGGGTGACATGGGTTGGATTCCTGGTTCAATCAGGAGGAAATGTGATATGATAAGACTATGGAATCGTTTTATCAATACGCCTGATAATAGGATCAATAAGAAATTTTTTCTTTGGATGAGAGTTAAAAATTCTTCATGGGCTGCAGAGCTTCATGCTATTTTTGGTGAAGCTGAGTTACAATATGTATATAGAAAGAATTTACCATGCAGCGTTAAAACAATTAGAGAGAAGTTACTATCTAGATTTGAATATAAATGGTTAAATGATGTCTTGGAAAAACCTAAACTGAGGACATATATTCAAATCAAGCATGATTATGGTACTGAATTTTATGTTAAAGCTTACATAACAAGAAGTCAGAGATCTTTGGTTGCCCAGCTAAGAACAGGAATCCAGGTTTAAAACATCCCTGTGGAGCAGAGACTGTGAACTCTGTGATTTAGGAGAAGTTGAGAATAAACCCCATTTTCTTTTGTACTGTCCTTTCTATGATGAATTAAGATTACCTTTGGTGACTGAAATGTACTTAAAAAATCCTGAAATATTCTGGAGCAATGATGATGACAGGATGGAATAGTTGTTTACTTTTAATATTTATAAGTTGGCCACTTTCGTTGCAAAAGCCTGGAAGAAGCGGCAGGATGGTTTAACTAGTCTACTATATTACTGAGCGTCTACTTTTGGTTTCTGGTCTTTCTGTAAAGATAACGGTGTCTTGTAAGCACATTTGGGCTGGCCAGATTGTTTATGCATGACACAATAATAAAATTTAATCTAATCTCATCTAATCCTATAAAAGCAACACATATTTTTATTCATGCTACTGTATATAACCTTCTCAAAAATGAAAATTCCTGTCTTAAAACAGAATCAAAAGGGGCTGCAAGT
The DNA here is from genome assembly GCF_018320785.1 of Cheilinus undulatus. Lineage (NCBI taxonomy): Eukaryota > Metazoa > Chordata > Actinopteri > Labriformes > Labridae > Cheilinus > Cheilinus undulatus. The sequence goes on along the minus strand of NC_054874.1, from coordinate 1,510,105 downwards.
GGCAAAAATGGGCAGAAAAGGTGGTGCAATTACATTTTTAAAGTAGCAGAAAAGGGTTCAAGTAGCAGGCAGAAAAAGTGGTGAAAATGGATTCAGAAGTGGCAAAAAATAGGCATAACAAATCCTCAAACGTGGTTAAAATGAGCAGAAATCAACAAGGAGCGTGGTGGTAAAAGAGGTCAACGAGGCGACTATGGCTGGGCAGTAAAGTGGCGACTGACAGCACTCGTCTTTATACATCAGGGTATTACAAATGAAGATTTCATTACTGTTTTCATTGTCAATATGTGTACCATTTAATGTGCTGAGACCTTTCAGTTTAAAAAAAAAAAAGCACGTCATATCAAAATGCTTGTTTACAGAATGAACACAGCAGCACCACCTGGTGTCCAAACTAGAAAATACAACACAGTCAAACACAAGATTCATACTCTAAATTCCCCCCAGTCACAAATAAGGCTGCATTCAACATAACTGATATAATTAATAACTTTATTGCCAAAGCTCAGTACACATTAAGGGTTGGAAATGGTTCATTACACCATTGAAAATCTGCACATAGTCTTTCTAGTACAGGGAAAAATAAAAAAACAGAAAACATACAGAAAACATACATCCCTAGATCTGAAAACAGAAAAACAGAAAAGTAGCTTAAACTAATGGTTTTTGCAATGTTAGTGTTATTGAGTATATATATAATTGCATTCAGAGTGAAACTGCCCTTTGTAGTGGACTTAACGACATTATTGTCATTATTCTTCACATTTGTGTTTCTGCAGTTTCAGTAATGCTTAGCAGAATCCAGCACAAACACGATCATGGACTTTTTTAGCAGTAGGTATAACCTAATTTAATGCCTGAACTCAATCTTTATAAGAAAAAAAATCTTTTCTAATGTGCACTGTAATCCAGGTTTCACTCCTGTTTTAAGATATACACAAAGAAAGTGAGTCAAGACTTTGAAAGCATCAACAATCCTTGGAAAATGTTCTCTACTTAAACTCAGAGATCATCGGATTACTTTCACAATAAAAGGGGAAAAATGGTGAAGTACCACTGTCCACCACAGAGGACATAGAAAAGCATATCTAAAGCATAGGTGCTTAAGGGCGAGGGTATTTATATCTGTTAGTGCTGTCAAAAACTGAGATTCATTTTTAAATTAATCACTGAAAAATATAACACTATAAAAAATGTTTGCAGATTAATAACGCTCCAATATCATCACACAATCCTCCACAGCAGCTTTGTTGATTTGATGTAAACACATCAAAAATGCTCTGTACTCTATATATCTATTTTTTATTCAAATAAAAATCAACATAATCTGAGATTAATCAATAAGTGTGTGTTCTGCCTATTCAGAGGCATGTTCTTTCCAACTGTTTCATTACTTACTTATGGATTTACAACATTATCAGCATGATATCAGTGTTGGTAGACAAACATTTCTGCCCGTATTTACAGACCATATATATCAGCAGTATAAATCATATATCAGTTATATGAAAAATGTAAAGCTGTACCATCAGGTAAAGCTGGCTGCCTGAACATTTAGAATGAAGCTGTGTATCCCTGCTATTATCACTACTTCTACCTGTAATGCCTTTCTTCACATACATGACCTGTAATTAAGAAGAGTATTTTTGTTGATGGACTGACAGCACTAACAAATATTCATACATGGAGGGTGTGGGAGAAAAAGAGAGGACAGCAGAATCATACCAAAACTTTATCACTAAGAAAAACTAAACACAATCAGTGAATCCGCAGAGATTTCTCATTTATGTACAACACTGTTACATTTTGACTGCTGTTTGCAAATATTACTGCAGTTAGTTGGTGGCCCACACACGGACTCGGTGTGGATGAAGATTGAGACATGCATGTTTCAGTACTCCCTCTAAGCCTTGGAGGTGAAATGGTGAACAACACTCAGCACATGGAAAGACAGACCAGTTCAAAACTTAGCAGTTAAAGCACGAGTAATCTCTTTAACGCTGTTGGAGCTTTTAGATTATTTTACAGTTCCAAACATGATTTTATTAAGAAGCAGGCTGCAAATACACCCTAAGATATATGAGGTTTCCTTCTTAATTTAAACAGGTTTAAACTGATCTTTCCTTGACTGGCAACCAATGGGGTACCAATAAAAACACTTTAGCCATTTCATACCTTAATGTTATAATACTGACATACTATTTTAAACTACAACTGTAGATGAACTCTTGAGCTTGTGTAGAGTACGCATGTTAGTGAGTTAGTACTCTAAGGCTGGCCACACACTACACAATTTTAAACCTAATTTTAGGCAGATTTGCCTACGGAGGATGATCATGGGTGTGTGTCATGAGCTGAGATTCGTCGCAAAAGATAAATTGTCTAAATAATCCTCGAGTGTGTGGAGTTGATGCAATCATTTTACCAATCCAAATCACGCAAGAGTCTCCTCGACCTAAAAATGCATATATCAAACAAGTTATATACATTTCTAGGTTCTAATTAACCGTGCAAAGCAGATGGATTTCCAGATTCCTTGTCTGTCATCAGACAGATGCATTTCTAAAGCTCTGCCAGCTCTGAGAACAGACCTGACCAATCAGCATCATTTGAGGAGAATGAGGCAGTAGCTATGGGCGCGGTTTCGTTGAACAGATCTGCTTTTATTTTGAAGGACAATAAGGAATTTTAGGTAGAGTGAAGCTTATGACATGAACTCTTCTGACGTGTCCACTGAGTTTTTAAAGGTAAATGAGACACTGAGGAGATGCAGTGGACTAATTCTACACCACTGTGCAGGGAGACACTGATATGGACTCACCAAAGTGTGCAAATAAGGACAATAAAGCATGAGATTTACCATAAAAGGCTCTAGTTGTGAATCTTTGGTAATCCTGATTAATGTGATTAATGCAATTAATCTTGACAGCCTTAATTTCATTGCTTTTTGATTTTTGCTGCAATGCCAGGACAGCCCCTGGTTGTCTGTCTCTATATGTCAGCCCTGCGATTGACTGCCGACCACTCCAGGGTGTATCCCGCCTCTCGCCTGATGACAGCTGGGATAGGCTTCAGCCACCCCCCCACCCCCCCACCCCCCACCCCACCCCACCCCCCGACCCGGAACGGAATAAGCGGTATAGAAAATGGATGGATGGATGGCCAGGACAGCCAGCAGAGGAATTCAGAGGTCCTCCATGTTTGTTTTTCTTCTGGAGTCCTGTTTGGTCAGGTGAGATCTGAGGTGTGGGGAATCCTCACTGTGCTGAATAATCTTGTGTGTAACTGTCCTTATGTCTGCAGTCTCCCATTTTTTTAAAGATAGATTCTAATTTGTTTAAATTGTCTAGAGTGTGACCAGTTTGACCAAAATTAGCTGAAATGCTGCCAATTTGGACACAGACCCCCCTTCATGAAGGAGAAATACACTTTCTACCATCACCACGTACACAAAGCTCTGCAGGTCTTCCCTGATCTGTCCTTCAGCTATGGGTGCTACAGTAGTCAGAGCATCTACAAGTATAACTGTGTTAAACTGAGGAAGATTAAACATACTGCAGAAATTTTTGTGTCTGCAAAATTTTAAACGTTAAAGCAATCAGACAGCTGACTAGCATGAGATAGCTATCTGATTATAGCATGCAAAGAAATGTAGTATTATTGTACCTTAAAGGTGTTTGCTACACTGCTGTCTTCAGTTACCACCGAAGAATAAGTGAGTAACTGGCCAACAGATGTTAAGGATTACTTCCTGTAACTGCAGATCATCAAAATATACTAGAAGGATGTGAGCGAAGCTATTGGATGAATTGATTTGCACTAACATGGTCTATAACCTTGATAGCAGTGGCTGCGTGGTGGGAGAGCAGGCGTAGAGGGAGCACTGATTTATTCACTGGTGTCACATCAGTATGTCCAGGTCATCACCGTGGTCATCCTCCTCTGTGACTCGGAGCGAGAGCACCTCCTCATTAAGAAACAGTCCACTCAGACGCTCTTTACGGGCCTGTCGTTGCTCTTTGAGCTGCCGCTTACGAAGGGCTTTCTGTTGAAGCTTTCGCTGCTTTGAACGTTTCTGAGAGACAGAGTGGGAAATTCAGATTAATGAGTTTATCTGAAACGCATCGAGTTAAAATGCTGAGTAAGGAAGAATCAGAAAACATAAAGATTAAATACACATGAAGACTCCACTTTGATAATCTTGATTCTTACTTTGGAGTCTCGAATGCGTTCTGCTGCGCTGGGAAGGTTGCCATCGCTGTGAGCTCTGCTTATGTTGGCGACGCTACTTCCACTGCAGGCCGATGCTGTTCCACCTAGATAGCAAAGAAATTTCAACAACAGAGGAAGACTGAAGTATTCAACCAAGTTAGAGGATGAGTTACTCTTAATTTCCACATATAACGACTGCGCTGTGCACTGAAGCGCTGCAGGTTTGCTCCGACCGAAGGTGAGCAACCTCCCCTACTGGAAGTGAGCCTAGAGCGGCACGCAGCCCTGATCAACGGGCAGAGATCATGGGACAACTGTGAGTTCATGCAGGAATGGTATGTCAACAGCAGACTATTTTAGCTTTTGGGGTTAATTCATCATGATTTCCGGTATAAGTCCATGGTATTATTTATTCCTCCATTGGGTGAGTACATTAGGAAGTTAAAAAGTTCATGTTTGCTTAAAGGATCTGTGGTTTTATGTAAAATCCTTTGGCTAAATGTTCTCAAAAGTAAACTTTTCCTCATCAGTGGCACTGTTGTAGCTCTGTGACCCTTTGCTCTCACTGCAGGATGAGATGTAATGTTGATATAGTGATGATTTACGATCGGGAGTCCGTGCATTGTGTTGTGTTTTGAAAAAACTGGAAATTCTACGCTTGTGACTTCCTGTTTTCTGATTGACGGGTACTGGCACTATACTGAAGTTTCATATGAACAGACCTCTATTGTTTTCATACCTTGACAGTTTCGGCTGCGCTCTGCTGCCTTCTTCAGAAGTGTCACGTGATGTTGCAGTGACATGTCAGGTCCGCTGATTTATACAGGTCTTCTGGTCTGCAACATCACGTGATACTTCTGAAGAAGGCAGCAGAGCGCAGCCGAAACTGTCAAGGTATGAAACAATAGAGGTCTGTTCATATGAAACTTCAGTATAATCTAATCTGAAGACCTAATGGACCTAATCAGGGTACTGGCACGGTTTGGCAGCGGCTGGCGCTGAAAAAGACCTGCAGCGTCTCGAACGAAGCGGAGCGGGGTGGTGCTCCAGGCACATGCCGCTGCCGGTCTAGAGCGCCGGCTGTGGAAATGCTCTGGTAGACAAATTTGGAGAGAGAAATTTGGTCCGCAGCACGATTCGCCAGCGGATAGCAACACAGTCGCTGTATGTGGAAATTGGAGGTTAGAAGTTCTCAGCATTTAAAAACAAAAGATGTGCCTCTGTGCCAGTGTTCAATCAAGACAACATAAGTGACACTGCCCCATGGACTAAGATTTGTCCCTTCATGGCACGATTAGGCTGGAGATTGCGTTTGCGTCTGAGTGTTGTTGAACACAGACCTGCTGACAGATGATGTCTGATACCAGAGGACAAAGCTACAGGGAAAATGAGAGAGCTGAGGCTGTATACAACTACCTGATGAGTGGGATGTAAATTATAAACACACTTAAAGTAGGTCTGGATTTGCCCCAGTTATCACATATTAGTATTTTTCTTGTCCTGTATGGCAGGGGTCATCAAATCCATTTTCACAAGGGCCAGCTTTCTTCTGACTGATGCTGTGGGGGCTGAACATTGAAATAAACAGAAATAAAATCCATGTTTTTGTCTAATTAACTTATTCTCGTAAAAACATCCTTACAAAATTAATAGGACTTCAAGACTTTGAAGTAACATTGAAATCAGTCCCTATCAGCTTTTCTGCAGCCAGCTGCAAGGGGAATATTTTAACCACATATTTCTGGAGCCCTGATGATGTCTATCGCTCAGTTTGATGCTAATATGCTGTCTCGTGCAAACATGTGCAGGAAACTTTTCTTCTATAAAGAGTCTAAGAGGGAAAAATGGCACTCTTAAAGAGCGTTTTGTTGAAAACTGATGCCAAAAAGTGCAACTTTAATGAAGATAACAATAGTAAGTATATGTTTACCATGCCAAAATACAGAAATACAAGTTTGCTTCTTGTCTGACAAGCTGCCAGGTTAAAGGTTTTATTTAAACTTCAAGAAAAAAATTAAACAAAAGCATGCCATGTTGTTGCCTTCTCAAATTTTCTGAACTTCTGGAAGCCATGGGGGCCTGATGTGTGCCCCAGGCCTCCAGTTGAAAATCACTGCTATATGGTAACAGTATTATACTGTGGTATTACATAAATAAGATAGAAAACCCATATAAATGCATGCTCAAGTGATACAGACCTCTCCTCTCCCTAAAACAAACCTGTGGTGATAAAATCAACTCATGTCTGAGGTTAAGATCACAGAACAATGATTTAGAAAGTCTCTGTGTTCATTTCTTTGTAGCTGCTTTAAGTTTCACTCTGTAGTGCTGAAGTGTGTCGAGGTGCTTTTGACTATACCATATTTCCTATTGGGGGCGTTCAAAATAAAAGCACTCGGGAAACAACTTAAGACTTTTATTGTGAAGGAATTTACAGCAGTAGCGTGTCTGTGATTAATTTAACTTTGCTTCATTTATTCTCAGTGTCATCATACGCTGCGTTCACCACAGATGTGTTTTAGCTTGTAGTTAACAGCAGGTTTATCTCCAGCCTTATTTCTACCCTATGCTTAGTCTAAGTCAGGGGCTCTCAAACTTTTGGGGGCTAGGAAGCCCTTACAGGACAGAAAATTTTCCAAGGACCCCCACATAACCCTCACACTGATTAAACATATGTTAACTACCATTTGTACTCCTAGATGCTGTATTTTAAACCCTTCAACCTAAATACAACTCTTGAGTGTGGCTTCTCCCTTTTTGTAATCCTTTGAGCAGCCAAATAAGAATCCTTCTGCTTTTTCTGAGGTTGTGGTCAGGTTCACCATTTGTGTATTCCTCACCCTTTCGTTGGAAAAAATCTTTTGTTTTGTCCTAAAACTCTACATGCTTTTTTATCAGATGACACTTTAGCTTGGCTGCTTAATGGCTTTACATAAAGACACACAACACATTTTGGTCTTCCGTCACTGTTCTCAATAAAACCAAACTCCAGACAGCTGTCATCATATTTTCTAAGTTTACCTGATTTGGACTTAGAATCACTTGATGAAGTGGATGGACTTACATGTTTATCCATTGTTGCTAGCTGGTCTAAATAGCATCTTACCTGCTACAGAGTTGGAGGCCGTAGAGCTGGTGGAGGAGCTTGCAGAGCTGACCATGCTGGCATTACTGCTGCTGGCTCCACTCACTCCACCCGTGCTGGCACTGCTGTGACTGCTTCTTTTCCAGCCCTCTCTTGTGCTGCCAGTCCTCTGTCTTGGGTTGTGCTCTCTGATGTAATTTCGCACCTAATCAAGACAGACAGGATACAAATGGCGATGTACTCAACCTTCTTTCACTCGTGTATTAAGTAGAGATGCTTGCAGCTGTAGTTCCTACCAACCTGCTTGAGTTTCTCGTCGGTCAGACAGTTGAGCTCTATGATGAACTCACTGTCGGTGGGAGAGATCTGCGCATTGGGGTCGATAATCTTGATTATGTCCAGCTGCTCTCTCAGGCCCATCTCTGTGCTGACCTTCCGACTCAGGTACTCGATGTACTCAACCTGGACGTGCAAACACAGACATGTAATACAGATTTCTGCATCATTTGTCCAGTTATCACTGCCTGAACTAGTGAGACAAAAAGCAGAAAAACTATTTTACTTATTAGAATGTGTTTCATGAATTCACTACAGCAATCTGCTCACAGCGAGGTTTTTCTTTAACAAACTACTTCAGTTTACCTGCTCATCATTGGTCATGGCGCTCCATGGCAGCTCATCCAAGTTTCGATGCAGGTGGGTCTTCGGCTTCCTCTTGGAAAACAGACAGGGTGAACTTGGAACACTTGGGATAATGTCTGACAGAACGTCACTGCCACTGGCGATGTCACTTCCTGGCAACTGGGAGGACACCAGCAAAGACAGAGGTGCAGAGTGAGGGACAAAGATGTTTTATGAAACTTGCTAATTAATCACCATAACACCTTCAACAACCGAGTATGATTCAAACAAAGAAAGCCATCCGGTTCTCATTACATCCCAGCAAACATTGATATCAACAGTATCATGGAAAATCTCTAGTAAACTAAATTAGAATCATATTTAACCACCAACCTGCCACTCGAACTCGCTGTCTGACCAGTCCCAGTAAGTGCTGATGGAGGAGGAGACATCACTGCAGACGCTGCCTTCAGGGAACAGGTCCAGAGACGTTAGTTCTTGGTCATCCAGCAGGGAGTAACAGTCGTCCTGATCTCCCACTGACACGGAGGAGAAAAGCTCCTCACTGCACTCTGAGCTGGCAACACTGGTCCCACAGGAAGTAAGGTTCCACCTGGGAGAGAACCACGGGTAAGAATGAGTACATGCACGCTAATCTGTTAACATGGTTGGTCAGCCATAAGAAGGTCAAGCACTAACTAGCTGAAAGGAATGTATAGACTGTGCTGCCTATTGTTCTTTAAGCCTGTGTACCTGTCACACAGGTGGTGTGCACCTTTATCAACACACCCTCTCTCTCTGTACTTGCCTGTTACTGTGAAAACGGTGGAGAGGATCTGTTCTGTGACATGATGAGAGCTGGCAGCTGAAGTCACTGACATCCAGGTTTCCCACATCACTGAGGTTAGCCCTCTGGGAGAGGAGAGGGAAAGGCTCCTCCGGGGCCAAAAACTTCTCATACAGAGATTCAGACATGGCTGAAAGTACCTGGCACAGAGAAAAGGCAGAGACAAGAACAATACAGATGTTAATATGTGTCAGTAAATAAAAACAGAGCCTCTGGGAGTCACTTCTAACCTTGTTATCAGTGGCTGTGCCACTTTTACTGCTAATGTCCTTCAGTATGTCAAATTCCAGCATCTAAATGACACAGGGGTATACAGTCAGGTAAATAAACTCTGTGGAGTGCCGGTTTGACAACTGAAATTCTCAGTTTAAGACACCAGCGGCAGTTTGCAGCCCCATTAGCAGGTTGTAGGTCCTTTCTTCACAACTCTCTCGGTAGGCTGGGAGTTCAACTGATGAACTGGTTGCTGGCAGGACTGCAAACTTCAAATGGTGAAAACAGCTGTACAGCTGCATGTTCTCAATATTAAAATGTCTGTATCAGCAGATATTGGCTTAAAGCTAATTATAAGTACAGGCAGACATTTCTGACAACATTTACATCTGATATGTTGTAGGGCTGAACAAATTTGCAAAAATAATCTAATTGCGATTCCCCCCCCCCAAATATTGTGATTAAAAATGCAATTATTCTTAGGTTAATCTTTTGTATTTTTCGACAAATTCAATAAATGATTCCATAAATAAGACCATATGTATTGGTTGGAGCCTATCCCAGCTGTCATTGGGTGAGAGGCGGGGTACACCCTGGACTGGTCGCCAGTCAATTGCAGGGCTGACATACAGAGACAAACAACCAGGCATGCTCACATTCACATCTACAGCCAATTTAATGGCACTATTTAACCTTACTAGCCTGTTTTTGGTGGTGGTAGGAAACCAGAGTACCTGGAGAGAACCCACGCATGCATGAGGGAGAACATGCAAACTCTGCACAGAAAGACCCTGATGGGACACCTTCATACTCTCTCTGCATTTTACTGGGGTATATGGTATATGTACAGTATTACAAGGTGTTTAAAAAACACTCTACAGGCACTTGGAAGTAGGGCTGAATGATTCTGGAAAATAATCTATGTGTGATTTTTTTCCCCAATATTGCAATTGCGATTTGATATGCAATTACTCCCTAACTTTTTTTGTTCCTACACAAGGGTTTAACAATTCTTTAAAAGTGTCTAATTCTGATGATTTTGACTTGTATTACAAATTGGATATGAATAATTGTATTGAAGGGTTTCTGTCATTCTTAAATTAATCAATTATCAATTTATAAGCAAAAAGTACAAAAAATGAAGATGGTAGGATTTTTGTAGAGTATTCTAAAAAATGTCACTTGAATGATTGTATGATATGTTATGCATAACATCTCTGTTGCAAAAAACATTTAAAACTGGTATTTTGACACAATTTTCAGGTTAAAGAAATATTGCATCTTTTGCGATTTTAAAATTGCAGCAGACCATACTGCGATTTAATCTAATTTTCGATTAATTGCCCAGCCCTACTTGTAAGCATGCATGTGCAAACATCATGAACAGATCACACACCTCTACAGGTGCATTATTTGATCCTTTACCAAAATGCTTCAGCTCAAAAAAACAAAGTCTATAGGATGATGTTTACAGGAGGGTTCGAAGTGACTTACAGAAGAACTGTCACACAATTTGAAAGTAACTTCAGGAGGAGGTGCAAATGAAGTCTCTCTCTTTTTCCTCTCCATCTGTGACACATATGTGTGCTCTTTTCCTCTCTCTTCTCTCCCCTCTTCCCAGAGGTAAAATGAGAAATAATAATCAAATCAACTATTATCACGTAAGATCTGGGACTGTTTTGTAATATTCAGTGTGCTTTTAAACAGATGCAGATTAGCCTTAAATATAATTTCCGCCTAGCGCAACAATGCCATGCTCCGTCCTGCCGTGAGATCACTTTACAGAAAGCTTATAAAGTTGAAGAAGATTTCAGTGCCTAAAATAACCAACCAGCCATAATTAACTTAACCTATTCAACTTAAAAAGGGGTAAAAGTATGTTATTAAAAACCTTAGATGGATTTAACTGAAATTAGCATTGCTGCTGATGCAGCATTAATTTATGAATAAACTGATCATTTCTCATCACTGATCTACACCCAGAAACAGAGTAAGTGTTTAAACTCACATTGTGGACCACAGTACAGCCAGCAGTGCTCGTTTAACAGGTGGATGTTAAAGAAGACTATACTGCAGTGTCATGAAGCCCTGTGCCATCACTGCACCAGGCCATGGTGCATGAGTTTCTATGTGCTGTGTTTGTAGTTTGCCAAATTATCCTGACATCAATAACAGGACTTTTGTCATCACTTTTAGAGCATCCTCACTCACAGACAGTGGCGCTGCTTCATGAAAGTAATCAAGGCAAAACTGTGGCTGTTTTTCAATACCCCAGGATTTGGTATCACTGTATTACTGCCTATTCCTAGTCAGAGTTGTTCTTTGTTTTTTACGTAAACATGAGTGGTTATAAATATCTCTGATCACTACAAATCAATGCATCTTATCCCCTGATTTTTCGTCCACTTAACCAGGAAAATACCTCATTAAGATTAAAAATCTGTTTTTTAAGTGCTAGCCAAGACAGCAGCAGACAAACAAAAAGCAGTCGTACCGATAATACAAGATACGTAGTCCAAATGCACCAAAAGCACACGATAACAAAGCAGCAAATATTCACCAGAAACAGCCACATTTGTGAATTAATCAAAGCATCTGTGTCTGCCTCCAACTTTCTCATAAAGGTGTGATCAGTTCCTTGAGCTTAACTTTTTTTGTGAATCGTTCCAGGCCGAGGGGGCAGAAAATGAAACGCATTTTCCCAGCTCAGTCCTGACCTATGGGACAGCCAGCAAGTAAAAATCCTCGCAATGAAGATTGTAAGCTCCTGTGCTCTTCTGACTATTGGAGGTTAGAAGGTAGGAAGGAAGAAGACCAAGAATAGACTTGTAGACGAAGACGCGCATCCCACACATTCACACAAGAAACAGTGATGAGTGAGGGATTTAAAGTTAGTGATGAACCTCAGAGATCCATGGTCCACAGTATCCAGAGCATGTAGACTCTGAGATGAAGCCTTCATGTACAATACATCACCATAGTCCAGCACAGACATAAAGGTGTCAGAAACCAGTCTCTTTTTAGATTCAGAGTAAAGGCAGGATTTGATTCTGAAATAAGAAACCCAGTTTTAGTTTTAGCTAGCTGCTGAATGTGAGCAGTAAAAGACAGAGATTCATCAATCAAAATACCAAGATATATGCAGCTCGAAACAAACTCAGGTGTGAACAAATACGTCTCTTTAAATCATCAGTTTAGAAAAGTTGTAGGTTGGTATAGCCCCTTAGGAGTAGGAAACTACTGATTATTGGCATCTGTTTAATAAAAATGCTTATCTTACATCACTAATAACCAACCTCCCCTCCATGGACAACATTTACAAACCGCACTGCAGGAGGAAAGCACAGAGCATCCTCGGGACAAACACCACCCACCACCTCTGTTCAGGGGAAGAGATTCAGGGTACAACCTGAGACGCCACAGACCAGAGAGCATCCAACCTCACAAGGACGCTGCTACAACAGCTTCTTCACTGCTGCTGTCAGACTCATTTCACAGAACATTAAGGTGGGAAGGACATAACATACCCCACACATCTCCTACTCAGTGGACAGTTTACCTCTCTGGTCAGAACACATCAGTAACAAATGTGCAATAATTATCGCCGCCAAGGAGGTTATGTGATCCACACAGTTAGTTAGTTAGTTAGTTAGTTTTTTAGCAACATAACACAAGAAGTCAAAGACAGATTTTCATGAAATTTTTCATGAAATGTCAGAAATGGCATAAGGAAGAGTTTGAAAGATAGAGTCTGAAAGATGCACGCCCGGTCGAGGAGATGAGTCGGAGCGTAACAGAGAGAAAGACAGCAAATTGTAGCGAGAGCACTCACAATGCTGGGAGGAATAGAGGAATATTCACCCTCTGCCATGACTGTCAGTGCATCTATGGCCCCGGCAGGCACTGCTTCCACCAAGACAGTCCACACATAGCAAAGCCAACGCTTTACTTCACCGTGTTTCCACCCCAGGGAGGGAGTAATCAGCAAATTAGATTTTGGGAGTGATCCGGATCGCTGTCTGGATCCAGGAATGTTTTTAAAGGATTCTTCACTATTGGGAGATAGGGCTAATGGCGGAGGTATGCACCCTCTGAGTGCTTTTCTTGTGGCTACTGGCAATACGTGCAATAATTGAAGTCTGCAATAACGTGTAAATTATTTCTCTATCTGCAATAACCAAGCAACGAATCTCAGGTACAATGACGGATGAAGTAATCTCGAACATTTTTACAGACGTGTTATTTTATCTATCTTTCCTTTCTTTTTTAAATCTATTTTTATTCTTATTTTATTGCATTCTATTTATTTACCCTTTTATTTTTCATATTTATAAGGGTGTTTGTGTGTACAGTGTATATTCCTTGTGTATTTCTGGTAATATAACTTCATTTATATCACAAGTCTCTCTTGTTTATATTTTTATAATTTATATTTTTATACTTTTAAGTATTTTGTAGAGCTGACTCAGGAATCAACGCACAAAAATTCCAGTGTACCTGTACTGTCCTGTACCTTTGCAAATGTCAATAAACATCTATTCTGTTCTTAAAATAATGACCCCAGTGATGATAATCATACCTCATTAAATAGAATACATTTAAATATAGTTTCCAAGGCTTGCTTGTACTAAAGTTGTTAATTAAGATTCTCAAATAAAGGACACTTTATTATGATAAGTGAAATCAGTGGTTTATTGAGCAGAATAATAACTCTAAATGTCTCTATTAAAATGGTTAGTCCCCCTGAAGGTCTAATCCTAAAATCGCCCGTTTCAGAATAAACAAAAACAACGACATTGCTCCAGATTATTGATTTGACGGTCTATTTCACTGTTTCCAGCTCTGCTGTTCAAAGTAATGAGGGTTAAAATCTAAATTTTAGCATCACGGTAATAAAATACTTTTACTGCTATCTAATGATGCTTGGTCCCTTCTAACAGTCCTAATGAATGTTGGTTTCCTCATAACAACCGGCTGAAATGCTTGATTGAAGACAAATCTCTGTACCTAAATAGATGAGAGCTAACGGAATAACCCAGAACTAAAGATAGAAGCTAGCTAGATTAGTTTGGGACTAAACAACAACACAGAGCAGCTAGAGAAGTTAGCCGTTAGCTTTCAGCTCAGACGTCCGCGTAGCGTTTAGAGAGCCAGAAAACGACTCTTGACTAATATTTTCATTAGGATTGTTGGTCCAAATGATGTATCAACCTCACAGAATAAAGTTTAATAAGCTATCTGTAACCAAACACCAACCTTTTGTTGATCAAAATATGGACATTTCAGCAGCCTCCATTTGCAAATCCCCTTCTCCAGCAGCGATGATGATGTAAGCGCTCAGCGCGAGACTACGTACGGAGACAGGGCGGGTCATGTGACAAGAAGGCGGAAGTGGTCGCTCAAATGGTAAACTAACCAAGCTGCGAGGAAAACAGAAGGTTTGAACTGAATTTGCTACACAAATAGATTAAAAGTGCATGGTTAGTCATGTCGACCAGCCATGCAAAGGACTCCAGCTTCATGGGAGGAAGGATACCACCAGAGATCGAGTCATTGTCGAAGAACCTGAAGGATGTGGACCAGGAGATGTTCAGGAAAATACTGAAAGGTAGAAAAATGCTTCTGTCAAGGTCTGAGAGGTTAGATTTTCCCCTCTGAAATATCTCCAAACATTAATATCTCTGACTGCAGGCCTGCTCAGCTCTCTGTAGATTTAGGGACCTCTCAGTTTTTAAAACGGGGTCCATAAGGAAATTCCGATGCCGATGTTTTTATTTTTTATTTTATTTTTTTGTAACACTGCCAACATTTTAACGATATTTCACCTCAGAAACAATTTTCTGGGGCCTAGTCAAATGCATGGTGTCAGCAATATGATAGCCACTGTAAAGTTAAGAAGTGATATCCATTTTTATTTTATTTATTTATTTTGTTGTTTTACATTAATAACCACTCTTATCAAAGTAACACATTTTTTCCAATCTATTTTTGCTTTATAGTTTATGTGCTTCTTTAAAATGTAGATCCCCTTAAAACAGAATACAAATGGAGGAAAAGTAGCAAAAATGAGCTTAACAAATAGTGTGATGTGGTTTACACTGGCAAAAATGGAAAAAAGTGGTGAAAAGGGGTTAATAGTGATGAAGAAAAACAAGTCAGTCAACTGAGGCGTACTATAGCTGGAGGGTTTGCAAAACGGGTGGAAAAAGTGGTGGAAAGGGGTTTTAAGTTGCAAAAACAGCTTAGATGTTAAAAAAGTGGTAAAAATGGGTTTAAATTGGTAGAAATTGGCATTACAAGAAGTGAAATGTGGTAAAAATTGGCAAAAAACTGACAAAGAAGAAAATGGGTTAACAGTGGCATAGATATGACAACATAGGCGACTAAAGCTGGAAAGTGGCAAAAATGGGTAGTAAAAGTGATAGGAAGGGTTTCCAAGTGATGCAATGGGGATGAAAAAGTGGCAAAAAATTGGTTTTAAGTGGCAAAATGAGCATAAAAGATGTTGGAATTGGATTAGTATGTGGCAAAAATGGGTAAAATATGGATGCATGATATTATCGGTCTTTTAGCGGTATCTGCAGATATCAACATTTCAGCTGATATTTACATCATATAGCCTATTTTGCCTGTGTATTTCAGCATATATTGACGACAAATTTTGTCAATATATACTGATGAATTAGGGAAATTGTAGGCTGGACCAACAGATCTATGTAAGTTGGGGTGTTTTTCTTTTTCATCCTCATTCTTTAAACTTTAAAGTGTGTTTTAAGAAAAAGAAGGTGTTTTTTTTCATCCTCAAACCTTTAATTGTGTTTAAAGGACTGATTTTTTATTTATGTAAAACATATTTAAGCGAGATGACACAACAGATAAACACCTGTAGCTGACACTGGCCCCATCATTTACTGCCGGGCCAGTGTCTGTCAGCAGGTACTGATGTTAAACAGAGCATAAACTGTGGCAGGTTCATTTTTCTTTGGGGGGTTAAAGTATGAATAGGCCTTTTAATCGTCTGCGTTTATTTGGTTTGTGAACAAATTAAAAACACAGCTGGCTGGTGTGTTTCTGGCTTTCTCCAAAAAAGTACGGATGTACCATATCAGCTGGATGATATTGGTATTGACATATTATGCTGATATTCACTTCACAGAATTCATTTTTAAAGATGTGTATTTATTTTAAAGCATTTTTATTACATGAACTTAACATCTGTCTATCTCTTTCTGGAGAGAGTGATGGTGGAGGTGTCCTAGTGCTTCCTATGGGCCAGCCGCTTCCAAACCAACATATAAAAACATTTCATACGTATCTGACCTTAAAATAAGTTATAATCAATAATGGAAGGACCATCTATCCAAACCGTTAGATTTAATTTGAAGGAGTGAACCTTATTGTTACAGGCGTGAAACTGCTGACTGCTTGTGTCTTCTCTGATTAAAACCAGCAGCTTTAGATTCATGAGTAAAATGTGAATGTTTCTGTGTCCAGCCGTGGTCAGTTCTCTGGAGGGGAAGGACTGCAGAGCGTTGATGACGTCTATAGCAGAGAGTGTCACCGTACCACAGGAGAGGCTGTGTCACATCGTAGCCGGGATGCACAGAGTGCTGTCTGAGGCCATCCGCATCCCGCCATCATCACTAAAACAGGAGGTAAGACTGACACCCATAACCATCCGAGGTTAAGACGGGTTTGTAATTACATTAAGAAAAGTTTTTTCTACACCACACATTTAGACATGTTGCATCAGAAATTGCTTTGAAAATATTTATTGATAACAATGGCTGCACTGACGCTCACACTTCTCTTTTGGGACAATGAAATGTCTTCGAATTATCTGTGTAGATCAGGTAAACCCATTTGTCTTCTTTTCTTTATTATTTATCCTCATTTCCCAGAGAAATAAATGTAGGAGAGGACATCTACATTTACTTGTCTAAATATAAAACTTGTCTGTGTAGGTCCTCAGTCATCCAGGTCATTGTTGTCCAAATCTTCATCGAGGAAGCATCTGGACTTGGTTGAGGTTCTTGAGGATGATTTGCCTCTCCTCTGCTCAGAATTGGTGAAGCCTTTTGGATGAGAGGCAAAATATATTCAAGAGCCTCAATCAGGTCTGGATGACCCACTGATGAAGATTTGGATGTCTTGGAATTGATTAGCATACACTTTTCATTTGAGCTGAACACTATTGGGAAAAATACTCTTCCTGCAATATACAGTACACTGTGGTTTCTTAAATAAAACAGAAAATATAGACAGCTTTCTTTTATTCAGCCCCTCCTCTCATATTTACGTATGACGTACGTCTCACTAATACCTGCTTGCATTTATGCTGATGCACTACGTTGCTGCTGCTGCTGGCAAAGCTTCACCTCCTCCACCCCAGCCTCCTCATTTATAGCATAAAGCTCCACCTCCTCCACCCCAGCCTCCTCCTTTATAGCATAAAGCTTCACCTCCTCCACCCCAGCCTCCTCATTTATAGCATAAAGCTTAGCCTCCTCCACCCCAGCCTCTTCCTTTATAGCATAAAGCTTGCTGCACCCTCATATTCAGATTCATGCTACTATGGATTAACTGCTTTTGAACTCATATTGTTGTATTCAGTCATAAATGCATCTATCCATATGGGAGTTTCTATTCATGAGCACTTTGGGGAGGGGCTACTGATGGCAGAAATCCACTTCCATAGGATCAAACACTAAACTAATCATATTAGTTTACAGAAGTTCAATAATGTTTTTGTTTTTTACTATTTTAGGCCTTCAAAGAAGATCTCAGAGAACTGAGGCAAGGATTATATTTTGATTACACTCAGAGTTTTAATGCTTTATCAGTCCTGATTTTACTCAACAGAATGTGAATCAACACCTCTGACTGTCATGTCTGTTATTGTCTGTTATTCAGGATCCCTGAAGACTTCATCACAGATTTCTCCAGCGTTGTTTTTGGCAATCGGTAGGCTGACTTTGAGTTGTTCTGTGTGTGAAATACTGTTGACTTTAACTAAAGCCAGTGAGAGGGGTAAAAGGATGCTTCATCAGTTGGTTGTAGGTACTTAGCACTTGTACATGTCTTAGTTATCATTAATTCTGAGTAGCTGGTCTGATACTGCATGTAGGAGAACACAGGGTTTTTATTTTACTCTCTAGGCTCTCTCCAGAAAACTGACTCAGGACCCTGGGGACCCAAAAGATCCCTTCAGGAAAAACTTGCTTTAAAAATCATCTAAATGAATATTTCCCTCCACTTTTAAAGCTTAAATCTTTGAACAGGCTTCGGCCATAATCAGAACTATAACATTTTGATTCTTTTTAAAAATATATTTCCCCTTTTATGTCATTTTTGTCACAATAGCTCCTCCTCTTTTTTTTTTTTTTCAAGATTTATTTTTTAGGCCTTTTCATGCCTTTATTTGATAGAGGAAGGACAGTGGATAGATTCAGAAACAGGGAAGAGAGTGGGGAGAGACACGCGGTAAAGGGCCACAGGCCGGATTCAAACCCGAGCCGCCCGCGTACATGGGTAGCACCTTAAACCACTCGACCATCTGCGCTCCCAGCTCCTCCTCTTTTAAAAAAAAAAAAAAAAATAGTAGATTATGATTTTCAGAGTGGAATGTTTTAGGTGAATTTTTTTGAGCCTTGTATATGTTAATAAATTACAACAATACCAATTTTGTTGCATTATTTTTTGAGCAGTACAGGTTTATTTTATTTAATTTTTTTAAGATTTATTTTTGGGCATTTTGTGCCTTTATTGGATAGAGTCGGAAATGTGGAAGAGAGCAGGGAGAGACATGCGACAAAACGCCACAGGCCAGATTTGAACCAGGGCCGCCCGCGTACATGGGTCGCACCTTAAACCACTAAGCCATTTGCACGCCCCTAGCAGTACAGGTTTATACCAAAAACTCACTTTTAGGACCCTTGGAAAAAATGTTAAAACAGTCACATGAAGTAACATCATTTTTCCTCTTTTAAAGCTTCAGTAATTTTGAATTAACTTCAGTCCTAACCGGAACTAAAGAGTTATTTATTTTTAAAATATTTGTATATAAGGGTCCAACTGGGTCCCGGGGCCCAGAGGGTCAATAGTAACATAGTCCTAAAGAAAAAGGCTGTTTAGGTAAAGTTTTGAGGTGATAGGTTGGATGATTGTTGTATTTATGACACAATAATAACATAAAAACTGCAAACTATAAACACTAAAATGAATTGCTAGCTAAGTCTAATCATAATAAAGATATCTGCCGAGAAAAATGAATTTTCTACGGACAAATTTAGCTTCTTCAGCCTTGAAATTCTCACGTTTTAGCTCATATAGCGCTGTGCATCTTACATTTGTCTCCCTGCAATGTCTCCTAACCAGCTTTCTGTGACAAACTGAATCACAGGAAACATTATCAGACAGCTCCATCTGAGCTGCAGCAGCCGGTTCAGATCCCTTTACCGCATGTCTCTCCCCACTCTCTTCCCTGTTTCTGAATCTATCCACTGTCCTTTCTCTATCAAATAAAGGCATGAAAAGGCCCAAAAGATCTTTAGTCTGACCTGGACTTTAGGTCTACTAAACAGATCTGGAAATGAGTGGGAGGAAATAAACTTCTGGGAAAAGTCAGAGAGGAAAAATCTGCCGGTTTTTCAGCATGTGTCTCATTATCACCTCTTTACAGGCGTGCAGCCTTAGAGGCAGCAACCTCCCAGAACGATCCTCAACTCCCCACAGTACAGGATTTTAAATGGAGAGTTGATGTTGCTATTTCTACAAGGTAAAGAAAATAATGTCTGATTAACTAATGCTGAAAAGTTTATTTTGGGTAATAAATCCTTGTTTTTCTGTTTCCAGCTCTTTAGCTAGGGCCCTGCAGCCGTCTGTTCTCATCAAGATGAAGCTTTCAGATGGGAGCCTCCACTGCTTTGAGGTACTTAAACAATTATTCTGCAAGTTTTGCATTCTCTTCAAGATAAAACGATACTGAAATAGCAGTAACAGAAGTAAGAGAGAAGTGGCCAAAGAAGTGCCTGAAAACTTTTATTAAAGGGAATCAGAAACACCACATCTGGAGGAAAACCACTGCTGCTGGAAACAGCTTTTTCATTGAAAACTGAACCCCACCTGATGTTTGAATATTTAATTTATACACCCCTGATATTCAGCGAGGTTAACCTCAACCTGGAAGGATTTAAGACACAGAAATAAGAATGACACATACTCTTGAGGAGTGGTTCTCAAAGGGTGTCTAGGTGTGCCTTGGGGATCTGGCTGGGCTCAGGAAAAACCTGAGAATTGACCCTCCCCAGTTGTGATTTATTGATGAGTGTGTGTGTTGGATCAGTAGCATTGGTGCTAGCATCCTGGCTAACAGTTACCTCATTTGGCAAGCTATTACTGAGTTGGAATTGGTGTTGAAATGATCATTATTCGTGCTACTTTTAACCAAGTTAACCAATGGCCACTTTTTTGCCTAATTTTGCCCATTTTTAATCACTTTTAAACCATTTTAACCACCTTTTTACAACATTTTACCCTTTTGGCCACTATTAACCCATTTTTGCCACCTTTTTAACACTTTCAACATGTCTTGCCACTATTAACCACCATTAGCCCAATTTTGCCATGTTTTATCATCACTTTAACCAATTTTTGCCACCTTTCAAGCACCTTTTGCCCACTGTTGCCACCCTCAGTTGGCTGGGCCCCAGAAACCTCTCCCCTTTATCCCCCCTTATGGGCCACCTTGACTGTTATATTTAAAAGTCTATTTGGTATTGATATGAATACGGTGTGCCTTGAGATTTTGGCTTTAACCTTAGGTGTGCCTTGGGCAAAAAAAGTTTGAAAACCACTGCTGTAGGGTTTACAGTCTTTGTCTGTTTTCTTGTTCAGGTGCCTGCATCGAAGTTCCAGGAGCTCCGCTACAACACGGCTCTGATTCTCAAAGAGATGAACGACCTGGAGAAGAGGAGCATTCTTCAGATCCAGGACTGATGCACTCTAACTGGACTCTTTTATTGTTTTTTCACATGGAGTGTAATTTTGTAAAAATGTTCTCATTTCAATTATAAAATCTGATGGTCAACCTTCACGACATGATGGTGTTGGTATCCAACATTCCTGAGACAAGCTGGCTGCTAGCTGCACCGTTAGAGCGCTCATTAGCCTCACTACAGTTTCCAGCATCAGGACCGGTGTTGGAGAAAGACTGCATCGCTCTCTTTCACTCCGGTCCGCTGATCTGTTTTTGCTTGTAGAAGTTGTTTTGTCATCAACTTCTCTTTGCAAAGTCGATATTTCCTCAGGTCCCTGCTAAAGGTTCAAAAACAGTCATAAGTGCATTTACATGTGCTCTTTACTGATTTAAATTTAAGTGATCACGTTCATTTCAGATCTCATTCTCCACCTCCCTGACTCCTGCAGTGCACGCAGTTTTTCCTCCTCTGTTTCTGAAGCTCATGTTTTTAATTGTAAATTAAAGAGTTTTCCTGAGATCCATACGATAACAAACCAAGGCTGTAGGATTTGACAGACGGCCAGTGAAATGAAGAGTGAGTAATTTGCTTTATTCATGTGCATTATTTGTTTCATCTGTCCAACCTTTAAGACAGAAGGGGTCATCAACTAAACTCAGGACCCACCATCTCCAAAAAGAGTGATCCTGACCAAAATTTTTGAAGAATTTCAACCACGAAGATATATTAAATGCTGCGGTTTTGACCTTAAATTGGACAAAACAAATAAATTGGGCAAAACAAAAATGTTTCAAAAGTGCATCATTACAGCAACCCATCCAAAGTTGGGCTTAAGTTAGAAATTATTTGAGTGAAATATGGCATGAGGGGGCAGAGTCCCATCTTCCACTTACCTTCAGCTGTGGTCCCTGGCACGAAGATGCTTGGCTCAACTTCTCATGTGGATGTAGGAACCAAAGACCATCTCCTTGTAGAGGCCGGGATGTACAACAGCAGCAGTGCATCCCTGAAACTTCTGCCAAAATGTCCAATGCTGCAGCAATGAGCATTTTGGCAACTTCTTAAGAACAGCAGAAGTATACAAATACACAAAGGACTGCAAACATGACCAGTACAGTACAAACATAAACAAGACAAGTTATCAGTATATGCCATGGCTTCTGGGTCATACTATTAAAGCCTTCCTCATCATCCAGGTTATCATCGTCATTTGGTTGTCTTTATATTGCTGGGTCACTGTGCAGGAGCGATAGAAACCAGGTCTGATGCCTCACTGGCTGTCACAATTCTCCCTCAGTGTTAGGCTGTCGTTACTTCAAGAGCACTTTGTGAACTGTTTCGTTGCCATTTGATAGTTTTCTTAAAAACAAAAACAAAACTTTGTTGTCATATTGTTGATCCAAGAGTACTTTGTGAATTTGATGGCATTTTTCCATTGTTTCCTAAAAAGTACATCGTGAGCATTACTGATGATGTGCTATTTTCCTAGGAGCAATTTGAATTTCGTTGTTCCATTGTTGATCCAAGATTCCTTGAAAACACTTTGAGAATTTTTTTTTCTGTGGACCATTGTTGGTCCAAGTTTTCTTGAAAGGTCTTTGAGAATATTGTTGTTGTTTTTTTGTTTTTTTGCTGTTGGACCATTGTAGGTCTTTGTTTCCTCAAAACTTTGAGAATTTTTTTTTTTTTTTTTTGCCGTTGGACCATTGTTGGTTCAAGTTTCCTTGAAAACACTTTGAGAATTTTGTTTTGTTGCCATTGGACCATTGTAAAACTTATCATTTTGACTTTTTTTTGAATCTCCAAACATTTACCATCAGTTTTTCTCCCCCTTACCCATGAAAATAAGGTTGACAGTTTATGGTTAAATGTTGACCCTGTTGGGCCCTCAAGTTAGACCTAAATTCAGATTTCGGCCCCTGCTGTGGTTGAGTTTGACACCCCTGTGTTAAGGCCAAAAATGCTCCATTGGAACCCATTCAAAATGCCATTTTTGATCTCACTTCCATTAAAGCATATTACATGCATTTTATTATAGCTGGGTATCAATCTGGGCTTTTGCCTTGGAATTGATCATTTCTACTACTATCCACCTGATGGCGCCATATTGACCATATTTGGCATATGGGAGAAAAACATGCTAAACATGAAAACAAATGCATTAAATTAATGTTGCTGCCACTAACTGACATATCTCAGGCTGTAATTATTCAACACAAAAAACAAAAATAATTCATTTATAATTGATTAATTAATTAATTTTTCTGTTTTGTTTTGTTTTTCATTAAAAAACATGGTGGCATCATGACAAATAACTGTCATTCAAAGAGTTAAAATCCATAAAAAATTAATTGATATTTGATATCAACAGTTAGTGGGGATGCTGAGTAAGCATTCACACTATTGATATTCGCATCGGCCATTTTGTTTATTCTTCTTCTTCCGTGTTTGCTATCTCCTCCTTCATACTTTGCTGTATCGACACCGTTCACACTTTAAAAAATTCATTTTTTTCATAATTCGACTGCTATGACTTTTCTAATTTCTAACTTTCATAATTTTTAAAATATTTAACTTTGTTTAACAATGTTAAGAAGATGACAAAATTTCACAAATATGCACTTTTTCCACCCCTCATAACTTTGGCACTCCTTGGGCTATTTTTACTATTCTGCTATCATACTCTTCAGCTTCTTGTGCTATTTTCAGCTATTTTAAAAACTTTTTTATACTATTTATACTTTTTCAACTATTTTGCTTTTAAAATTTTATATTTTGAGCAATGATTTCACATTTTTCACAAATCAGGTATCACGGTCTTTAACTTTTATGCTATTTTCAGCTATTTTCATGCTATTTTAAGATATTTCTATGCTTTTTTAGCTACTGGATGCCATTTTAGCTACTTTGAGGCCATTTTCAGCTAATTTTATGCTATTTTCAGCTATTTTAAAGCTACTTTCAGCTATTCTTAAGCTTTTTTCAGCCTAACTAGGCTACTTTCAGCTATTTTTTAATTCCTTTTTAGCTACTTTCATGCTATTTTGAGCTATTTTGTACTCTTTGGCTATTTTCAGCAGTTCTTCCACAATTCAGCTCCCAGCATCCCAACACAATTTCAGCTGAAATTGCAATTTTGATCTAGTTAGGTTAGTTGTGGGTGAAAAAATAGCTTGATCAAAGTAGAATAAAATATTAATGTTTTTTTCATAGTTACCATATGATTTTTTTGCTCTCTGCAGCTTTAGATGGAATATGTGAAATTGCAAAATGAAAATAAACAAATAATTTGTCGAAATTAATTTTAGTGCAAATCACTGACATATCCGAGTCTGTAATGATTCAACACACAGTATTGTTGTATATTGAAAATGATTCATTCGACTTAAAAAAAAAAGCTTTCCTCTATACACCATCCCCACCAGTGGCCGTGCATATAAAAATGACATGGATTTTGACAGCGATTCAGTAATTCATTGCATCAAAGACACATACACGTGAAGGGTTTTACAGACATAAACAATATAACTAGTTGAGCTTATGTTTATCCTTTTTCCTCCATTTTCCCTTCAAGTTCATGTGCCCCCTCTTGCATGGCAATGACCCTCAGTGAAAAAGCATTTTTAAATGCATTTCTTTCTTCTTTCTTGCAAAAAATCTACAATTTTTAATAAATGTGGTTAAAATCAAACTATATTAAATGGAATGGTCCTGGGTTTAAATGATGTTTAGGTTAACAGTATTAGCAGAACTTATCATGGGTTCTTTTTTGGGGGGGTTTGTCTTTTTGCTTTGTTTTTTTTGTGCCAAGTCAAAGAAATGATGTTGTAAAAGTGCTATACAAAAAAAGTTATAACAGCTTCTGTAAGTTCACTGTGCCACCACATGTCACTGTTGTTCCTTGAACTCAAAAAGCTTTGAATCTTTCAAAATAAATATAACATACAGTCCTAAAGCTACAGGGCTTTAGTTAGTTAGTCACTGAACAACAGGGGAAATTTCCATTTAAAGAATTTAAACAGACAGGTAAAGGATACAAAGGCGCTATTCTGACTGTTGCATCTCAATTATCAACCATAACAGAAAATTAGCAAGCAGCACATTCACAGCACCAACAAACCCTGATGGGAAAATAACACCACCACCACCAACACCAACACCACCACCAACACCAACACCACCACCGCCACCAACACCACCACCACCAACACCACCACCACCAACACCACCACCAACACCAACACCACCACCAACACCAACACCACCACCAACACCAACACCACCAACACCACCACCACCACCACCAACACCAACACCAACACCACCACCACCACCAACACCACCACCAACACCACCAACACCACCACCAACACCACCACCAACACCAACACCACCACCACCACCAACACCAACACCACCACCGCCAACACCGCCAACACCGCCAACACCACCACCACCACCGCCACCGCCAACACCGCCAACACCACCAACACCACCACCACCACCGCCAACACCGCCAACACCAACACCGCCGCCAACACCAACACCACCACCGCCACCGCCACCAACACCAACACCAACACCAACACCAACTTACCTGCAGGGCAGCATGATCCAGACTGACTGAGGACGCTGGAGCTGCCCTTTTTATATCCTGTTGCTCCTCCCACCGGAAGTTTTTAGTCATATTTTTTGTCAAAAACTGATTTTTCTCATAACTCTAACACAGTTTAAACTTTGAACCCCCCAACAATGTCTACAGCATAGTTCAGTGCATTTTGTCTGTCACTGTTAGTCGACAACGAAGTCATACTTGCTGAGAAAATGCATGAAACAAACAAAGAAGTATTTTTTTTTCAAACCAGGAAGCTATCATTTCGCGCCTTCCCGCCTATTTACAATGCGGAAATGCTTTACCTCGGATTTCTCAGATTCACCTGCAGACGGGACATGACGGGGTGGAAATGCAGCGCACCTCCAGGTAGGAACGCTGAGATAAACTTTTGTAAAAGAACAAAAATAGCTTCGTGGTGCGACTTTGTTCCTGCCTTCTAAAACGGAGACGAAGGGAAGGGTAACCATAGATATATAAACAGTCTATCTATGAGGATAACGGCGAATTTTACCGGATGTTTAGAGAGCAGGGAAAAGTTTGGCGCGTGTCTGTGCGGAAGTGTGGACGTTTCCCTCGCAGCCCGCTGGACGCCACACTGTGAAACGAAGATAGTCTGAGTTTGATAAATAAAACAGTAATTATGAAGCCGCTTTGACTTCCTTATCTACTACTCACTACTCTAAGATTACATGCAGAGTCAGTTAGAGGTACGTTTTTAATAATCCCGCATTAGTTTGGTGCTTAATATCCTGTTATATTCTCCAAACTCGGTCACGTTTTTTTGACTCCCATTTTTTTCTTTTTGCATTTTGAAGCTCTAGATCAGGGCTTTTCAAAATGTGAGAGTGAGCCTCCCCTAAGAAGAAATTATTCATTCAGTGGACCCCCACCCACAAAAATAATAATAATAAAAATAATAAAAAGAATTAAACAACATTTCAAACATTTATGTCTAATCTTTAAACATTTTTAACATTAATATATTTTGGATGTTTTGGTTCGTAAATGCCCTTAAACATCTGCCTTTCCCTCTTATTCAGTTATAATGCCATTAAATACCCCTTTTCATTTTTTTTTTCCATTTTTTTGCTCATTTTTGGGACATCTTTTTGCCACTTTTTCCCATTTTTTGCCCTTTTTTTTTTACCATTTTTTTTTTTTACCACTTTTTGTCCATTTAAGCGACCTTTGCCATTCAATACCACTTGTTTCCTTTTCCCCCCGATTTTTGCCTCTTCTTTTAGCCATTTTTGCCCTTTTTCTCAGTTGTTTGCCACTTTTTGTCCATTTAAACTACCTATTTTTTTTGCCCATTTTTGCCACTCTTGACTGCTTTTTGCCCGTTTAAGTCACTTTACACTCATTTTTTGTCACATCTCACAAATTTTTGCTACTTTCTGACATTTTTTTCAACTTTTCCCCCAATTTCCCCCATTTTGGCTGCTTTTTGAACATTTTTGCCACCTTTAACCTATTTTTATTGCTGCTTCAAGCTGTTTTTTTCTCTTGTCACCTCTTAGATTGTGGCTCTTGCAAAGGTATTTTCAATAATGTGGCTCTTTGGTTGAGTAACACTGCTCTGTAGCATAACTATAAGTCTATCCATTTAGCTCCATGCACAGCAGAGGTTCGCAAAGCAAATCACCTTTTTTCTGGTTTATGGTTCTTCCCTGAAGCTCTGTGGCGCCCCCCAGGGGAGGCCCGCCTCACACTTTGAAAACCACTGATCTAGAACCTTCTTAAGATCCAACAGCGGAAAATGTGCATTCTTGCAATTTTTCAACTGGTCATAAGATCAGGAGTGTATTCGAGAACATCATTGGAAGTTTCAGGGGAATTTTTGGGATATTGTGAAGGGAATTTGGAAAATTTGTTTGGAAATTTTCAGACATCTTCAAGCAGATTTGGGAAATGTGTAAAGTTTTTGTAATTTCATTGGAATTTTTGGGAGGAATTTGCTTTCAAGTTTTTTGGTATTGTCAGAAACATTTGGGAAATCTATCTGTTAGGTTTTGGGAATTTCTTTCAAATATCTATCCAACAAGATGAACTTGTCTGATCATGCAGGGTTCCTTTTAAATTCATGAAGGAGATCTGATCCAGCAAACACCCGACGTCATTTAGATGTCTTTTTTTCAGGCTAAATCTAGACGGCCTTAATTTAGTCAAAAGACAGTCGTAGAAAATTGGGCTGTGTTTTGTCTGTCTGATTTGGTCCAAATTTAACCCAATAATAGTAGTTTAAAATATGACCACATTACTGCGATGTCTTCATAAAGACGTGTTTTCAACAACCTGAAAATTACAGCTTTTCACCTTTCACTTTTCAATTAAATCTAGACGTTGTTTAGACATAGTGGAGACGTTTTTTTTAATGTCTTTTCAACTAATATTTGCTGGGCGGGGAAACAGCCTTTATTTCATCAGGGCTACGGAATCATAAAAACATGCCAAGATGTTTCAGGTCAGGAGTCTAAAATGTAATCCCTTATTCTGTCAAAACCGATAAACGAAAAAACAAAAAATGGTGCCCTTTTTCCTTTTTTTTTGTTTTCAACCAAATATGAAAAAACATTTTTTTTTCTTTCTGAACAAAAAATGAAAAAAAGGAAAGAAAATCAAATAACAGCCCAATATTTTTTTTTTTTTGATTTTCTCTTTTTTGTTTTGCTGTTTTAGGTCTGGAAATGAAGAAACAGAAGCACGTGACCCTGAGGTAAATGGACTCCCTACCAAAATAAAATCCAAACTTATAAATTAATTGTAATAAAAAGATAAGTTACATTAAATAGCACTCAGAAAAATGAGCTGTTTGTTTGTTTTTTCGTTTTTGGTCAAGAAACAAACAAACAAACGAAAAAAAAAACGGAAAAACAGCTTGTTTTCCATTTTTCCGTAACCAGACACGCCAGATGGATTTGTTTCACACATCCATCTGGGAAAGCTTCAATAGGAAACGTCTGAGAAAAGGCAGAAGATTTAAAAAAAAACACGGAGTGTGATTGGATGAACGTTCTGTCTGTCACATCTCTGTCACATAGCTGCTATCGAGCTGTGCATGCGCAGCTAGTGAGGAATAACGCGAAATATGGCGACTATATGTACTTGACTTTTGTCGTTTTTGAAAACATCTCACTGCTGTTCTTTGTTCTTCTTTTAACGGAGAAATGCTCTCAAGTTCTGATAAAACTGGCGCTTTAGCAGCATCCACGCTAATCTCTTCCTCCATAACTGCACCAGCTCTTGCTGCTGCTTGCTAACGTCCCCGACTCCGCTGCGCCCGCATACTGCCCCTCGTCACTGATTGGTCCCGTCACTTCCTAACCGGGCCCAAACGGTTCAGATGGGAGCTTTGCAAGATTGATTCACCAGTGAGAAACACAGAAACGGGTGTATCCATCTGCTTTGCAAGGTTAGTTTTTCCGTTTTTTGACCAAAAACGAAAAAACAGAATAATGGGAGTTTCTCCTGTTTCTTCAGTTTGGTTTCAAACAGGAAAATGAACTACCAGAAAGTACACTGACTGGAACACCTCCTTAGGATTAGAAGTGTGTTTGAAGGGCTGACTTTAAATCTAAAATCTGTACTTTAATATTGGTATTGGCTAAAATGAATTTGAACATATATGTATGTCAGATATTGGCAAAATTCCCTGTCGATCCCGGTGTTCCTGATTTTGCTGTTGCCAAGCTCTACTTTTATTGGAGTCACATAATAGAAGTCAGTGAGGTGACGGTGAGGATAACTGCTACTAACCTAATAAATGAGGTCTAGATGTCCTATGGTAGCAGACCTGGATAGACTGCATTGTTGGCCTACTTTAAAACATGCAGTTCAGACCTTTATGTCTGAAAGGCCAAAGGATCTTCAGTAGGCCTACTTTTTCATTCAAACATAAGAATCTGCCTCTTTTACATAAATGTCTGTCTGTGGTTTATTTGTCAATAGCTGCTTGTGTCTGTGAGTTGGATTGAGTTCACAGGCCAGACTGGCCGACCTATATATCCTCTACTATAACTGACCTGGTCAGTGCTTGTCTCACTACAAAAATCCCTTTAGCCAACAGTTTGATTTTCTAGGCGGTGGGATTAAGTTATGCAAATGTCTGGAGTGTTGAATGGGGCCGACCTTGACAACTGTCCTCAAAGCTCTATTAAAAACTAAACAGCTCTTATATGGGGTTAGTTTGGTTATCACTGAGTGTGTGGTATGTCTTTAAATCATGCAGCCTAAATAAATCGCTAGTTTATGAGAATCCAAACATTTCTGAGGATCCTGATAAACCAGCTCACATAAATTACCCAGAATGCCCCCTGTGTGTGCAGCAGGTGTTGCTGTAGTCCCGCTGTCTTCAACAGAAGGTTCCAGTCCAGACACCTCATTCCACTACTAACTCCTGCATGCAGGTCAGACATGCTCCTGCCCCTGGCCCGACTACGAAACTGTTACATGGCAGATTGTTTTGTAACAGTTTTTCTAAACTCGGCCAATGAGAGCAGTTGGATGGCATCACATGACGCGGCTTTTACGTAAGGTTTTTTTTTCCCTCCTCTGCTCCATTGAGAATTACATCGGCTCCTGCTGGACCAGACTATGACTGACACCGCAGTCAGTGCGTCCGGGCTGCATGCGCGAGCATGAGCGCCAGTTCTGGGGTCCCGGTATGCGCAGTGCGGGCTCTCTGAGCGGATGGACTCGGAGCATGGAGACGGAGGATGAGAGTATGCTGCAGCTTGCAGCTGAGGCTTTCCAGTCGAAAAACTTCGACCTGGCAGCGGATATCTACGAGTGTCAGCTAGCGGGGCTCAGAGATGTAGGCAGCCGACGGGGGCTGATGATAAAGCGGGCTGACGCGCTCGCTTTCGGGGGGAAATTCGCCGAAGCTTTCGATGTGTACAGACAAGCCGCTGAGATTGAGAGACTGAGACCCACACAACTGGAAAACCTCATAGAGTATCTGTCCGGGAACATTAAGAGGCAGGTGAAGGGAGAGGCGGCAGAGGAGCCTGGAAGCCCCGCGGATGATGCTACAGGTTGCGGGTTCAGAGACTTCTCCTGCCGGATGTGTCTGAGCTTTCTGTTCGAGCCGGTGACCCTGCCATGTGGGCACTGCTTCTGCAAAAACTGCCTGGAGAGGGAGAGGAAGGAGAGGGAGCAGCCGGTGATGTGCAAGGAGTGCAGGGACAGCTCCAGGGTAGCAGACGTGCAGAGTTACCGGGTCAACGTGGTCCTCAGCAGCCTGCTGGCCAAATGCTTCCCGGTCCTCCACCAGGCTGGCCGGCTGAGGCGGGAGGGAAACGGTCTGTACGCGGAGAGGAAGGTGGAAGCAGCGCTGGAGAAATACAACCAGGCTATACTGATAGGTAGGAACACTGGGTTTATAATCACAGTTTAACATGGCAGGTGTGCTGATAGGTAGGAACACTGGGTTTATAATCACAGTTTAACATGGCAGGTGTACTGATAGGTAGGAACACTGGGTTTATAATCACAGTTTAACATGGCAGGTGTGCTGATAGGTAGGAACACTGGGTTTATAATCACAGTTTAACATGGCAGGTGTGCTGATAGGTAGGAGCTCTGGGTTTATAATCACAGTTTAACATGGCAGGTGTGCTGATAGGTAGGAGCTCTGGGTTTATAATCACAGTTTAACATGGCAGGTGTGCTGATAGGTAGGAGCTCTGGGTTTATAATCACAGTTTAATATGGCAGGTGTGCTGATAGGAGCTCTGGGTTTATAATCACTGTTTAACATGGCAGGTGTACTGATAGGTAGGAGCTCTGGGTTTATAATCACAGTTTAACATGGCAGGTGTGCTGATAGGTAGGAACACTGGGTTTATAATCACAGTTTAACATGGCAGGTGTGCTGATAGGTAGGAACACTGGGTTTATAATCACAGTTTAATATGGCAGGTGTGCTGATAGGAGCTCTGGGTTTATAATCACTGTTTAACATGGCAGGTGTACTGATAGGTAGGAGCTCTGGGTTTATAATCACTGTTTAACATGGCAGGTGTACTGATAGGTAGGAGCTCTGGGTTTATAATCACTGTTTAACATGGCAGGTGTACTGATAGGTAGGAGCTCTGGGTCTATAATCACAGTTTAACATGGCAGGTGTACTGATAGGTAGGAGCTCTGGGTTTATAATCACAGTTTAACATGGCAGGTGTTCTGATAGGTAGGAGCTCTGGGTTTATAATCACAGTTTAACATGGCAGGTGTACTGATAGGTAGGAGCTCTGGGTTTATAATCACAGTTTAACATGGCAGGTGTACTGATAGGTAGGAGCTCTGGGTTTATAATCACAGTTTAACATGGCAGGTGTTCTGATAGGTAGGAGCTCTGGGTTTATAATCACAGTTTAACATGGCAGGTGTACTGATAGGTAGGAGCTCTGGGTTTATAATCACAGTTTAATATGGCAGGTGTACTGATAGGTAGGAGCTCTGTGTTTATAATCACAGTTTAATATGGCAGGTGTACTGATAGGTTGGAGCTCTGGGTTTATAATCACAGTTTAATATGGCAGGTGTACTGATAGGTTGGAGCTCTGGGTTTATAATCACAGTTTAATATGGCAGGTGTACTGATAGGTAGGAGCTCTGGGTTTATAATCACAGTTTAATATGGCAGGTGTACTGATAGGTAGGAGCTCTGTGTTTATAATCACAGTTTAATATGGCAGGTGTACTGATAGGTAGGAGCTCTGTGTTTATAATCACAGTTTAATATGGCAGGTGTACTGATAGGTAGGAGCTCTGTGTTTATAATCACAGTTTAATATGGCAGGTGTACTGATAGGTTGGAGCTCTGGGTTTATAATCACAGTTTAATATGGCAGGTGTTTGGTCATAACTGGAGCCATAGCATGACTCGGTTTTATAAACTGTGTCACAGTCTCTGTTTCACTGCTGCTGCCACTAACAGCCGTCTGCTCTCCATGCGTTGGATAACGGCGTTATGTAGGCTGGGCTAGTGAACCAAACATTACGTAACTACGTAATCCACCTCCTCCTGAATCCTCATTGTGCAACGTCAAACAATGATTCAGGCAAATGTGGGTCAAGGGTATTATTACAGGTCACCACTAGAGACACTGATGTTCACAGCAGTAGTTTATGGTCCTGTTATTAAACCGTCCACTACAGGGAGGGGCGGCCTCACTGCCACAGGGACACATGTCTGATAAATGTAGGATACTAACAATTTATTAGTTTGATTTCTTATAATTCACCAAAACAAGAAATAAAAGGTTTCAGATGACTTAATTATACCAGCGTTTATATTTCTAAACTCAAAAGCAAACATCAGTACTTAAATTAAGGAGTAAACTCAAGATTCAACAGAATTTCAGCTTTTTAATTCTATAAACATAGTAGGGGAGAGCGGGGCCCAACCTAACACTCTCTGAATTTGGCTCAATGATTCTAAAGATACCTGACTTATATTGATCATATAAGGGCTGGGCAATTAATCAAAATAAGGCCTGCTGCAATTTTCAAACCGCAGAGTGAAATATTTTCAAATCTGAAATTTGTCAAAATACCATTCTGATTTTTTTTTGCAGCAGCAGAGATTTAATGCTCTACACCAGTGATACTCAACACATGGCTACTGATGATTTCTGGCTGTTTTATGTCTTAATTTTAATATTATTCCCCCAGAAAACCTTTATAAAGGGAAACTATGACCTCAGAAATTATCCATTACAGTCACATTAAAAAGTTTGAATCCCCACATTAATACAGTTGGCTTTCATTTTCAACCTTTATTTTTTACATGTATTTCCATTGCCCTTATTTGCAATATTTTGTAAATTTTTTTGCTACTTTTTATCCATTTCTACTGCTTTAAGCCCACTTTTGACATTTCTTTTTGCCATTTTTTGCCCATTTTTACTACTTTTATCACATTTTTGCCACCAGTTTTTTGCCTCTTTTATCCTGCTTTTTGCTATTTGCAATTTTTTCCACTTTTTGCCCACTTAAGTTGCATTTTGCCATTAAATGCCACTGTTTTCAGCAGTCTTGCCACTTTTTGCTGCTTTTTGACCATTTTTCTCACATTTTTGTCCATTTTAGTCACTTAAACTAATTTTTTGTCATGTTTTTGTGTTTTTTTTTGCCACCAGTAACTCATTTTTTGGTAACTTCTCACCTGTCTTTGCCACTTTTTCTCCGTTTTTCCACTTTTAACCCACTTTTTTTCCATTCTCTGCCTGATTTCCCCCTTTTTACCACTGTTTGACCATCATTTGCCATCTTTTACTTACTTTTATTGCCACTTTAATCAGTTTTTGCCACTTTCTGCCCTATTTTGCCACCTTTTCTCCCTGTTTTTCCACTTTTCACCCAGTTTTTGACATTGTTCATCTATTTTCCCCTTTTTTGGTCAATTTTTTGACTATTTTTGCCACCTTTAACTAATTTTTATTGCCACTTTAATCAGTTTTTTACCACTTTTCACCATTTACGTTGTAGCTCTTGCAGAGGTATTTTTTTAAACAACTATGCTCTTTGGTTGAGCAGGGTTGAGTAACACTGCTCTACATGCAAACATTCCTGTGTCTTCTTTCAGAATGGTTTACTAAACTCTTACTTTTCCAGTTTGTGTATTTGTTTTCTTAATCAAAATGAGAATAACTTAAAAAATATCCTCCCTTCAGGATAGCAGTCAATATCAAATTTTCTATTTGAGCCCAAATCCCAACTAGACATTGTTTTTCAAATCTTTATCCCTAGTTTAATTGATCTTATATTGTGTTAGTTATAATATTGAATGATTTATTGCCTATGTTTGCTGAATAATCCATAAGATGAGGAGCCTAAAAATTGCATATTGAATCGCAATCGCAAAATATGGGAAAAATCGCAATTTGATTTTTTTCTCAAACCATTCAGCCCTAGATCACACTGTTTTAATGCCATCATACCAACCCCCAGTAATCCCTGTATCATCCATTCATTTAATATTTGACTGATAATTGAATTACAAATAAATGAAAGCTGGTTCATTTTCTTGTTTACATTTCTGAAACGAAATCAAATAAACAAGAAATGATTCATCTTTTTGACTTTTGCTGTTAATGTTGGGATCAGAGAATTAATATGAAGAATTAATATGAAAGAAAGGGCATAAGCATTTAGTATGGTTTTAATATTCATTTGCATAACATCGTGCAGATATTGTGCTCAGAAAAGCATCCTAAGAATCACTTGCCTATCGCTGAGGAGTTCCCACTTCCTGGAATGATATACGGAACACAGACACTGTTTGTTATGGATCTTAAATAAAATTAGTGAGCAGCCAAAAGGTAAATGTTTAATAATAAAAGGATGAGATGACTTCTGACTCGTCCACTGGTAAATGAGGCATGACTGATTTTACATCACTGCAGCTGCAGGGAGATGCTAACATGACTTAGCCAGTGTGATTAAAGAAGAAATAAAGCACGAGATTAATCACTGCTAAAATAAATGTGTGCACTAGTTATGGATCTCAAATAATTGCAGTTAATTCAATTAACCTATTAACAGCCCCACTTGAGATATAAACCATTAATCACAGACTTTGTTACATGTATTTTTATGTAAATGTGTTGTTTCTATGTTCTGTGTTGGACCCCCTCTAAAACGAGATGGTTCATCTCAAGGGGCTATCCAGTGATAAAGTTAATAATAAAGTTAATAATATGGTAATTTTTCATGTTTTCGTGGCTGATTTTGTCCTTTCTTTCCTCATGTTCATATTTTGTTGATCAGTTCTTGAGCTTAGAAGGGGGTACATATGTGACCCCTGGGCCCAGACCTGCCTATAGGAACGGCTGACATTCACCACCTTTGGGTGCTGCCCGAATTATTTTGGGTTTAAAGTATCCTAGAAAG
This sequence comes from Cheilinus undulatus, assembly GCF_018320785.1. Taxonomy (NCBI): domain Eukaryota; kingdom Metazoa; phylum Chordata; class Actinopteri; order Labriformes; family Labridae; genus Cheilinus; species Cheilinus undulatus. Next base: position 1,474,640 of record NC_054874.1, on the reverse strand, counting down.
TTGCCTCCGTTTGTCTTCTTATTCTGCAGGCTTTGGCATCGCTATGAAGTCTGATATTAATGGCCAAATGGTTTAGTACAGTTGGCCCGGACCAATCAAAAGGGCTAGTGCCATAGTAAGAAAAGAGGCTAACTTTTGGAACAAGCCAAATTTAACAGAAGCATCGATGCAGAGTATGTTTTTGTTGCATTGTTAAGAAGGTGAGAAATAATTGTTGTGGTTGCATCTATAATATATAATATAATCTACCATGGTTTGGTGGACCTCCATGAACTCCCAAGGTGGCTGGGACCCAGAAAGCTCTCCCTAATTCCTGCCTTATCGGCATCCCTGCTCAGGCTGCAAGTTGCCCACCCCTGGTCTGTTACATACACTATATGGACAATAGTATTCGGCCACCTGACCATCACACCAACAGGAATAGGCCCTCCTTCTGCAGCTCTAACAGTCTCCACTCTTCAGACTGGAGGCTTTTAAGGACAAAAAGGTTTGGGACCACTGGTCTAGATAGTGAACACTAGCAGTTTTTATCTGCAAACAGCATATATAGGGATTAGATGTCAAATTCTAGTGTAACACACTCTGTAGCTCCCTGTTCGTAAATTAGATTATAGAAATAATCCCTTTTGATTGAGATGCCTGACCTAACTGAATTAGACTCTTCTGTTTTCATTCATCATATAAAACACAGGTTAAAAATATTTATACTTAAAATTATAAACCAAAAAAAAAGAATTATTTTGGAGTTTTTGTTGCTCTAAATCTTGGTAAAAGCTGCACCATTAGCTGCATCGTTCTGGCCGCTTTTTTAACTGAAGAATAAATGCGCTGAGTTTGTGGAAGTTTAGGAAAGCAGAGGAGGTGCAGCCTGTGCTAACATAATGTTTTATCAATTGTCTGGTTTTTATGTATATATGGTGTGTGGTTATATATTTTATCTCCTGGCCCCAGGGTGACATTTGCATTCACTTTTAAAGTTATGCAACTGAAAATGTGGGTGACCTTGATTTTACTGCATGGTTTTGTAAGTCAGTGCTTTTTTTTCATAACATGTTGTATAATGTAGGGAGGGATCCATTTTAAAGTCGCAGTCTTTCATGGAAGTTAAAACATATGCCACCATATATTTTAGTTTTTTTAACACTTAACACTTTTAACACTTAAAGTGGTGCAATGGATTCTTTAAAGTTCTGCAGTATGTTTGAGACAAATGCCACAATATAAGGGTCGTAAATCTTTCTGTGAACATTTTAAAGGCATTTTAGCGCAGGCAAAGTGGTATTTAGCAACAAATTACCTGAGTAACTGAAACCCCTTCTTTTCTCCTCAGCACCGATGGACCACATACTGTTCCGTAATCGCTCCCAGATTCACTCCAGTCTTAAACACCATGAGATGGCCCTCAGGGATGCAGAGATGGCCTGCAGACTGATGCCGGACTGGTCCAAGGTACATCAGAATAAACACTAATTCACTTTGAAGTATGCTAGGATATGCAATGGCCTGTTTAGGTCTGTTCACTGTAAAAGTCTCCCATGTAGATCTAAGATATATTTCCACATTCTTGCAGGGTCATGTTCGTAAAGCGCAGGCCTTAGTGTCGCTGGGCAGGACAGAGGAGGCTCTGAGAGAGTACCTGGTCTGTTTGTCCATAGAGCCGGACTGCAGACTGGCCAAGACTGAGGCTCATAAGGTAAGTTAACATTATATTTTAGTGGGGACCTGCTGATAGAAGTACAATGTCTTTATCCAGTCGCTCAGTCTTCAAAATCATGCATTTTTATATCAAAGTTTGTGAAGTCTTTTATTTTGATAATAAATCATGTTTTACTGCAGTCATCATATAAAACAAAGAGGCTATAACTGCTGTTTATGTTAGGTGTTTTAAGATAACTAGGAGTCAAATACTCAACTATTCATTTGAAAGATCCTCAATGTTGACCAACTGCTCATAAGGCAAGGATCCTTCTATCCTGCTTTATGTGGGTACTTAAAGGTGCAGTGAGTAATATTTAGCCTAGTAGCATTTAGCTGAACAAACTGGGTAAAGTAAAGCAAAACATTTCTGAATAAGTGTTTAGTCATCTATATTCAAAAATAACTTTTTTGAAAAAAATAACTCAGAATAAACCTTTAATTCATACATAGGGAGGGTCCCCTCCATGGATGCCACCATCTTGGATTTTTACATGTTTCCATGGTAACATAGAGGAAAAAAGGATAAATAAAGTTATTGTATTGTATTGACATTACAGAAACACATTAAATTCAACTGGTTGCCACAGTTTCCAGCAGAGAAATGCGATCTAGAACCCACTTCTAGATGTTGATATTCAGTTTACACACTGCGCTTCACCTGGTAACTGGTGACTCAGCTAATCTTGGTATAAATATCAACTTACTAATGCAATTCTGAAAATGACCTAATTTTTGAATTAATCCATCTCCTATTATGGAGCTATAATGGTTGGAAGATTATTTGCCAACGCGTAGGTAGTTTTGCAAATGCGTACACAGATCTTCAAATGTGTCAATGTAGAGGAATTAATTTGAGCAATTTATAGCAATTCAACCACAGCTGTAGGATGGATTTGGAGATGTGCAACTAAATCCTCATTATTTTCACTCTTTCAATGAAAATATGACTAAATCAACAGTATAATGCCGTGATTTTTTTCCTCCTTTCATGTTGACATTACAGCTTCAATTTGGTCTAAACTGCTGCCTAGCTCTGGATCGTATACTAGTCCGTGTGATTGATAAGCTAAGAGGAAGGCAGCTGTGCCTGTGAGCCTATACTGAGGGCAATAAAACCCAGTGCTTTTACAGATCTGATGCTGCCTTCTGTTTACCTGGAGAGTCAGATGTCAGAACTGGGAATGACGTAACACCCCGGTTGAATATGTTTAATTTGCTACAAGCTCATGGCAGAGTTGGAATTATGAGTTCAGGGCGCATTTCTGGTGATGCCAACTTGGAATTTCCAATTTCGTTGATCAAACAAACTAGAGATAAAGCTTGTTATGAAGTAGTGAGAAAAGTGAAAAAATGAGGCAAATTGTTGACAAATTTGGAGAACTGCAGCAGTGGAAGTCTGAACACAACACAAAGTCACTTCACTGCACTTTAATGAAAGCAATAAGAACTGAAGGGAACTCATTCACTGGAATTATAGATCATTATTGTTTAAATTTATACAGGTAAAAACATCGTTACCAATGAGGGCCACTGTCTCAGAATATAGTCAAAACAACTCCACGTTTCCTGTTTTCCTGTGAAGATTAGAGATGAAACAACATGAGCAAAGAGAACCGACATGTTACCAGGGACTCAAAGCCTACGTCTGTCATATGATTGTCTGTCTGTCTTCTCTCAGCTTCTCAGTGACCTCCTGGCTCCTGTTACAGATCAGGTCCCAGGACAGATCTCAGAGTTCTCCAGTATTCATTCTTTACGAACGCACATAAAAAACATAAACACTCCATCTCAGGTAAGAGCAATTATATCTCTGATATTTAAAAACACATGAAATAAAATAAAGTATGTCTGCACACTTTAGCTCAATGCTACAAAAACCTAATAATTTACTACATTTTGCCTTTTTTTTTTTAATTACCCATATAACTAACCATTTTCCTGAGTTTATTAAATCATGCCATTGAGGGAAATTGGTTTTATTCTCCTGTTCTATCTTCCTTTTCAGTCAAACAGTCCAAGCTTGGTGTCATCACTGTCAAACTCTGCCTCTGCTCCTCCTGCGACCAAGAGTTCACATGACGGTGAAGTCGATGGTCGGGAAAAGCCAGAGGTCAGACGGCTGGATCACTGTTTCCTGCTGAAAAGGAAACGGAGGAGCTCAGAGGAGGAAGGAGACAGACAACCGAGAAGGGACGATTACAAGAGATCCAAGACGGGTGAGGACTGGTAGACAGTCATCACATGTTCACTTTTTCCTTCAGGAGCGTGTATGTTTGATTTGTTCATATGTGGAACCCTCCCTTTTCAGCGACAGAGAATGTGGCCGGTTCTTTGAGCTCCGAGGTCATCAAGGTTTTTGACCCAACAGACCTGGAGTGTTCGCTTTGTATGAGGTGAGGTTTGATTTTGATTCAGTGAAACACAGTATGTACCAATTATTATTCATGAAAACAGTTGCATGGAAGAGGATTAGGGCCACTGAATCTGAGATTAAAGTCAGAATTCTGGCTTTAATTTTAGAATATGAAAAGCCAGCCTCCTCCTTTATAGCATAAAGCTTCACCTCCTCCACCCCAGCCTCCTCCTTTATAGCATAAAGCTTCACCTCCTCCACCCCAGCCTCCTCCTTTATAGCATAAAGCTTCACCTCCTCCACCCCAGCCTCCTCCTTTATAGCATAAAACTTGTTGCACCCTCATATTCAGATTCACACTACTGTGTATTAATTGCTTTTGAACTAATTTTTTTTTTCAGTACATATTTTCATTAATGCATGCATCTGTATGGGGTTTTCTAGCCATGCACTCCTGGAAAGTCAAAGCATGCTGTTGACTAACCCAGGGAGAATCTTTAGAGCCTCACCAAGTAAAACTATAAATCCATTTTGCAATAAAATGTTAAAATTTATGACATGAGTGCTCCCTTATCTTCTTCTGTACATTTTCATGATATGACGTACTGTATCCACCATTTCCACAGTTGTTCCTCCACATGCCCACATTAAATGTGTTTATTTGTCCGTTTCCCTCCCAGACTTTTCTATGAGCCAGTGACGACACCATGTGGCCACACTTTCTGTCTTCAGTGTCTTGAGAGATGTCTGGATCACAACCCCAAATGTCCTCTCTGTAAGGAGGAGCTGTCAGAGGTACGATGTGCTGTTTAAACGCCTTTAGAATGTCAGACATGGCTGGGAGTGAGGGGGGATTAGACACGCCCACTTCCTTCTTCCTGTTGTCCCTCATCAGCCACAACATCATTCAGTCTCTGCTGTTTTTTAGACTTCATTCTCTGTGTTTATCTCTTTCCAGTACCTGGTGAAGAGGCAATACTGTAAGACGGTTTTAATGGAAAACCTGATATCCAAGTATCTTTCCACTGAACTCACAGAAAGACAGAAGATGCATCAGGAGGAGATGGCTGAGCTCTCAAAGTAAGTGTTGCTCTCCTTCACTCGTCTTTATGCCCAGGCTACTTGTCTTGTTTCTAGGTGCTTGGAGGATGGCGAGGAGCAGACGGTATTATTGGCTGTCTGATGTCAGCAGTGTATTCTCTACGATAGAATTATCCCTCAGAAATGTGTGACGTTTTTGGGACTCCCACTTTGGTTTCCATGTGATACCATGGAACAGTGCCATTAAATGATCTCATGCAATTAACTGTTTCACCACTGGAGGTCACTGCTGTTATTTGTCAGTGGCTGCACAGTTTGGGCGTAAGCTGCAGTCATGATTTCCCCACTGATAATGAAGGTTCTCCCTCAATGTGCTTTAAACAACATGAATGGATGAATGAATGAATCCAGGTTTGTTGAAGCTATGCTGCACTGAACAGCAGAAGGTTTTTAAAAGAACTGAGTTGTGTCAACTTAAGAATCCAAAAAAGCTCATTCAGCTCTATTTTTCTGGGCTGATGGAATACATTTTTAGTTTTAAGTGAACAATATGCAATCATTCTGTTTTTTGTTCTTGTATTCAAATTATTTGGCAATCATCCCTTAATCTGCAGTTTTCCCAGAATGCCTTTGGGCATTAGACACTGAGTGAAGTTACTGACTCAGAGAAGTGGGATTGTACACTTGACATGATGGAAGAGGACTTCCTGGTCCAGTGTGCATCTTTCAGTAATCGTCTCCTGGAGTCACATAAATGTTCAAGGTTAAAGTCTGTGATAAAGATAAGGGAAAATACCGCAGATGAAGAACATTAAGCTTTAGGAAAAATATTTAAACACGTTGTTTTAAGTTGCATTTAATAGAATTAAATGTACGAAAGTGTAGCGTATAACTTTAAAAAGTTTAGTTGGTATAAATGTACAAGTAAATTTGAGATAAGTAACTTAAAAAGGCGAAGTTCCTGCTAATTAACAAATACTGTTTTTAAAGAGGACATATTTTACCCTTTTAAGACAAGTTTATATCAGTCTCAGAGGTCCCCGAAACATGCCTGTGAAGATTGTTGCTGAAAAACACTCCAGTATTTGATGTTTGCATGTCTAAAAACCCCTCTGGTTCAGCCCTGCTCAGAATGAGCTGTGTCTGTGGCTTTAAATGTTACTGAACTGTCTGGCTCCGCCCCTGACCATGCCCCTCTCAGGAAATGGATGTGGCTTAATGGATGTTGCTCTCTATCAGGAGAGGAGGGCGGAACTTTCTTCCAAGTGGGGAGGGTCAACTGAACCTGGGAGCGGGGCTAACTCCCCACATGACATCATGAGGGGAAAATCTGAGAACGGCTTGTTTCAGCACACATTGTCTTAAAGGTGTTGGGGGGTGGATTTTCCTGGTACTTGAGGGTATTGTGGACAGGCCAGGGGCACATGTTTTTGTCACAAAAGTCTGAAAAAGGGATTTTTGCATTATATGTGACCTTTAAGTGACCTCTAATGATGTCTTAACTCCTCCCAGACTGAAGAGTAAATTATATTTTTTAACTGGAGTCTTCTCAAAAATGTATTTTTACTACCTAAAAACATTGATGTAATCAGTTTGAACAATCATTTTGAGATGGTTTAACTTGTTTGCTTTTGCAGTGCAGCTTTTTCTGCTTTCTATAGCTGCGATGCTGTCCTGGTCTCCCACGTCAAAGAGATCTTAATCTGAAGGGACAGCTGGATTATAAATAAAAAACTGATTTGTAGATGGAAACAGTAAAATTTCCCTTTTAGTCGTTGGGATTGAGAGTTCCTCTATGATCATAGAAAACTATTGTAATTAAAACTGTAGACATATTTCTGCTTTTCCTTTACTACACATCGGCTCACCTTCTTCTCTCCTCTTGTCTCTTTCAGTCTTAACAAGAATGTGCCTATATTCGTCTGCACCATGGCCTTTCCCACTGTCCCTTGTCCTCTCCATATATTCGAGCCCTGCTACCGCCTCATGATCCGACGATGCATGGAGACAGGAACCAACTCTTTTGGGATGTGTCTGGAAGACAGTCTCAAAGGGTGAGTGCTGGGACGGGGCTGTTATTAAGTATATAAAACCAGAGTACAGTATGCATCAAGGACGTTTATTTTCTACTCGTGTTTCCAGGTTTGCAGACTACGGGTGCCTGTTGGAGATCCGGGATGTGAAATTCTTCTCAGACGGCCGTTCAGTCGTGGACACCATTGGCAGACGGAGGTTTAAAGTTATTCAGCATAGCAAGAGGGATGGATACAATACAGCTGATATAGAGTACCTAGAGGATGTGAAGGTATTAGGTGGACATAGACCGGGTCATAGCGGGGTTATGAGGATGGATGAGGGCTGGTTTGATGCAGGGTCACAGGAGGATGTCATAGTTCTGGATCTCTGTGTGCAGGTGGAGGGTGTAGCAGAGCTGGAGCTGCAGTCTCTTCATGATACGGTGTACGACCAGGCCCTGGTGTGGGTCAACTCCCTGAAGACGGAGCAGAAGGAACGCATCGAAGGACACTTCGGACCCATGCCGGGAAAGGACTCTGTGCTTCAGGTGAACACGCACGTACAAAGTCAGACTTTAATTTTCTCTGATGTCTGATCTACAGCTCCTTTCCTCCCAGTCTGTCCCCACTCTCTCTCTCTGATTTCCTACACAGACTGTCCTAACAGAGAGAGACTAAAGAGCCCAGAAGGAAATCTGTAGATAAAATACTTCACTAATGAGGGAATATGGCCAATATTTAGAGCTAAGCTGTGACTTGTGGCATATATAAGTAAATTTATTTGCAGTTTAATACAGCATGTACAGTACATGGCCACTGTTGCTTTGTTAATTTACCAGCTACTCACATTTTTTGGTATTCAAGTTATCAGCTGTTAAACAAAAAGAAATCTTTCAACTTTTAAAGAAAATAATGCATCCTCTTGTTCGTATTATTTTGAGGCTGGTTAAAGTTTTGGTGCAGCCAGTTCTTCAAAAGCAGATTTAACTTCTATTAAACCTCAACTAAGAGGCACAGATATCATTTTATTGTCATGATCGTATAAAAGGTGAGTTATTTCAGTCATAAAGGTTATGCTGGAAAGTCTCAGTTTTATTGTTGGTTATCACATTTAATAATTTTATTGCCACATATCAAGAAAAAAGAATGTCTTTAGAAATACTTCGACAGTGGCCTGGAAGTGAAATACAATATTACAAAGTTTGATATAGATTTACATAAACCAAAGCATTAATAAGTTTTATAAAACACAATAACATTAGCAGGAAAATTAAGCAAACGACAACACAAATTTACATAGTTTGGTACAAAATTTTAAACAAATTTAGAAATAGAAAAATTAAAATTACAAAGTCTTAAACACTTTTAAAAAACTTTAAAAAATAGAGTTGAATACAAAATTTGAAACTAATTGACAAAAACTTCAAATAAATATACAAAGTCTCAAATTCCTTTACAAAACAAATTACAAATTGAAAAAAATTTCCAAAGTCCAATAAAAAAAAAAAACCTCAAAGTCTAAAATCCTTTAAACTAGTTTGCTAATTCCAATACAAATTTAAAATGTAAAAATTTAAGATACATTTACTAAATTTAAAACAATGTACGAAACTTTAATTAAATAAAAAAAATTCTGAAACACTTTTATAAAACTTTAAATAAATTAAAATATTATGGTTCAACATTACAAAGTTCAATAACTTTTACAAAATTGGAAACAAATTTACAAAAAGTCCAAATATATATACAAAGTCTCAAATCCTTCTACAAAACATAAAACAAATTCCAAAGGCCAATAAAGAAATCAAAGTCTGAAACACTTTTTAAAACTTGAAACAAATTTAGAAATTCCAAAACAAAGTTTAAAATTTAAAAAATTGATGGACAGGAAGTCTGAAACTCTTTTACACCACCTGAAACAAATTTACAAAAAGTCCAAATAAATAAACAGAGTCTGAACTTCTTTTACAAAACATAAAACAAATTCCTAAAGTCTGAAAAAAAAAATCAAAGTCTAAAAACACTTTCACAAAATTTGCAAATTCTGATACAAAATTTAAAATTTTAAAACACAGTTACTAAATTTGAAACAATGTAAGAAAAGTCCAGTTAAATAAACAAAGTCTCAAACACTTTTATAAATTAACAGTCTGGTACAACATTACAAAGTTTGAAACACATTTACAAAATTTGAAGCAAATTTACCAAAAGTGCATTTAAATGAACGAAGTCTGAATACTTGATCCTTGTTGCTCCATGATGATGTGTAACCTTGGCTTGATTTTCATGATCAAACTTATCTTGTTGTTACGGGGTGAGAAAGCAGGTTTCCCCTGATAATTGATTTGTTAAAAATCACTCAAACAACCAAATTTACGTTCTGGTGAGAAACAGATGATCCAGCCTGACATGAATAAAGGTGGGAGAGCCCATTGAACCTTTATTTATTCTGTAATTAAGACCCTCTTTCTGTGCCCTCCCTCCCTCCTCTCTCTCCTCTCTCAGGCCAGTCCCAACGGTCCCTCCTGGTGCTGGTGGTTACTAGCTGTTCTTCCGTTAGAAGGCCGAGCCCAGCTGCCTTTCCTGGCTCTTACCTCTCTCAAAGACCGCCTCAGTGGCATACGGAAGGTGCTGCTCTTCATGGCCCACAGCAGGCATCGATGACATGCCTCTCAAGCATGAGCCCACCTTAAAAATGCAGTAAATCACCTGCTGGACGAACTCTCTTATCCAAAGCAGCAGTTGACCTGTTGTTCTTCCTTGATGCACAAAGAACTGATGATGTTGTTGCACCTTATCTGTTGTAGCACTGCCAAGTCAGGTAGCAGCCTATATACACGTAACAGACCTATATTTACAGACACCATGACATCCATGCTCATTTTTTACTTTCATCTTCCAGGAAGTAAGCCAAGCATTCCTGCACGTGTAAACTAGGGCTGAGCAGGAAGAAAATCTGATTGCTTTAAGGCAGTGTGAGTAAGACTGTGCTCCCTCCTACCCAGTTTAACCAAACTAGTAGCTTCCTTTAAACGTGCTTATGGTCTGAAACCTCGTTCTTACATGCAGTACTTCTCAAATCTAAGGGTCTGCACACACAGTGCCCAAATGTCGAAGAGCGTGCAGGACGTCTGCAGAGAGAAAACAAACGCACCTGGAAGAACGAATAAAGTGACCATAGAGATGCTCTTTTTGTATGACTCCTTCCACATCATTCAGAAAAACAAACTAATACCAAATTTCAGATCTTACCGTCTCTGATGATTGCTCTTTAATTTGTCCAGGTGAATCTGTTGCCTTTCTTGCTCTATTCCACTTCTGTAGCTTCATGGTCTTCCTCCTTTACATGGTGCACATAGAAACACCCCACACACTTAAAAAACTTCAGTGGGAGTGTTTTCTTAAAATCTCAGTTAATTTTCCCAAGAAGACTCTAAGCAGTCAAAGCTATGGAGTCATTATTGTTACAAAACTCAACAGCATTTTTTTTTTTTAGATTTTGAGATTAATACTAAAATGTCTGCATGCTCTCAAATCTTTTTTGTGCGTGCTCAAATGTCCTTCTCTGGTATTCCAACCATCATTCTCGTCTCGTTCAGGTTGATTCTGCTTGCTCGTGAAACCGACTCTCTGATTTTTATCTGTGTGCAGACTTTCTCTGTGTGATCAAAATATTGAGCTCAAAGTCTTCACACTTTTCCAGCAGCTCTGGTTCTGGTAGCAACCCCCCCCCCCAAATCCTTCATAAACATTTTGCAAAATCAACACCTTTAACCCCTGTGCCGCCCTCAAATTTACTACCTTCTGGACACCATCGAGGCAAAAAATGTACACATACAGAAAAACTGCCATTAAATCAGCATACATCAATATTTTTTTCTACTTTTTTTCATAAATCTCTTTAACAACTTCAGACCTGCTCGAAAATACCAAACATTCATTCGTTTTCAGAATTTTAACTCTTTAAATGCCAGTTAAATTATTTGAAATAGTTTATTTTTTACTACAAAAACACAAAAAATGCATTATTTTCCATATAATGACTAGTAAAAAGAAGGGGCTTTGGTGGTGATAGGAGTCTTGAATGGGTCAAAGATGAGCAACAAAACTGATTTGATTGCATTTGTATTTTTTATGTAGTGCCAGCTTTAACATTAGGAAACCCTATGGACACCTTTGAGGCAAAAATATACATGTACAAAAAAAAGACACTGTTATATCACCAATCATCAATACTTTTTTCTACTTTTTTTCATAAATCTCTTTAACAAAAATATACTAATAACAAAACAAATACTTTTAACAAAAAATATTTCAAATATTATATTTGAAATATTTAATTTGTTATTGCAAAAACATGCATCAATAGCGTATAAATGACATGTAAGAGTAAAACGTGTTGGATTTCAAAAATTAAACTAGAAAGAAAAGTTCCTGCAGAAATTCATGATAAAACTGCCAAAATGATCACAAATTAAAAAAAAATGTTGAGAAAAATGTACAAAAAGGCCTGAGGAGGGCATAAAGGGTTAAAGCATGAACCAAGTGAACCAGCTACCTGAATACTCGAGAAAATTAAACATTTCAGTTGGTGCAAAAAAACACAAAGAAAAAGCACAAAACAGAACAATCCACAGTGTTCTCAGTCCACTTCTAAGTCCTATAACTCCAACTCAGTTCCTCATACAGACTTAATTTAGGCTAATTAACTATTCAGCTATTTACGCTGGATCCACTATTTTGCTATTGTTTACAGATTTTTGATCATTTCTGTAAAAGTCTGATGAGGATTTCTGGTTCTCAGACTTTTACCGTGTGTCTATGTGACAGAATGTTGGGACCCTCTTAGGCCCTGTCCACATGGAGATGAATTCAGGAGTGTACGTAAATATTTTTGTCATATTTGCGTTTCATCCACACTGAAACAACATTTTGGGGGACTGTAAACGCTACTTTTTGAAACCAGGTCCCAGAGTGAACAAATCTGTAAACGCTTCCCGTGTCGTCTCTGTGTGGACGGCCAACCACATCTTTCTTGAAATGATAATGTCATACATGGTGTAAGCCCATAGCGCATGCACGAATCAAACCAGCACAACAATGGCGGATAATAGGGCTGTGTTCATGCTGCAGAAGCTACTGAGCTAATTCAGGCTTTATCAGCAAACTCTGATGTTCCTTTACCACCGAGAACAGCAGACACCAGACGTTCTTAAATCCAGAGAACAACCAGAAGAACCAAGAGAAAGTCTGTGGCAGATTTCCGTAAACTTCTTATCTCTTTTGGTGCATTTCCGTGGCAGTGTTACAGCGCCACTTACAGGCTTGGCATATATACTACAGCGTTTTTAGAGGTTCTGTGCTTACGCAGACATTTCCTGAAATGATCCCATTTTTACCGAAAACTTTTTCAAAACAAAACGGAAATATTTTCATCTCCGTCTGGCAAGGCCTTAGTGGGATCAAAGCAAATGCATGGCAACAAGCAGAGCTTACGTGATTGGTCTGTGCTCTTCCTGTTTCCTATTGGTTGGTTCATCAAAAAATGAAAAGGACGTTTTTACTGAAAGTTTGAAGAAAATCTAAGTCTTAAATCAATGAATCTCAGAACATTAAAATGCACTCCTGACTTTTGCAACAACAATGACTCCATACATGGCAAATTTCCAAATCAGGATCTTAGTAAATCCATCCTTAGTTCAGGGCAACTTCACCTACTAACAAAATGATTGTTACCCTGCAGCTCACTATAATATTTGCCTTTTAGTGTTAACACGCCACCAGTAAGCCGAGAACAGCAGATTTTTAAACTCCAGTAGAAGTTTAGTGAGTCTGACAGCTTTTCTGTCCTTCCATCCCAGTAAAAACATCTAAACCTGTTCTTCATGGAGCGTGGTTGAAATCTCTTCCTCTTGTTTTTTACTCATCCTTTTCTGCTCTTTTGGTATTTTTCCCGTTATTTATTTTGTCATTATTTATGCATGCAGTGACAGTGTTTATGTTTCACTGAGAGATGCTGGGCTGCTCACTTTCTAAATGCTGCAACAAAAATCCATCAGTACCATGTTCCTGTAGCATGCTGGTAATCAAACAGACATGCATGCAGAGATTTGAGCCTCCCCTGAGAAAGATAGCTGCCATTAAAAACTTAGAGCAGGTTCCCTCTCGTAGCCGTTTGGAATCCAGAGCTATCAGGAGTCACTGTGATCCCAGTCAAAGATGGAGCCTGTCAGTAACAGGAGAGCATCATCTGGAGTTCTGATGCTGCTTTCTTCATGTATTTATCTTCCATTTATCCACATTTTACTCTTCCATGTTTAAGTAAGGGAAAGACATTACCGACAGGCCTCAGGATCTGTAGTCTCACTGTCGCCAGGGTTATTATTATTATTATTCTACCTTGTACATAAGACATTTTGGGATATTGGAATATATTTGAATAACTTGCATCCCCCTGTGTTTCCATTCATGTGAATTTATACGATGTATGCAGCAAGTAAAGGCAAGTGCCTCCCATTCAAAGCTAAAATCATGTGGAACTGTTTTACAGATTATGTAGCGAGAACCAGACACATGACAATAAAAACATGTTTTTGAAACTGTGCTGGAAAATTGTGATTTTTTACATATTTGAAAATGAGAAAGATTTTTAGTTTTAAACACGTTTGATTGAACATGATTCTTTATCAGTCGGGTCCTTTTGTTTTTGACTTTTTCTTTCTTACTGTGTCATATGTCCACATTACCTCCCTGTCCCTCCAGTCAGCTTTCATGAATCTGCTCTGATGCAGCCTGGGAGCAGCCGGTCCTTTCAGCAGTGACCTTCTGTGGCTTACTCTCCTTGTGGAGAGTATCGGTGGTCATCTTTTGGACATTTGTCCAGTCGGCAGTCTTTCCCATGCAGGTTTTTGGAATTATTTAGCTCTTTAAGGCAGTGGTTCTAAACCTTGGGGTCAGGACCCTCTTGGGGGTCATGAGACACTCCAAGAGGGTCACCAGATGCCTTAAAAAACTAGGAATATTTTTTTAAATACACTGTTGCCAGTTGACTAAATATGACTTTTTCAAATCACTTTTAACACCAATTTAGTCTATTTTAGATCATTTTTGCCACTTAAAACCCATTTTTGTCCATTTTAAACCCTTTCCATCACTTTTTCTGCCTGTTTTTGTGGTGTTTTCAGTTACTCTTGTTTTATTTTGGTGACTTCCGGTTCCGTTTCCCTGGGTTTTGGTGGCTAACATCACTCTGCTTCTCCTGAGGTGCTCCCTTCCCCCCGCGGCGCTGAGGCCAATTACCCACACCTGAGACCGCTCTCCAATTAAGCTTCCCTTGAAGAAGGCTGCAGTCTCGTGCCTCAGCACCAGAGAAATGTCTACCTCTCACAGTGTGCCTCACTCCTGCCCCGCCCCAAACCCAGCGCACTCTCTTTAGCCGGACCCCCCTCACTATTCTGGACTCGTGGATTCCCCCCCTTCACTTTAATATTGTCAATAAATCTGTTAAAACTTGTCATCCTCGTCTGCCTTTGGGTTCAACACACCTCCACACCTAAGAGTTTTTTCCACTTCTAAACCAATTCTTGCCCCTTTCTGCCTATTGTTGCCTCTATCAACCACTTCTTACACTCCTTTTTGTCCATTTTAACCACAGTTAACCCATTTTTGCCAGTTTAGATCAATATTTCATCCCATTTCACCAAATTTCCACCATTTTTTTGCACTTGGAAGTCATTTCAGCCACTTTTTAATCCCTTTTTGTGCCCATTTTTGCCACATTTATACATTTTTTCCACTTTTAACACTTTTCCACCATTTTTTGCCATTACTAACCAAGTCTAGCATTTTTAACCCATTTTAATTATGTTTTTATACACTAGTTATTTTCATTTAAAGAAGGCTATTTACTACACAAATGAATAAATAAAGATATTTGTAGAGAAGAGTGGTTATTATTTAGGTCAAATATAAAATATGGGTTTCACAGCTTAACTTCACAATGGACCATGGTTCTGCTGACCTCCATGGTTCCCAGCTAGGCTGGGTCCCAGAAACCTCCCTCTTTATCCCCCCTTATGGACGGCCTTGTCTGCACACGGCTATTCTTGAATGTTCCTGGCTGTTCAGCCACCTTCAGGTCCAGTGGGGGTCCCCGGTCTCTGGTAGGGCTGAACGATGCGGGAAAAAACAAATTGCAATTTTTTAACACAATATTGTGATTGTGATTTAATATGCGATTATTTCTGAAGTTCCTCATCTCATGTATTTTCCAACAAAAACAAGCAATATTTTATTCTATCCTATAACCCATATACTATATCTAATCGTAATGATTTTGACTCATTTTGCAAATTGGATATGAACTGATGTATTAAAGGGAATGATAAATTTAATATAATTCTCATATATAACAAGATAAACATACAAAAATAGAAAAAAATGATTGCATGATATGTAATGCATAACGTCTCTGCTGTAAAAAAAGTTTTAAACTGGTATTTAGACACAAATTTCAGGTTGAAGAAATATTGCACCTTCTGTGATTTGAAAACTGCAGCAGGCCATATTGTGATTTAATCTAATTTGTGATTAATTGCCCAGCCCTAGTCTCTGGCACCTTAATTTTGGGGGGTCTAATATTTTTAGATAGTGGAATTTTGGTTTTCATAAGCTGTGAGCCGTAATTAAGATTAAAACAAAACAAAAACCCTGAAATATTTCACTTGGTGAGTGATAAATGCAGAATATATGAAAGCTGATTTTTTTTTTTAATTTCAGGAAATAAAAATGAACTTTTCATGATTTATTTTTTTATGCACCTTTATAACCAGAGAACAAAAAAGTCACCGTGTGACTCAAAGATAAAGAATAAAAATGACTTTATTTACATGAAAGACACAAAGATGTTGATGCAGATGTCAGGGTAAGCATGCATTTATGGCATTATTCATCAAATAACTTTACTGTTTTTATCGGTAAGACACTGAGGGTCTTTCTCCTTCCCCTCCAGTCCACATGTCGCAGCGTTGCAGAAACCCTGAATTACTCCTGAAGGATCAGGACTAAAATATACTTTTCACTGTTTTTTAGGGTTTGGAACACTGGATTAGAGTTTTTTATCTGCTTTGTTTTATACATACTCTAGTTTCTTTGCATGCTTTGGTTCTTGACATGTTTTTAGGACAAATTTCACCAACAAGATGAAACTGGAGGAGGAAAACATGTTTACAGTTTGTATTTACAGCAGATTTTCTACAAGACAGCTGAATAAATGTCCTAACAGTGGGTATATTCTTTTTGTACAAGTACAAACTGGTTGCAGAAGAAGTCCTGGAAGATTCTACCATGGCCATCACAGTCGCCTGACTTCAACCCCGCAGAAAATCTCTGGAGGCGGCTGCAGCGTGCAGATCTAAGAGTGTTACTGAACTGGAGGTTTGGGCTGAGATTCCTCAGGAACGCTGCCAGAAGCTGGAGTCTGGATATGCATCTGTGTGCAGCAGGTCAGAGAAACTAAAGCTGCTCTATGAGGACTGAAGATGCAGCCATGAAGGGTTGCAGTCACTAGAAGCTGCATTTTCAGCTGAATTTGAGCAAAACACTTGAAGCATTTGTTGTGTTGAGCTATTAAAGTTCCATTTTTTTAATTTGATCATTGCAGAAAGTCTGTAAACTTTCACAATAAACCTGATTTATAACGGCAGCTGCATGTTTGACACACAGTGTGACACGACAAACATCCTTAGTTTAGGGTTTAAGAAATAGATCAGTCTCAAGAACCCCATGCACAACCTTTGGTTGGTTGTGATAACACCAAGGAGCAGACAGTTTCTTCTGCTACCTGAATGGAATTTAAGTAACAGGTGAAATCTTTGAGCTACTCCATAAAAAGTCAGAATTATTAGTGTGCATCAGCAGGTATTCTCTCACATTAAGGCACTGTATTAATCACTAAAGTTTAAAAAAGTATTCAACTATTTTTGCCTCCTATCCTGTCATTTTGAAACATGAAAGTGCAACTTAATAACAAACTTGGTTAGACTGGGCCTAGACTTCACTGAGAGCGGGTTTCTAAAACAACAAGGACATTAGAAGCCAAGTTTAACAGGAAAGAACTCTGTGTGCAAACTGCGTACTGGTCCATCAGTCCCCCCACCTTCTGTAAGACTTTAGCTTTTTTCTTCTTGTCACTGGACGATCTGGGGCATCTCGCTCCACGCTTTGGCCTTCTTCTTGGCCAACGCCATCCAAGGAGGCTCATCCTGGGTAAATGCTGGAGCAGGAGGCAGGAAACGCGGGGAGGAGGGGATCTGGTTAGCTCTAGCGTCGGCCTTCTCTGGGGTATTTCTTGGTGAATAAGGAGGAGAGCTCAGTGCTGGACTCTTGGGCTCGGGTGTCTGAATCTGACCAGGACCTTTGGAGAGCAGTGGAGGGGCAGCACCAGACATCGGCTTTTGGCAGATCTTTCTGTGGGGGGAGAAGGGGATCGGGGACAGGAGAATGGAGCTGGCAGGTGCTTTGGGTTTTAGACTGACAGGAGAGACCAGGACAGGAGACTGGGGTTTAGGAGGAGATGGAACCACAGCTTGAGGAGAGGGAGTCCCACTTTCCTCTTTGTTAGCAGGTACCGCAGAGTTACTGACCTCTGGACTCACTGCGGAAAAAACAATAAAGACATTTAGATGCACTGATGACTTTAAAATCAAAATTTTAAAATAAAAATCTCTCTGCATTAAAACTAAAAAAAGGATAAAATCTCTCTCTGCTAATTCACGAGCATGTGCAGCATAAAGACAGAGACTTACTCCTGCAGTGGGACACAATAATATTATTATTATTATAATAATATGATTATTAGAATTTACTCAATATGAAAAATGATGAGGGGATAATCATTCTATTGCATTTTAAAATTCCACTGTTTCACATAAAAACTGATTATGTGGTTTTGTATTTTCTGTCTTAAACTAAGGGAAACTGACTTCCTGTTTGGATCCAGACCACCTTTTACTGGTAGATCGATGTTTTAACATGAATTTAAACACGTCAAAAAGAACTTGTTCTGGATCTCAAAGGAGATGAGTGGGCGGAGCTGCAGCTGTGCTGAGTGAATGTGTTTAAATTGGTTGATTCATACTGATGGACGCTGCACGAATCATTCTTAGAGAAAAAAAACATCAGCTACCCGTGTTTCCATGCCAAGTAGATCTCTGCACTCACATGTCCATCAACCAATAGGAGAACAGTTCAACCCAAGACACACTAAGGACCGCCCCCTCATTTGAATAACATTTCCTGCTGCATTTCATGCTGATAGTGCCTGCAGCATGAAATAAATAAATGTGAGAGCAGAGCTTTTTTTTTAATTTATTTACTGATATTTAGTTCTCTTTATATATTTATTTTTGTATTTATTTTCACTTTATTTATTTATCTATATTTAATTTTTGAGTCTTATTTTTAATTTTTTCATTTATTTTACTTTTATTTATTTATGTACATATTTTTTATTTTTGTAATTATTTACATTGATATTTTTTTGTATTTCATTTTTGAAGTTTATTTTTTTGTTTTTTATTTTTTTCATTTTTACATTTATTTATTTATTTATTTATAATTTTGGCAGGTTTGGTCCTCCATACAAAAGGTGTTCAGTGAAAAAAATCAGTTCTAATTTAGGGGAGCATTTCAGTTAGGGCGACAGGCTCAGCAGGTAGAGTCCCACAAACGAGAGGTAATCTGGTTCAAAACGAGGCAAAAGAGAGGATTTACATCATATTTATTTTGATGTTCAGAGTTTTTGGCTTCTCTTCATCTGGGGCCGGCTCGCAGAGGCAGCAGGCTGAGCAAGTCCACCGAGGCATCTCTCTCCCCAGCAACATTTTCCAGCTCTTCCTGGAGGATTCCAAGGTGTTCCCAGTCCAGATGTGATACATAATCCCCGAGTCTTGGGTCTACCCTGGGGTCTCCTCCAAGTTGGACGTGCCTGGAAGACCTCCACAGGAAGGGGACCAAGCTTCAACCAAGCTGTCCGAGCTCCTCACCCTAGCTCTTAGCCCAGACTCCCTCCTGACGATTCTCATTTCGATTGCTGACGTCTACCAACAGGAGAACATTTGCTCCTTATTTTTGCATCATTTACAAGAATCCCTTTTTACTCCCTCAGAGAACTGATGTGTACATTTTATTCTGTTTTATTTACGTTATCACATGCATACCTTAAGTTCTATCTGAAGGAGAGCCGGTCGATGTTGTCCTCTTCTTCACTCATCCATACTTATTATCCATAACCAAATCCATAATTGTTTCTAGTTTTCCTTTTTTACGAGCAGAAGACCGCTACAATCACACAGAGCGCTTCTGTTGTGGAGTGATTGACAC
Source organism: Cheilinus undulatus (assembly GCF_018320785.1). NCBI lineage: Eukaryota > Metazoa > Chordata > Actinopteri > Labriformes > Labridae > Cheilinus > Cheilinus undulatus. The sequence goes on along the minus strand of NC_054874.1, from coordinate 1,455,152 downwards.
TCTTTGACCCCGCCCCCCTCCCTGTCAACCTGTGAACTCGCGCTCAGTCACGGAGACAGTGGCAACGTAAGCATACGATGAGCGGTCGGGATCACTCTTGTGGTGTGGCCAGGCTGTCAGCCAAGACCGGACAAGATTTTGGTCACACAGTCTGACATGGTGCCGTCGTAAACGACCAAAAAAGTCATTTGTATCCCGAGATACTTGAACTCCTTCACCCTCCTCACCTAGAGGGAGCAATCCGCCGTTTTCCGGCAGAGACCCATGGTCTCAGACTTGGAGTTGGACTCGGACTCAGCTACAAAGAAAAATCCTTTCCTGACGTGGAACAGAAAGTAGATTTTTCAGGAGTTGTTCCAGAAGTTTGCAGATGTTCTCAGAGGTTTATAGAGACCAGCTGGATCCAGTCTGTGACTGGAGAACTAGCTCCCATGGGTCAGGTTCAGGTTTTAAGTTCCTGGTTTCACTCAAAGAGCACGATGATGATCTCCTGGATTACCCAGACCACAATGGTGGATCTTCTACTTTTGGTAAATAGCAGCACAGATTTGGAGTATATAACAGATTTATGTGCATAAGTATTTGATAAAAGTACACAAACCAGTCTGAACCTTTACAAGACAGTTATGAAGAGGAGGGAGTATAAGCGTCCTCTTCCTCCCGCTCCTTTCAGAGTGTAGGCCAAATCACTGTTTGGATATTTCTGTATTGCACTGTCATCTATTATGTGTGCTTTATTATTTTTATATGAACATTTTTTAAAGATTTTTAAGATGAATTGATTGATAAATAAATTGACAAATTATATTGATACTGATAAATAATAAATTGATAAATTTCAGATGTCATTCTCTACCATCAGAGTGTGGATGTAACTGCAGCGTTAAAACTTCAAATAGAAGATTAGAAAGAGGACAAACAAGCTCTCGTGTTTATTCAGCAGAAGCATTTTAGTAAAAGAGCCAAAAACATTTAAATGAGACTAAACAAAAAAAAAAACAGTTTTACCTTATTTCACTGTTAATGACCTGCATAGATGAAGCCTTACCTTTACAGGTGGACTCAGCTGTGTTGTTGTTGGAGCTCTTCCTCTCTTGTTCCTCCTGAAAACAAACAGAAATATTCAGACACTTTAACACAAACAGAGCAGACGATCACCAAATCTCAATGTTCCATTTATTATTGTGAATTTTCTGCTGTCAGGGTTTGTTTTTAGGAACTGATATGCAGCCTGGGCTGCACGGCGGCGAAGGGGTTAACGCTGTTGCCTCACAGTAAGAAGGTCCCTGGTTCCCGGGTCTTTCTGTGCAGAGTTTGCATGTTCTCCCTGTCCATGTGTGGGTTCTCTCCAGGTACTCCGGGTTCCTCCCACCATCAAAAACATGCCTGTTAGGTCAGTTGACTCTAAATTGCCCGTAGGTGTGAGTGTGAGCGTGCCTGGTTGTCTGTCTCTATGTCAGCCCTGTGATTGACTGCTGAACTCCACCTCTCGCCCAATGACAGCTGGGATAGGCTCCAGCCCCCGTGACCCCCAACAGGACAAGCGGTGTAGAAGATGGATGGATGTGGATTCTCTCTCCACTGAGCACCAACCAGGATCTGAACATTGAGTTTAGGTTGAAACCTGTCAGGTCTGAATATCAGGAAGTTCTCTGGTCATTTTAGAACTAATGAGGTTAAACCATCAAACTCTAATCCCCACTGGGGTCAGGCCTGCCACAGAGACGGCTGAGCTCCTGACAAACCCAGAGAACCGGCCCTGTGTGACCAGGAGTATTGGTGTTGGCATCTTGGCTAACAGTTTCCTCCTTTTGGACCTGAAAAGTGGGTCAAGCTATTATTGAGGTCTGATGGCTTTAAATGATAATACAATAATACAATACAATAACTTAAAAAAAAAAAATAATAATAATAATAATATTTATATTATTATTTTTATTATTATATTATATTTATTATATCATTATTATTATATGCTAAATTATATTATATATTAATGATATTTTATTTATATATAATGTAATATTAGTATAAAATAAAAAAATAAAAACAACGTATTAATGCCACTCTTAGACCCTTCTCATTGTTTCTGACCATTTTAATAGCTTTCTTTTCAAAATTTTAACCCATGTTTGCCTCTTTCAACCAATTATTGACACTATCTATTCTTTTGCTGCTTTTATCCTTCAGTCACACATTTTTGGTGTGTTTTTTTTGACATCTTTTAACCAGTTTGCAATTTTTGCCATGTTTTTCCCACTGTACCCAGTGTTTCCACTTTTTAACTGCTTTTCACCATTTCTATGCCTATTTCTTCCCTTTTTGCCATTCCTAGCCTATTTTTGCCACATTTAACCCTTTCTTGACACTCTGTAACTACATTTCACCAGTTTTCCACCAACTTTACCTTTTTCTAGCTTTTTTTTTGCCTATGTCACAATATTATCAATTTCATTTCCCCTGCTATTTCAGTTCCTTCTGCTTTACTCTCTGGTATCCTGATGTTTGTTCACATCAGTTTAGTCATGAAGTCTGAGATTACTTTTCTTCATGGTTTATATCAGTGTGCCCATCCACATCGTCAACGTTACCAAAAAAAGTAACGTTTCTTTAAAAAGAAGGGGTTTACGATTTAAAAAAACGCCTGTATTCTACCACAGAATAAATGAATATTTAAATAAAATCATTTTTTGTTGACTGGTTATTATTCTGGGATCCAGAAAACTCTCAAAAAAACATTTACGGTGCTGACGGCGGTCTCCTCCACTGAGCCGTCTTCATGGATCTTCTGTTTCTGTTTGGCCATGGAGATCCAGCTGGGGGAGCTGCTACCAACGCCAGGAGCTGAAGCTGGAACTGATAAAACAGATCACTTTAAGACAGACAGGAGGATGGAAACTTGTTTTTATCACGTCTGATTAAACTCAAAGTCTGGACAGATACAGGCGACCAATGAGGACAGGAAGCTGTTAACAGAGGAGTCGATCCTGATGCTGGAGGAGTCGGCGCATTTATTCTTAGACGATGAACTCCTCCAGTCATGACACAAAATTTAATTTTCATTTGATGTTAGAAGAGAAACTCTGCAAAAAAATCCTGTGCACAAAACTCAAAGGGCTAATATTTATTAAACTTTATAAAGAGCTAATATTTATTAAACTTTATATAGAGCTAATATTTATTAAACTTTATATAGAGCTAATATTTATTAAACTTTATAAAGAGCTAATATTTATTAAACTTTATATAGAGCTAATATTTATTAAACTTTATATAGAGCTAATATTTATTAAACTTTATAAAGAGCTAATATTTATTAAACTTTATATAGAGCTAATATTTATTAAACTTTATAAAGAGCTAATATTTATTAAACTTTATAAAGAGCTAATATTTATTAAACTTTATAAAGAGCTAATATTTATTAAACTTTATAAAGAGCTAATATTTATTAAACTTTATATAGAGCTAATATTTATTAAACTTTATATAGAGCTAATATTTATTAAACTTTATAAAGAGCTAATATTTATTAAACTTTATATAGAGCTAATATTTATTAAACTTTATATAGAGCTAATATTTATTAAACTTTATAAAGAGCTAATATTTATTAAACTTTATATAGAGCTAATATTTATTAAACTTCATAAAGAGCTAATATTTATTAAACTTTATAAAGAGCTAATATTTATTAATTACTTTTGTAAGTGGACTTTAACTTTTTTGATCACTTGTTCTTTAGTTACTGATAAAAAGGTAAAGTCTATGGGCCGTATAATTCCTCCTGAATGAAAGCTGTGTATCATAAATCCTCGTACTGACCTGAGACGGGCCTGGTCCTCCCTCGTCTGTCCCCGTGTAGCTCTGGTTTCTTAGGGAGTGCTGGTTTGTTGCTTGATGGCTTTGCAGTGATTGGCTGAGGCGTCTCCGTCTGACAGCTGATTGGCTGAGCTGCTGGCTTGAAGGACTGCTGAATACAAAAGTAAATTATAAGAAGGAAAAAAATATTAAACAATAATCCTCAGAACTTTTGAGCCTCTTTGGAGCAAATCCCCGTCACCTTAAGGCCTGAAAACAAAACCCTCAAAGAGACACAAAGCTATGTTTGCTTTTTTACATGCAGGTAAACGTGCAGTCATCTGAATTCTTAGAACCACAGTAACTTCTGCTGAATGTACCTAGCTTCCTACTGACACCCTAAAAACTGAACTCCTTAAAGCATGGACGTTTTGCACCCTTGCACAAATATATTCAAACATGAAACATTTCCTGAACAGCAGACGATCAAAAGTCTGATGATGCAGGTATTTACCTGTGGATTTTGCTCCTCCTCTGAGCTGAAGCGATGCAGAACCGGTGTCTTCCTCAACCAAACTCCAAAAGGACCGCTGGAGCTCCTCTTTAATGAGACACAGCTCTCTGCAGGAGGAAAGAAGAAGTCATATTATTATTATCATTTTATTATTATTATTATTATTTTATAATGATTATTTTATTACTATTATTTTTTATCATTATTATTTGTTATAATAATAATAATAATTATTATTATTATTATTATTATTATTATGCTGTAGTTTGGACATACCTGTACTAGGCTAAGAGAAATTAAATATATAATTCATTACTCTTAATCCCAGCATAACTGACTTTTACACACAGACATTTAAGCGTCAGATCAGCCACATGTTCCATCGTTTTACTGCAACATTTTTCAGAATAAACATCTTATTTGTCAAATCCTTTTAACTTTCTGAAAAATAAGACTAATGATCAGCTTCTCTCCTCTGTTTCCTGTTCTTTCTGCTAAAGATTTCTGCAACTATTTTACTTCATCTGATGTTCATACTGTTCTGATCACAATACTGTCAATAAATAAATTAACCGTCGGTATGATTAGATTAGATAAAAATGGACTCAATAAAAGATGAATAAAATATTTTAAAGAAATGTATCAATCCCTCTCAACAGTCTCTGACTGGCTTTTTTGTGAATAGCATCAGTGTTAGTGCCAAAGTTGTCTTATCATCTAGGATGGTGCGTTAGTATTTAAACTGACCCTCCGTCTCTACAGGAAGCATCTCTTTTGTTTTAGACACACTGAGGTGTAAGCAGCAGACATCACACTATTTAACAAAAACTGAACACAGATGAAGAACACAGACGTGAATGTGTTCTAAACCCGACAACAAGGTTCAGCAGGGTTGCATCATCAACCCCTTTCCTTTATGCATGTTTTTGATTGGTTTATCCTCACTGCAGGAGCCAAATATAATCCAACCAGCCCGCTTTGGTTAGACCTGGCATCCAGTGGGAAATCCTTAAAATCTTTCAGCTGACTCGTTTCTGACATCTCTCCTTTCTAACCAACCTGTGTGCACACAGCCCTGCAGTGTCATGCCCTTATATGGGCATTGAAGGGGTGTGTCTCTGACTTTAAGAATGTGGGTGTCGGCTATTCAGGTTTTAACAGATGAATCTGCTGAAGAGTTTCTTCAGGACTGTTCTAGAGAGGTTCAGTGATGAAGGCTCCGGTCTTACCTTCTGTGTTTGCAGCAGATGAAGAGGTGCAGGTGGATGTGGAGGAAGGAGGAGTAAAACCGTCTCTGGAATCTCCTACAGACCGTGATATGGCATTGAGTTCACTCTGATAGAAACCACTGGAAGACTTTTTGACCATTTCCTCCTCAGAGGATGGAGGCTTCTCTACATCCTCCTGGGACAAACACCTCTCTTCTGGTTCTGGTCTTGTTAATGTTGTAGCACCAGGAGGTGTTTCAGACTGCTGAGAGAGAATCTGGACTTCCTCTGAGCTCGGAGAGAGAACGTTAATGTGGAGATCTGCTGAGTCTGTCTTACTGGGAGTGCTGGTGTCACTCTCTGGTAACTGGGCCTCAGAGTGGGACTCTAAAGAAGTAAGGGACTGTTCTGTGGCTTCAGTCTGGTCTTTTTCTGTTTCCTTCATGTCTAAACTGTGGATCTTTACAGCTGGATCTGCACCAGGTCTGCTCAGGTCTTCCTCCTGCTCGTGGTCTAGGTTCGGTTTTATGTGGTAAACTTCCTCGCCGTCCTCTTCACTTCCTTCTGCAGAGACCTTCTCAGCCAGGCTTTGGGTCTCAATTGTTCTGGTCTGGTCTGGTTCTTCATCCTTGTGGGGTTTCTGTGGGCTAATCACAGCCATATCTTCACCTTCATGTGTCTCCTCAGGTTTGACCTCTATCCCTGCTCCTGCATCCTCTTCCTCCTTCTTATCTTCATCCTCCTCTCTGCCAGGACTACTGTCTGCCTCCTCCTTCTCAAGCCTCATTGTTTCCTGGCCTCCTTCACTCTCCTCTTCCTCTCCTCTCCTCTCTACTTCTGTCTGGTTTCCTGTGGGAATATCCTCTGGTTTATCTGGTTGAGCTTCCTCCGCCTCCTCGTCATCTCCGTCCTCTTCTGGCTAGAAGAGAAGGCAGAGACAAAAAGACTGATACTCCAGTAATTAAAATCTTTATTCTAGGGATTTTCATGAAAATCAGAGTGTATGCTTACTTTCTCCACGTCTTGGTCTTCCTCCTCCTCTGCTGCTCCGTCCGTGTTTTCTTGACAAGAAAGAGTTCCCTCCCTGAGCGCCCTGGCCTCCTCCTCCTCCTCTGTCATGGTCTGATCTAACTTCAATGATCCATCACCAGGTTCACCCTCCTCCTCCTCCAGCAGCTCTCTTTCCTCGTCCTTCTCTTCTTCCTTCATTTCTATGATCATTTCAGGACCATCTCCTAGGGAGCACAGCAGAGAGTCCAGCTCTCCTGAGGTACCATCTTCCTCCCTGATTCCCTGCTCCGTCTCTTCTTCTTCTGTTACTAAAGAGTCGATTTTAACCTCCTCAGCTCTACAGAGGAGGTCTGAAGGGTCCAGTGAGTGTTCTTGGACTGAATCAGGGGGCGATTCTCTAGAAGAGGAGATCACAACATCAGATTAACAGAGGAGTTCATTTGCAGGTAAATAAGGAGAAGATAACAGGTGAGAATAAGATCTGATCACCTGAGACTCTCCAGAGAGGAAGCTGTGTGGCTGGAGGGAGGAGGCTGGGCATCAGGACATTTTTCAGGAGAAGAAGAACTCAGGCCTTCAGAAATCTGGTTTTCCTCTGACTCATCCTCCCTCTTCTCACCTTTCTCTTCATCTCCGCTCTCCTCTTGTGATTTCTGCTCATCAGCGTTAATCCCTACGACAGAAAAACAGCTTTCAGAAACAATCTCCCTGCTGGATAAAACTGGATCAGTCATGAAAGAAATCCTTCCTTTAAACCCTTTAACCTCACAGAGCCGATGCCAGTCATCACACAGATCTAGCTCATTTCTATTGGATTAGAGGAGAATAAGGCAGTAGCGATGGGTGGGGTTTAGTTGTCCTGCAAGCCCGTAAACAATGGCTGCTGCCCGTGAAGAGATCAGCTTTAAGTTTGATCAAAAGGCAAAAACTTTTATTTCCCTTTTTTTAAGATGAGCAAAGAAAAACTGAGAGGTTAGAATAAGAGCACAAGAAAACTAATATAGATGCAACCATTATGGTGCCATAATAACAAAAGTAATTCAAATCATATTTATAAAAAACACATAATAAAAATGCACAATAAATAAAACCATACTAGAAAGTGTCTAAGGAAATAGTAAAGAGCCACATGTACAGGACCTTTCACATCACATTCTGCAGTCATTACTGCATAAATTCCCTTAAAAGTGCACATAAGGGAGCGCAGATGGTCGAGTGGTTTAAGGCGCTTCCCATGTATGCGGGCGGCCTGGGTTCGAATCCAGCCTGTGGCCCTTCACCGCGTGTCTCTCCCCACTCTCTTCCCTGTTTCCAAATCTATCCGCTGTCCTTCCTCTGTCAAATAAAGGCATGAAAAAGCCCAAAAATAAGTCTTAAAAAAAAGTGCACATAAAAGCTGAGTCTATGAAATAATGTTCCTGCTCTTCTGAGGATAAACCCTCATGGTTCTCAGTCTTCTGTGTGTTTTTGATTAAAGTTGGGCTGTAAGTTTCCATCAGTGATGTCTTTTAGGTGGCCACATCAATGCTGAGTTTGGCCACTGAGCTCAAAAAATCTGTGAGACTTTAACTTAACTCTTTATGTCGGGCCTGAATATTTGTTCCTAAGTGTGGCTGGCCAGTCGGTTTTAGACTTCAGACAGCAGAAGAGAGAAAGGAAATACGGGGGGGAAGATGTGCACCCAACAGGGACAGGATCAGGATCAGGATTTTGAGTTAAACTGGATTTATTTTATTTGACAGGGATGATGCAGTTTAAAATAACAGAGCATGAATCTGACACGCTGCACAGAGAGGTTAAGGCCGATCACCACCAAGCAAAGCCTTGTGGGTGTGGCACAGGTCCTGCCTAATCACCAACAGGTGTAGCTACAAACACACCTCGCAGCCTCCACCAAGCGGGATCAGGTCCTCCGTTGGCCTTGTGTGGGGCGCTTGTGTTTAATAGAGCTGTATGGTCGTTCCAAAAGTGGGCGGGGATTAAGATGCATGTCACCTGCCAGGCGTAGCAGAACGGCATGTTTAGGCTGAAATTTGAGGTTGAAGGAAGGCGTGTAATAGTGAGTACGCCCACCTGAGGGCCCCATCAGGAGGGAAGGAGGATTGACATAATTCAGATCATGCGCTGGATGTCTGTGTACATTACCAAGGGCATGGGAAAATAATCCGATGAAAGCAAAACAAAAGCCACAGCTTTAGGGCGGAGTTATGGGTAGATGTGGCACTTAAACATAGCCTAGGGTTCTGTTGGGGCGGGTAGGAGGGTTGCCACAACCCCCTGGTTGTCGTGTGTATGTTCTAAACACCTGAGAACTGTTGGTGGTTGCTGGGCGTATTACCAGGGTTCAAAGGCCTGGACAAAAGAAATGCTGTTAAGCTCGACCTTGGCTGCTGAGTGACACACGTACATGTCAAATGTGTGGACACTGACTCTGGCCGCCCTCCCTCCTCTCTTCAGCCCCGGGTTGTGGAACATCAGGACCTGTGAAGAACTGTCAGCGCTCTACATGCCTAAAACTTCTGAACAGTACTGTAACACTTTGCATGCGCCTGTTCCCACGTTGTGTTGAAAACTGTGAATCAGTTTTTGTTGCCCCATGTTTAATTTGTCTTTTTAGCGAGCAGGCAGTGCACAGAGTAGGATAACTGTGTCTGAAAAAATGAATGATGAATGTGATCCTGCAACCAGGGCATCGAGGACTGTAGAATCTGGATTTGGGTGCCTGATCTACCAACTAAATCAAACCAGCGCCCCGTATTCACACCAACACAAAGATGAAATCTGGACCTGAGATTTGATTTAAGATTTGATTTTAATATCAGCCACCCAGAGATGTCTCTCCCTGATTTAAAGAGAAAAGAAGAATCAAATAAAAGCTGAAGAGTTCACCAACCTCCTGCTGTCTCTGGCTGCTCCTCCTCCTCCACAGCTTTAGTCACTGATGTGTTCAGGGTCTCTTTCTCTCTCTCAGCTTTTCCATCCAGTCTCTGCAAGGACACAAGGCATGAGCCGAGACTCTCAGTACAAACGGTTACTGTTATGTCTAAGAGTGCTCTGTATAACCATAACAAACAAAACCACCTCATCATTATCCTCTGACCTGCTGAAGAAGGTTCATTAGCCTAAACCTCCTCAGTCTAACCCTAACCCCATCTGTAGATCCTCTAACTGGAGTATAAAACAGGTCATGATCTCGTTATTGTCTGCAGGTCTTACCAACGGTTTCCTCCTGTTGCAGGCTTTGTTCCTTAGTCCCAGTCTGTGTTTGGCAGCAGAGTTATCCAGACAGCCAGAGGAAGTGGCGGGCTGACTGAAGTCTGCTGGAACCACCAGGGGGCTCACGGCTCGGCTGGAGGCAGCACAGGATAGCTGGGAGGAGAGGGAGAGTCTGAACTGAGAGGTCTGGAGGAAGGGAAATCCCTTTAAGTGAAACCACAGCTGTAGCAGAGCACCGCTACGTTAGTGGAACCGTCTTTTACCTGGTCATCATCGCTGTCGGGTCCCTCCAGACTGATCAGGCTCTGGCTCTGGACCTTAATAATAAAACAGGGAGGAGGCTGTTAGGATAGCAGCGTTAGTGCAGCTAAAGGATGAGCTCTAGAAGGAGACAGTGTTCACTAATAACGTAACCATGACTGTGTGAGGCGTGGTATATTCAGGAGGACTGCTGGGCAGGCCATCATCCTCAGACACTGTTCCAGCATCTTCTGTTTTCTTCACACAGATGAGCGATGGGGGAGAGCCCATTCTGATGGCCTGCTTCAGCTGGCTCTACAAGAAAAGGCAAAATAAAAGAGACTGAGTCATCTGTGCTGGGATAAATTATCCTGAAGGAGACTAAAACACCAAGAGGAGTCACATTTAAGACCTGCAGGAGAGGCTGAACGGATTTATTTCGGGAGTCTCTATAAAAAAAGGAAATCAGAGAAACAGTTTAAGTTTGTACTTTAAATGCATGAGTGGACAGGGGCGTAGCACGAGGGGGGAAAGGGCACTGATTGGCCCAGAGTAAGGAAGACTGCAACGAAAACTGTGTTTTTGTTTTTATTTTTTAGTCATTATTGAATCAAAAGCAACTACATGAATCAGTCAACAGAGTGAAATTTGTATAAAATAGAGTGAAATAAAATAGTGGGGGCCCCTGCTACTCCCTCAAAAATGTCCAAATGGTATAGTCCACCACTGCAAAATAATGCAAGTAAATTTAATCCAACCACAGTAAAAATATGGCTCATAAATCCAGAAGTTATGGTTCAAAAATATGTTTGAATGCATAGAAATTTGTAAAAATGACTGGTTAGACAGTAAAGGGGGGCCCTGTGTAATAGTCTCAAAAGCTCCAAAGTAGGGCTGAAGCTCCAAAGCAGGGCTGAAGCTCCAAAGTAGGGCTGAAGCTCCAAAGCAGGGCTGAAGCTCCAAAGCAGGGCAAAAGCTCCAAAGCAGGGCTGAAGCTCCAAAGTAGGGCTGAAGGTCCAAAGCAGGGCAAAAGCTCCAAAGCAGGGCTGAAGCTCCAAAGCAGGGCTGAAGCTCCAAAGCAGGGCTGAAGCTCCAAAGTAGGGCCTAAGCTCCAAAGCAGGGCTGAAGCTCCAAAGCAGGGCTGAAGCTCCAAAGTAGGATACTCCAGTCCATGTAAATGCCCTCAGTGACTCTTGCTTTGTCTGGTTCAGACCCCTGGTCATTCTTAAAGAATAGTCCCGGACACTTGAGTACCACTTGTCTCTTGTGGTCGTGCTATACCACAAAAGAAAACCCGGTATGGTTCCTTCTGTCTTTATGAGGATCCCCTTAAGCATCACAGAGCAAGTTGTGGGTTTGATCCCCAGCTCCTGCAGTCACTCGTCGATGTGTCCTTGGGGAAGACACTTAATTCTAGTTTGCTTCCAGTGTTGCGCCAGTGGCAGTGGGTGGTAAATGGGTGGAGCTGTTCCGATACCAGTATCAGAAATATGTCCAATACTGCTTTAAATGCAGGTATTGGTATCAGTGAATACACGAGTTTATGCACCGATCTGGTACCGTTTGGTTTAACTTTATATTTGTCTTTGTTTAACCATGCCAACCAACTGTTAGCGCTATAAAAAAAAATTCTTCTTAGCTGCATGCATGAACTACCATTTTTAGAGCAGTGAAGAAGAACCAAAGGACCTCCTGCAGCAGCAAAGAACGGTGTCTGTGTGACAGTTTTTTTCTGAATGTGATCGTTAAAATGCCTCCCAGACCGGCGCTGTCGTTCAAGACAAGAAGTCACACAGCTTATCAAGTTCAATAATTTCTGAACCATAAATCATTGCCTCTTACTTGTTTTTCCTCTTGAAGCTAGCCGTTGTGTTTTCCCATTGATGCTATTGATGCCTTTGAATCCCTTACAGCAGCATTTTCAGCGAGCCTGGAGCTCGTGTGTCTTTTGGAGACTTTAATGATTAAATCCACATGAGTAAACATAATATTGAACGTCTTTTTATCCATTTCAATCCAACTACGATAATTTATTACAGCTAGCTCAAATGCTAACTCAAATGCTTACCACCATATTGTGTACCCTTTGTGAGGGTCTGCTGGCCAATGGCAGGCTGTTCTGTAATCATGTGATGCTGCCTGAATAGAGCATAATGGAGAGAGACAGAGGCAGTGCTGCAGCCCCCTGTATTAGTGATATTTTAATATTTAGCAGTAAAACTTAATAACCAGCAGACAAACAACTTTAGGCTCACAGAGATGGTGTCCATTATGATTCTGTTTGTTCAGCCATGTTCTGAGACAAATATAGGTCTAAAATAATTTGCTGGTCTGCACAGTCAGTCTAGAAAGTTCACACTGGTATCAGATCAGGACTCGATAACAGCTACTAACCAACACCTTGGCTTCTGAACATCTCTTTAAATGAGTATGGAGGCGTACAAATGGAATCAGCTTTTACTGATGGCCACTTTCCCATAGCAACCTCTGCCATCAGGGAATGAATGTGTGTGTGAATGGGTAGGTGTGACCTGCAGTGTAAAATCACTTTGAGTCGTTGGATGACTTGAAGAGCACATTGCAAGCTCAAGCACATTTACCATACAGTATAAAGCTCTAGCTCAAGCTGTGGCTAATCTCTTGATCTAAAGGTGTGTTTAAATTCCATTTACCTGCAGTGATTTCACTTTCCCATGAATGCTGTCCTGAGAAGTTCCCAGAAGCTCGTTGGCCTCCGATGAGTCAGAAACAAAGACGGAGTCGTGGGACAGCGCCTTGGTGCCCAGGCTGATCTTCGATCTTTGGAGCGAAAGAAACAAAGAAGAAGAGAAGCTTCTGAGGTTCTTTACAGATAAAATCATGAAGATTTCATGCTGAGAGTTTCTTTTCTTTCAGATTAACTTTATTGAACTTAAGATGAGTGAAGTCTTTACATGTAACTGGTAAAGTTTGGCCTTTTCCCAGGTTGTCAAACAGGATTTTGACTCTATTTTTAACAGTGGAAATCTTTTTAATCTATTCAATATTTGACTGGACAGGACAAAGACACAGAGCTGCAGAAACACAGAGATTAAAAATGGTTTAAAAGTAAACCTGGCTCTGACAGAACAGCTCTGAGGTTAATGTCTGTAGTTTAAGAGGCTGAGTAGTGGATGACCCTCACAAAAGCTACGAGAGGAGAGCCGATCTCTGTCAATGATCACATGGAGGACGACATAACGTCTTTTACTAAATCAGGACAGATATTTCTGTCCCTGTGGGAGAGTCAAGAGCCGACCGGCAGGATGTGACACATCTCAGAAACACAGACATTAAACAGTTTACAGAACACATTCCAGCACCAGTTAGGAAAACAGGAAGATCCCAGGCTGGAGTGAGGAGGGACAGGAGATGGATGATAAAACATGATTTTCCTTTTTAAATTATCGGTTTCCTTCCATGAAGAGGAGATGTAATCTGACTGGAGAGGAGCGCAGAAACAGACCTAAGGGCAGGGCTGCAGGAGAGGAAACTCGTAATAGATCTGCAAACAACTCTCTGAGTTTAAAAGGATTAAATCTGCTAACCATAAACCTGAAGAATTTATGCTCTATGTACAGAAAACTACCTTCATAAAAGTCTTAGGAGTTGAACTCAGTAACCAGATCTGTTAAACCAGCCGTTTAAAGATCGCTGGGTTCGTGTGAATCATTGCTAAGGCTTCATGAGTTCATTAAAGTGTGCTGCTGTTTATGTATTTGTGTATGATCTTACCTGGAGCCCTCATCCCTCTCTGGTGGAGTCGTGTTGATCTCAGACTCTTTGCTGATATTTTCACTGGATTGGCTGGATTTCAGCCCCACGTCTGCGACTGCAGCCGACGGCTCCTTTTTCTTTTTCCTTGTGAAGAAGTTCTTAAACATCTGGAACTTGGACTTCTTTTTCCCTGTGAACACAAATGAAAAAAAAGAGAGGGAGTTAAATATAAGAAAACAGTCCTCTAAGGTCACAGAGGTCACAGTTCAGCTTGTACCCTGGTTTTGGGGTCACAGTTCGTTAAGGGTTTGTATCATCGGAAAAAAAAGTCTCAGACAGATCTCCAGAGGAATCCCTGCACATTCTTCTCATGCTCCTCAAGAGCTGATATTCTTCTGGCATGGTCCTCATTTAGATAACATTTATTTTAAAGTTATACAGAGCTGAAACTGTTCCCTGGTCTCTGGAAAGTTTGTGCTCATAAAAACTGCAGGTACTTCCATTCCATCAGGACAAATACAAATACTGTTACACCCCTACCAACAGAAGAAGTAAACGGTGGGTCAGAAGTAGGACTGGGGTGGTTTTTGACCTTTAAATTTCCAAGTATTTTAAGTTTGTCCTCCAGTCACAGTAGTGGAGATTTTTTTTTTGTTTTTTTTGCACAGTTTAAATAAAATTCCTCAGAGTTTTCTGGAGTAAAAGCCGAGATGAAAGTAAAGCCAGTCACCTTGGCCTTTGCCCTAAAAACTCAAAAATATTATAATTCATGTTTCTGTGAGAGTGGAGATTTAAAAAAGCATTTTTGAGATATCAGGTTCATTTGGATGACCCAGACACAAAGGCACAATCCCATACAAAGATGCTGGACTTAGCGTTATTTATCTATCTATTTGTTCTTTTTTTTCTATCTAATCTATTTATCTTTTTATTAATCTATTTATTTATTTATCTATTTAGCCATTTATTTATTTATTTATTTGATCTATTTATTTATTTATTTATGCATTCATTGTGTTTTTTGTGTTTCTGGCCTGATCGAGAGAACACTTTTGAAAGTCACAATGGTGTTTTAAAAAACATGATTTCATATAAAAGCCTTAAAGGTGCAGTACAAAATTGGGAATCTCAGCCACATCAGACAGTCAGATTCTAGACTGCGATGCTCACGTCTGATGGTTGCTATGGTAACCAGAGGAACTTAAAAAAATAGCATCCTGTTATTTCCTCCCTTTGTGGTCCTGTAGAAACATGAAAACCACAAAAATACAAGACGACGGCGTCCATGGAGGGAACCCTCTCTATATATGAATAAAACACTAAAACCAAGTTAATAGAAATAAAACAATTTTATATATTCAGGTGATTAAACACTACTTAAGTTATATTTTATATTCATACAGACTATGGCTCATTTTTACCAGGTTTGCTCTGCTAAATGCTACGTAGCTAAATATTACACACTGCACCGTTCTCACCCAATAAAAAACACTGAACAGTTCACCTATGGAGAAAAATGCCTCTCTTCCCTTTA
The DNA here is from genome assembly GCF_018320785.1 of Cheilinus undulatus. Lineage (NCBI taxonomy): Eukaryota > Metazoa > Chordata > Actinopteri > Labriformes > Labridae > Cheilinus > Cheilinus undulatus. The sequence goes on along the minus strand of NC_054874.1, from coordinate 1,439,893 downwards.
GTCATGTAAAACCCTCATAATTAGAGACGTGATTGAAGGTTTACCTGAGAACTCCTCTGTGGCCTCAGGATCCTGACTGGACACCACATCTGGATGTTCTGTTGCCATGGAGATACTGCCACTGCTGAGATGGAGAGAGAACCGATGAGACAGAGACAACAGTAAACCATTACTCAGACCTCACAGGTTCAGGGATTTGCTGTGGATATCTTCACTGGTCTCCCTTAAATCACAAGAATACGACTGAACACTGGTAGGGGACCAGGCTGGCTGGATCATGTTTTTTTTTTATCTGAAGTACCACCATGGTTCAGATTCAATACAAAAAAAGCCACACAGGTCCGTCTACAGCGCTGGCTGGGCCTAAAACCCCAGAGAAAGAGCCTGTAGAGGTTATTAATGACATCAGTGTATGCTGGATATGTAGCATTGATGCTAGCGTCCTGGCTAACAGTTCCCTCAGTTCCCTTCAGGAGCTGAAAAGTGTCTCAGACTATAACGGGTTTGGATGTTCAAATGAGGTATTCTTGCCACTTTTTAACCGCTTTTCATTGCTGTTTCCTCCTGTTTATTCCACCTTTTTCCACTTCTAACAATTTTTTACCACTTTTAAACCCCTTTTCATCACTGTTTTTTCCTGTTTATTCCAGCTTTTCCACTTTTAACAGATTTTTTGCCACTTTTTAACAGCTTTTCATCGCTATTTCCTCCCATTCATTCCACCTTTTTCCACTTTTTAACCACTTTTCTGCCATTTTTGCCTCTTTTTTGGCCTTTCTCAACCCACATTTGCAGATTCCATCCAGTTTTACCCTCTTTTACCGATTGTTGCCACTTTTCACCATTTTTTCTGCCAATTTTGCCACCTTACCCATCCTACCAATTTTCTATCTTTTTCTTTTTGCAGTTATTTCATTACATTACAGTTACTTCAGTTCCTTATACTTTGTTTTCTAGCACTCAAAGATTTGTTCAGATCACAGTTTAGCTCTGAATTCAGACGTTACTTTTCAGTAGTTTCGTCAATGTGCCAGTCCACATTAACAAAAAGAGGTCATTCTGTTTTCAGGAATAAATAAGAAAATCAATTTTTGTTTCTTTGATAAGAGTGGTTTTATTTAGGTTTAATATGAAATCTGGTTATCACAGATTAACTTTAATCCATGGATCATGATATCCTGACGTCCCTTGGCCCCACATTTGGCTAGACCCGACACAGCCCTCCTCTCTGTCCCCCCCTACTGGCGACCTTGATGCCACACCAACATAACAGAGGAAGAGTTACAAACCCTACAGTGGTGGTTGTCAAACTTTTTTCACCCAAGGAACACCTAGGGTTAAAGCCAAGATCTCAACGCACACCATATTCATATCAATACAAAATAGACTTTTTAAATAATATAACAGTCAAGGTGGCCCATGAGGGGGATACAGGGGAGAGGTTTCTGGGGCCCAGACAACTGGGGGTGGCAACAGTGGGCAAAAGGTGCCTGAAAGGTGGCAAAAATTGGTTAAAGTGATGATAAAACATGACAAAACTGGGTAATAAGTGGCAAGACAAAGTCAAAAATGGTTAACAACTGGCATAAGGGGCAAAGAAATGGGTTAATAGTGGCAAAATATGTTGAAAGTGTCAAAAAGGTGTCAAAAATGGGTTAAAGTTGCTAAAACGGGGTAAAAAGTGATGAAAATTGGCAAAAAATGTCCAAATAGCAGGCAAAAGGCAGGCAAAAACCGCCAAAAAGGTAGCAAAAATATGTCAAAAAGTTTAAAAAAAGATGCAAAAAATGGGTCAAGAGTATTTTAAAAAGTTGCAAAACTGCAAAAAAACCCAGCAAAAATGGTTTAAGTTGACTAACACAGTGGCAAAATGGGTAGAAAAATTGGTTAACTTGGTTCAAATTAGCATGAATAACAATAGTTTCAACATCAATTTCAACTCAATAACAGCTTGCCAAATGAGCTAACTGTTAGCCAGGATGCTAGCACCAATGCTACTGATCCAACACACACTTATCAATAAATCATAACTGGGGAGGGTCCATTCTCTGGGTTTTTTTATCTGGGGCCCAGCCGGATCCCCAAGGCACACCCTGACTTGAGAACCACTGCCCTGTGGTACCAGGTCCAGATTTGCTCTGGGCCCTTGAGTACTTGTTCTCAGGTGAACTGAACCAGTTTCACTCTTGGTTATTGTGTTCGAGTTTCTATTCCTGGTAGCTGTCCACAGTTGTTTATTTCTCAGACTGTGAAACAGCAGTCACAGCTTTGAGTCCTGATTTCAGGTGACCAGCACATTCCAGGTACCCTAAAATAACCAGGCGTCTCATGACTGAGTGTAATCTCTCAGTAGAGAAGCAGTCCACCATCCTGACTCCCATGAACCCGCTGACACATGAAGGAGTGATGAACGCCTGACGAGCTAGTCCGGTAATCGTGTGTAGGATTGATCCTGAGAGCGGTGCCTTAGGTTGGAGGAGAGCGTTTAAGGACTACGGTGGCACTAGATCTCATCGGCATGGAGATGGGAATTGAACCCATAACCTTCCAGCTGCAAGACAGCTGAATCTACCCACTGCTCCACAGCCTCCAGTCACATGTCAATGTGTCCTTGAATGAGATGCTTAACTCCAGTTTGCTCCCAGTGCTGCACTGGTGGAGTGTGAATGAGAATGAATAGGATTAGCTAAGACAGATGGATAATGCCTCATAGGCCTGGCATCAGTGTGTGAATGTGCTTTGAGTGGTCAGACAACCAGAAACGAGTGATGCTCATGCATGTCTTTATCTCTATTTGTTTTTTATTGATTTGCGCTGAGGTGTTTAACCTTGTCTTCATGTAGATAATCATCCTGCTGATATGATGGTATGAAGGGAAAAGCTGGCCTCACCTTTAGCTCATGTGAACCTGTGAACTCGAGAGACTTCAGATGTGAGAGTGAATTAACCTCGTTATGTAAGAGTGGATTAGCACAATGAAGTAGTGAAGCAGTGGGAGGTCGGCCTTTTATAGACGCTGACATAACCTTATTACCACACAGTTAGCATGCACTGGACTTACAGAGAGGAGATAAACATTTCAGACTGAAAACTAGACCCCCCCCCCCCCCACAACATAAACACACACTAAATCTAACATCTGCCTCCTTGGCTCATCAGAAACAATCTCAGAAATTTATAGCTGCATGGACTCGCCAGACAGACCGCTAGTAGCTCCAAAAAAGGGAAGTCTCTGTTTTAATGAGCTAGAACATAACCATAGTTCATCTCAGACAGACCACGGCTGTTATATCTTCATTAATGGACGAACTGGAAAAGACAAGGAGGCAAACAACTCAGGAAATTCTGGTAATTATCTTTCCTCACCAAGTCCTAACAGCATGCAACCATCAGATGAAGCTCGCTGTCCACACTGAGTCTGTTAAAATGTAGTTCCCTGTTTTCAGTTTGAGTTTTCTCTTCTTGAAAAAAACTAGAGCCCTGTGCAGGGCTCCTTTCTTAATCCCACTCCTGCCGACCCCCGCAGTGTGCCACCCACTCCTTTATCATCATTATTTTGAGTTGATAGTCACATTTTTATAGACTGAGGCATCAAATTTGGCCAAAGTTATTATTTTTCTTCATATTAAAACAAAAAGAAAAAGTGAAAAAATAGAACTCTACTGATGCCAAATAGCTCCATCCATCCTTGTTTGTCCAAAATCTGGACAATAGACTTCCATTAAAAACAGGCTTTTTGACTGTGTGTCTACGGCAACAAAACAACATTTAGCAACCTTTTCTATGCAGTCAGTCGATCACCAGAGCTCTAAATTTCACCATCCCACAGTGATCCAGCAGATAGTGCCAGTGCACCATTTTAACCCCTTCACATGCAGGACTTCTTCCATGGACTCAGAGTGTTTGAAGCGCTATTTCTCCCACTAAACATCATCAGAATTAAATGAAACAATTGGTGCCACTAGATATGGATGTCTGAGACTGGGCTACATGTGTAAGGAAAAGTTTGTGTGCTCCTACGTGTGTGCTCGGGTGAGAATCTGCATCTGTGTTTACAGCTGGACATGCTGTAAGTGGAGTGTTTACAGTTGGAAATGCTACTTCTGGGTTCTGCAGGCTAAGAAAGGGGGACATTTGGACAATTTCAACTTTGCCCTCACTTCATAGCAAGTGGATGGACATGCATGAGGATGCATGGGTCCTTTCCATCAATAGGAGAGAATATATCATATCTCAAATCTGCAGTAAATTTATATCTGCACGTAATCAGCGTAATCACGGTCACATTTTGGTTAGAGGTGGAAATGCGCGTGTTGGTGATTCATATCCTACATATTTCCTCTGATTTTTTATGCCTGTACGTAAAACAAACCTAACAAGGACAAATGCATTCGCTCACATATGATTGGTAGAGGAGGAGGCTGGAGAAAAGGATGGTAAAACTGGCGTGTTTTTGGCTCTGATAGACTCACCTGTTTGGCATGGACGCTATCTCACCGAATCCAATTCACAGGCATAGTGGACAATAAGTGGCATAAAAAGGGTGAAACTTTGATTTTATGTTTTTAGTGGTCAGGGTTGAAGTTGTTGAGGAGATTTGAGTCAGCGGAAGTTAAAAAACAATTGAAAAAAGGGTTTTTATTAACAGTTTTCTGTGTGTGCAGAATACGGACAAACAAGGACAGATGGCACTACAAAAAAATTTCAATGCATCAAAATCAGTTTTACTACTCATCATTGACATGGTCCAGACTGTATTTATTTTCAAAAAGTTTTTCTTTCTAGACCATTTTATATGGGAAATATGGCATTTTTTTTTTTTTTTACCTTAAAAATAACAGTGACATGGTGTACAATAACTGGCATAAAAAGGGTGTAACATTGATTTTTCTTTTTTTTTTTTGTAGCAGTCAGGGTTGAAGTTGTTGAAGAAGTAGTGAAACTAAAAAAAAAAGTTGAAAAATGATTATTTTATTAACACTTATCTGCATGTCTGATTTCTGGACATACTGGCCTCAACCATGCTTAGAATTACAAGGGAGCGAGGGATATTGCTAGAAAGTTGTCAAAATATGTCTAACTAGAGAATACAAAGTAGTTTTTAAAAGTCATGTGCAGGATTTCTCAATTTATTCACTGCAATTTGTAGTCAATTTCACAGAACTGGACACAGACTGAGGTGAAGAAGAATACTGCTTTTTAAAATATCGATACAATCTTGAGCCATGAAATATCACGATATTTTAGTGTAGCAATTTTTTGTCCCACCCCTGATGGAAAGGCTGATTTTTCCCAAAGAAACTGCATAATGGCTCAGCGTCTCTGCACGCTGGTGTGCATGTGCAGTTAAAGACCTACAACGCAATAAGGGGAGCATTAAAGCTGTGCCTTTGGATTTATTTACTAAGTTTTGGTGCACAAACCTTTGTTTGTGGAGCTTTAACATAGAATCCCACCGTCTGGCTGCATGGAGACAGACACATATTCAAACATGTTTACTCAGCACCGCCAGCCACAACTGGCAAATAACAGCAAATAAACCGTGGAGCAGGTCTATCATCCCATCTGTATATGTTTCCTTGTGGGTGTTTCAATAATGTCCAGTTTTGGGCGCCGGTAGTCGAGGGGTTAGGGCGCACACCATGTACGCAGGCAGCCCGGGTTCGAATTCAGCCTGTGGCACCATTTCCTGCATGTCTTTCCCCACTCTCTTCCCGGTTTCCAAATCTATCCACTGTCCTCCTATCTCTAATAAAGGCATGAAAAAGCCCAAAAATAAATCTTTAAGAATAAAGCCCAGTTTTTTTTCGAGCTCTGTCACTTTCTCTCTCGGTTATAAAGAAAAATCAGAGTTATCAGCACCGTGTAGTTTAGCTCTTTTAGAGTGTCTGGGAGTGAAGGCTGTCTCCTTTTTGGCATTGAGGTGGACTGAGCCTTTGTGTTATACAGAGGAAGGGACAGAATTGTCCATAACAGGGGAGGAGGAGGAAGCAAACTGAAGTGAAAGGTGCTATTACTTTGTATTTTATAGACAATCGGTCCATATTTACGATGTTTTCATGACCCCAGTTTTGAACCAGTACACCCTAAAAGTCTGCTGAGGGGTATCAAGGACTACTGGAGCGACGGTGTGCTATGCAAATGGACACGGACAAACATATTACCAATTACAGTAGTGAGATGACGAATGGCCCCTTATTTAGGGTGCAGACAAACAGAAATGTGGTGCAACTTTCAGTCAAGGATGTAAATGGTAATGCAAACAGTCACTGTTGAGAAAAGTAAATAAAAGAACATCAAGGAAATATTCCTGTCAGACACTCCTGATGCCTTGTCATCTCCCTCTTTCCTTGTTCCTCACTGATCTAAATGGGTGCCAGAGAGGGAAAATAGGAACAAGATGATGGAAGGTAATGTGCTGCATCACTTGCATGATTTTTTCGCTGATGCTTGACCAAGTGTGTCAAACTAAAAGTCTCACGCTCCATCTTTTATGAAGTCTGACTTTATCCAGTAAAGAATCCTAACTCATCATTGAAATCCGGAAACGTCACTGTGACTCTCAGTTCCCTACAAGAGGAAAGAGTTTATTAAAACAAACACTGGACAGCATCAGCGTTTCACCCTCTTAGTCCTGAACGATTTACTTGTTAATCTGAACAAGTACTTAATCCAGCAGCAGCAGAGCAAACAAGACTGTAAGTAATGGGACAAAGCCAAGGTCTTATGACTGCTGGAGCAGTCTGGGTAGTCAGAGCTTCAGCACTAGCAGGAAAAACGGCTGTGATTAGTGTATGTCCCAACATTTCTGAAACCATTCACTCCCATTGTGGGGGGTCCAAGGCTGATCTGATAGTAGACTGTCAGAATTAGATCAGTGTGTATATATTTAAACCTCTATAACAGTCTAACTACATAATGATTATTCATGATTGTTCAAAGTATGAAAAGTCACCAATTTATATTAAAAATGAATGATATCACATGACTTTATTATACCAGTTTAAAACTAAGTTTGTTCCGTTACTGTTATCAGTGCCTGGTAGTAATGTGATTCTTCAGACAGTGGCTGTAGTGAACCTTAAAGCTGTCTGTTCACTGACGTTAAATAAAAAATTATTATAGCAGTGATGACTGACAGCACCGACGTCCTAAGAAAAATGACCTAGATCTCTTAAGAATCATTCTTTATTACTGACAATTAATTAAGCAAGGGGAGGTAAGCAGATCATTTCTTATGGTAAACTGGGCAGATATGAAAAATTTATCCAGATATTTACAACCAGGCCCCCCCACAGAATTCTCTGGGCCCCTGATAACCCCAGAGAATGGCCCCTGATAACCCCAGAGAATGGCCCCTGATAACCCCAGAGAATGGACCCTGATAAACCGAGAGAATGGACCCTGATAAACCCAGAGAATGGACCCTGATAACCCCAGAGAATGGACCCTGATAAACCCAGAGAATGGACCCTAATAACCCCAGAGAATGGACCCTGATAAACCCAGAGAATGGCCCCTGATAAACCCAGAGAATGGACCCTGATAAACCCAGAGAATGGACCCTAATAAACCCAGAGAATGGCCCCTGATAAACCCAGAGAATGGACCCTGATAACCCCAGAGAATGGACCCTGATAAACCCAGAGAATGGCCCCTGATAAACCCAGAGAATGGACCCTGATAAACCCAGAGAATGGACCCTGATAACCCCAGAGAATGGCCCCTGATAAACCCAGAGAATGGCCCCTGATAAACCCAGAGAATGGCCCCTGATAAACCCAGAGAATGGCCCCTGATAACCCCAGAGAATGGCCCCTGATAACCCCAGAGAATGGCCCCTGATAACCCCAGAGAATGGCCCCTGATAAACCAGAGAATGGACCCTGATAAACCCAGAGAATGGCCCCTGATAAACCCAGAGAATGGCCCCTGATAAACCCAGAGAATGGCCCCTGATAACCCAGAGAATGGCCCCTGATAAACCAGAGACTGGACCCTGATAACCCAGAGACTGGACCCTGATAAACCAGAGAATGGCCCCTGATAAACCAGAGAATGGCCCCTGATAAACCCAGAGAATGGCCCCTGATAAACCAGAGAATGGCCCCTGATAAACCCAGAGAATGGACCCTGATAAACCCAGAGAATGGCCCCTGATAAACCCAGAGAATGGCCCCTGATAACCCAGAGAATGGCCCCTGATAACCCAGAGAATGGCCCCTGATAAACCCAGAGAATGGACCCTGATAAACCCAGAGAATGACCCTGATAACCCCAGAGAGTTGGCTGGATGGATGGATGGATGGCTGGACGGACGGACGGACGGACGGACGGATGGATGGATGGATGGATGGGAAGACGGATGGATGGATGGATGGATGATTTGATGGATGGGAAGACGGATGGATGGTTGGATAGATGGGGGGGTAGAATATGTGAAACAGCCTGTTGCTGTTAATCAGTATAAGAGAGCTTATCAGCCTGCAGTCGTTCCAGCTCAGAGCTTCTGGCTGCAGGCTGACGTAAGGGTTGATCCAGGGACTCCCGCCATCCTCTCAGACACAAACAGGATAATGAGTCAGACTTAAATAACTGACTCAGAGGTTCATTGATGGATCGGTACTCTTAATATCAGACTTTATTTACCTGCTCAGTGGCTGGTAGCCTCACACTGCCACATTAATCAGCCTCAGTATGGTGATGAATTTAGTAAGGAGTGATGCATGATGGGTATTTTTAGAGCAGATTCTGATAACTGATGATTCCACAGCTCTGAGTCTGACACTGATAAGATAACTAAATAAATAACTGACACCTTTATATTATAAAACACCTGGTGTTTGGCCTCTTACACATGTAGCATCCCAGACAGCCACCTTTACCTGAAGGTAACGAACAGATTCACATGGGTTGACCTTTGACTCCCAGGCTGATCTGACTGAGAAACACAGAGCAGCCTGGAGCGTTTGTTGGGAATGAAACAGTTAAAAACATTCAGTTTGGACTGGAAACCTGATACCATGAAAATTACAGCATGCAGCATGGAGGTAATGGTTCTGGACTCTCTCTCTCTGAAATTAGAAGCCTTTAAAAGCAGGAGAGATCAGCTCAGTCAGAGCTCTATTATCAGCCGGGACGGCCCTACTGTCTTTAACATCAGTTTAATCAGACTGGCTTTAATGGATCAGTGAGAGGAAAAACCACAGAGATGAACCTAAATACCCCTATGGTGGTTTATGGTCTTTATTTCAGAGCTGGTTTCCTCCTGACTTGTTATTTTGACATTGAACCACAGCAGATTTTCAGACCAGAGCTGCAGAGTCTGGTTTTATATTTCACAGCGCTGGCACGCCATCACAGATCCAACAGCATCTAGAATCTATGAGTTTAGCATCTATACTCATGTTTCTATGGGTATCTATGTACACAGCTCTCTGTTGATAAACCCCACAGGAATGTTGGTCAGTTTCTCCTCCAAGAAAAAAAGTGGATGTTGGTATTTCCTGAAACAGCCTCGTGTCTGGACCAAGTGAAAACTGGAGCAAAGGGACTGGGAGAGTGAGAGAGTACAGGAAAACGTCGAGAGTAAAACCAGCGTGGAGGCATTTAAATACCAGAGAATAAACGTTATCAGAGCCTGATCGGTGGATTTGAACACGCAGACAGTCGCAGAAAGGGCTGGACAGTGATATAATCCAAGACCAGGACTCCATCCTTGGCCGTCCCATCCACATGAACCACCAGGACCCTGGTTCTACATATCACAGGCAGTGAGCAGTCCCTAGATGGTTCTGCTGTCTCTGTACCAAATCACATAAAATAGGTTGTTTCCACCAGGCGGCCTGGTCCAGTTAGGTACGCTGCATGTTTATTTGTTTTCATGTCCTCCTCTATCTAAAGGAGGCACGAAAAAGGACCAAAAATTTAAATAAATAAATAAATAAAGAGGTTACATTTTGAAAAACGCAATATGAAAAAACATTTACCGGGCCGTACCAAACTGAACCAGACTGCTTACTTCTCTGTTGTAGCAAAACTCCTTGTCAGTAAATCTTATCCACCTTATTCCCATCCCCCATGATTCTTTGCGTGAAATATGGGCACAACTTCGCTCCGTTCTATCTAAATTGGACTTTGCATAGAAACGAGACACTGAAAGTGTTTATAAGAGCAATTTGGATCCCAAAATATGTAAACTTTGACTGCTTTACCTCAAACAGGATAACTTTATTACTTCTCCGCCTTCTACTACAGAGCACAAAGTGACAACATTACCTCAGATAACCTAGACTAGCATATTCAGCTAACTTTAGCTTCATATTAGTGTAGAAAGAGACGATCATGTTTGGTTAAAGGAGTTTGGACACCACCTTCAGATAAACTTCTAGTTTGTGGGGTTGCTGAAATGTTCATTTCACAAACTAATACCTCTTAAAATGTGGGAATTATATTCATAAAACCAAACAATCCAAATATTTAACTTTGTCACGTTATTGGTACCACGAAAGAAGCAACAGGTACTGAGCAGTACAGAAAATATTATTTTAAACTTTCACCTCATACTGATTAACAAACATGAAGCAGTATTTAATGCAGCAAATATCTATTCATTTCAGAACAACCACTGTTGACACTAAATCACTTTGGTAAGCTCTTGGAAAATCGTGTTTTTGCTATTATTGTTACTGTATGGGAAGTTCCACCCACAATCATAACTACAGTAGAAATAATGTGGTGTCCACGTTATTTACTTATTTACAGCTTACAATACAAACAATGTGAACATGTGAATACAAAAATAAATAAATATTTACAAATTTGAGTTGAATTCCTATCAAAACAGCTGTCGTTCTTTGTTAGCATCTATCGTTAGCTGCTGTATTAGAACAGATGTATTTAATGTAATTCTGCTTTAGCACCAGAAGTTTGGCCCATATTCAGATTTACGGTAGCGGCCCCAGGAATAAGGTGGATACTGAAGTAAAGCCGGATTATTTCTCTTTTAAATGGAGCCACATTTATAAGGATCATGTGTTTGTGGGATGAGCAGCAGAGCTGAGTATGAGCGTTGGTCCATAAAAAATGTTCCAAATCTTCTCTGTCAATCCCAGACAGCTGATTCTACCATTAACTCTTGTTTTGAGCTTCAGGTGATGACAGTCAGGCGTTTGATCTTCATCATTGAAGGAAATCTCACTGCAGAGATTTGGAGATGAGATTCTGGAAACAGAGGTAATCCCAAATCTCCACAGTCTGGGACTGAACTCTATCCTCCAGGATGACATAGCTGGGCGGGGTTTATCAGAGACTACCTCCAGAATCTGGGAGTGGAGAGGATGGATCATCCTGCCAGCAGTCCTGACCTCAACGCCACTGAACTCTGGGAGCAGCTTGGGTGTGCTGCTGGTGCCAGAGCGACCGACACAACCTCACTGGTGACAAATGCTGGTGGAAGAATGGGATGCCATCCCACAGCAGTGTGTGACCAGGCTGGTCACCAGCATGAGGAGGAGGAGCCAGGCTGGTCACCAGCATGAGGAGGAGGAGCCAGGCTGGTGACAGCATGAGAGGGAGGAGCCAGGCTGGAGACTAGCATCAGGAGGAGGAGCCAGGCTGGTCACCAGCATGATGGGAGGAGCCAGGCTGGTGACAGCATGAGAGGGAGGAGCCAGGCTGGAGACTTGCATCAGGAGGAGGAGCCAGGCTGGTGACAACATGATGGGGAGGAGCCAGGCTGGTGACAGCTTGATGGGGAGGAGCCAGGCTGGTGACCAGCATGATGGGGAGGAGCCAGGCTGGTGACAGCTTGATGGGGAGGAGCCAGGCTGGTGACTAGCATCAGGAGGAGGAGCCAGGCTGGTGACAGCATGAGAGGGAGGAGCCAGGCTGGAGACTTGCATCAGGAGGAAGAGCCAGGCTGGTGACAGCATGAGAGGGAGGAGCCAGGCTGGAGACTTGCATCAGGAGGAGGAGCCAGGCTGGTGACAACATGATGGGGAGGAGCCAGGCTGGTGACAGCTTGATGGGGAGGAGCCAGGCTGGTGACCAGCATGATGGGGAGGAGCCAGGCTGGTGACAGCTTGATGGGGAGGAGCCAGGCTGGTGACCAGCATGATGGGGAGGAGCCAGGCTGGTAACCAGCATGATGGGGAGGAGCCAGGCTGGTGACCAGCATGATTGGGAGGAGCCAGGCTGGTGACCAGCATGATGGGGAGGAGCCAGGCTGGTGACCAGCATGATGGGGAGGAGCCAGGCTGGTGACCAGCATGATGGGGAGGAGCCAGGCTGGTGACCAGCATGATTGGGAGGAGCCAGGCTGGTGACCAGCATGATGGGAAGGAGCCAGGCTGGTGACCAGCATGAGGGGTCACCAGACTTTGATCATCAGATCCACCAAACAAGAGTCAATGGTAGAATCAGCTGTTTGGACCGACCCACATACTCAGCTCTGCTGCTCATCCCACAAACACATGATCCTTACAGATGTGGCTCCACTTAAAAGGGAAACAGACTTTACAACAGTATAAGATTTATTAGCATGAAGCATAATTAGAACAAAGACACAATCTACCAAACACTTATTTCTTTTCATATAAATAAATAAATAATGATTCTTTAAAGGAGGCATTAGCCTGCATGCTGTGTAGTCAGTCTGATATCTATCAGCTACGTAGCTAACCATGCTGGCTGACTAACAAGGTCTCTTACTGACCGACAAGCTTTGGCTGCGTCTGTGTCCAGAACCTTCTCTCTCTCATTCGTCCCTCTCTGCTCCAACTTTCCTAAATCGTACTGTCTATTTCAGAGCAGGAGTCACACTTGGAAGATGATGCCTACATTTAAAGAGGGCTAATTACTCATTCTGCCTGTCTCCACTGACGGGCCTAAAGACTCTCAGGACACCAGAAAACGTCCCGGGGCTCCTGATGAACAACCCAGGCCTGGTGATGGGACGGCCAGAATGAAATCCAGTAAATTTAAATCTTCAATCTTTATTCTTCTGTCATCAGCTGTAAACAGTGAAGCACGGATACACAGTCAGCCCTTATCTCATGTGTCAAAAGTCTAAATCCACCAAGTTTCTGTGTTGAGAAAGCACTAATCGCTCCCTAGAGGAGAGTAAAGATAGTTGAGTCCAACAGATGTCAGACATGGAGCTGAATCTCCACATCTCTGCCCCTTATTTTCCATCTATGGTTCAAGCTCTCCTTCACCCTGCAGTACAGTCTCCTTCATCACAGCGCTGCGGTTTCTCCCATTCTCTATATTAAAACATGCATGGGCTGAACCCAGCCTCCCACAGTGAGGGGGAGGGTGCTCTGCAGCTCTGCAGCTCTGAGTTCACACTCACATCTGGAAACCATCTTCTCTCTCTGTCCTCTCTGCTCCTTCTCTACCTTTACTCTGTCCCACCCTCTGTGTTGTAATGTTCCTTTAATCAGACGTGCTGCTCCGTGTAGTGGGTGTGTGAGATTTTCACGCAGCTCTCTGGTCTCAGGGTCAGAGCTCCATGTCAGCTTAATATGGTTGTGAAAGCCACACAGCCGTTTTAGACTCTAAAACCCCTTTAAAGATTATTTTTGGGGCTTTTGCCTTCACTGGACAGGACAGCTGAGGGGAGACAGGAAATATGGGGGGGGATGTGCACCAAACATACACCGGGACTCGATCCCACCACCACTACCCCAGGTAGTCTCCTTATTTTCACCCATTTTTACCACTTTAACCAGTTTTTTCTTCAAACAAACACTTTGAACACGTTAACTCCACTGCTGTTTCTGATTTTAGCCCTTTTTTCCACAAGTAATCTATTTTTCGCCCCTTTTATGCCACTTTTGGCCCATTTTGCCACATATTTTTACCAATTATTGCCAGTTTTAACACCTTTCACCATCTTTTGCCACTTTCCACCTGTTTGGCCACTGTTTGTCACTTTAAACCCATTTAAGCGAAACATTTTCACCACATTTTGTGCCATTTTTAGCTCATTTTGGTGCTTCCATCCAAGTTTTGCCCCTTTCAGCCCATTTTCACCATGATTAGCTTATTTTTTTGTCATTTTTAACCCATTTTACTCACTTTAAACCATTTTAAACCGCATTATAGTCACTTTTAACTAGGGCTGTCAAAATTAACAGGTTAATGCAGATTCTACAGATTCATCTACAGAGCAGAATGACTCAAAATCCCTGAAATGTCTCTGGCACCGCATTTCGGGCAGTTTGTCCAAGTAGGGTTACCGGCGAGCATGCTGACGAGCATGCTGGCGAGCACGCCGCCGCTCATGTGCAAATGGGCCGTTGATCCGGTAGTGACCAACCAACTCGATATGGAAGACACTAAAGAGCACGTTGGCCCTCTTGATTGGAAATTTGAGTGAAAAAAACAAAACAAAAAACAAGACGGAACAGTCGACAGACATAAAGCATTATGCACGTTCTGCAGGAAGGAGTTTTCCTTTTACTGAAGCACTTTCAGCTTAAAATACCACATTAACGCGAAGTGTATATTCAGGATTCCCTTCTTTCTGGAGTCTGTTTGCTTTTACAAAATGAAACGTGATTAATAAAGATTAAAAATGAATGATATTTAATAATGATTAATCTAAATTAACCCACAGCAACCCTGTAATTAATCTGATTAAAAATTTTAATCATTTGACAGCACTACTTTTAACCCATTTCGCCCCATTTTTTCATCACTTTGAAGCAAGTCTTTTAGTTTTTTACCACTTTTAACCCATTTACGTCACTTATTGCTAGACTTAAAAACTTTCACTTGTTTTTTTTTTGCCACATTTAGCCAATATTGGTCGCCCATTTTTGCCATATGGCCAGTTTTAACACTTTCACCATTTTTTGCCACTGTAAGCTAATTTTACCCACTTTTAACCCATTTTAGATGCTTAGAAGTCCATTTAGCCACTTTAAGCTTATTTTAAGCCACTCTAAATCCATTTTACTGATCCATTTGTCACTTTTTTTGCCACATTTGGCACATTTTTGCCACTTTCAGCCCATTTTGCCACAGTTTTTCCCTTTTTTTAACCACTTTTTCACCACTTGTTGCCCATTTTGCATAATACAATCATTTATATCCCCACTACAGTTGTCCCAGTATCCTCTAGTTTCTTTTCTGACAGTGTGACATCTGACATTTCTTTTCAAATAGTTCAGCTCAGTGTGCTCATCCACATTGCTGTCATCACCAATAAAAACACAACTCTGTTTTAAGAAAAAAAGGTAATACTGCACTACATGACAAATAATAAATGAAATGAATTGTTGTTGTTTTGAGTAGAGTGGCTATTATTCAGGTTAAAAATATAATATGGTTATCACTGCTTCACTTTACAGTGGATGGTGATTTGCAGACTTTCATGGGCCCCCATTTTCCTGGGCCTCAGAGAGTTTCCTCCTTACGGGCGGCCCTGCTGACGCCGTTATCGATGCAGCCGTATAAACGCAGCTCAGACCTAAACTTCAGTCCTTAAAACACACTCTGAGTTTAAGGATGAAGAAACAAACTTCAGGTCTGAGGTCACAGTTTTAAATTTAAGATAACAGAAGGAGCAAAGAGCAGACTCCAGCTGACGTAGGTCCGTTAGTCCATCCTAAAGCCCGTCTCAGATCAAACATCCAACAAGACTGGTTCTGAGTGTTTCTGCTGTCTAAACTGAGCATCACATCTGGAGCCAGGCCGTCTGATGACGCTGCCTTGATGCATCAGTGCAGAGAGATTCACGTCTGCAGGAGCTCAGGAAAAATAACGACTCTCAGCAGATACCTCAGCTATGACAGGACTGAGCTAGCAAAGCCTTTCTGTTTACATGTGCCATAAAATCTCACAGTCACACCACGATGGTGATGAGAGGATCAGTGACGAGCAGGACTCAAACAGCCTGACGTCAGCGTTATCAATATAATACAGAGACATAAAAACAGTTCACAGAGAAACATGTTCTGTTTAAGCATTCAGCATTTCTTTTCTAACCATACTCTGTAACACTTGTGACCTGAGTGAGAATAAAACTCAAGTTTCTGCAGCTCAGTAGAGACAGATGTTAAACGTGCAGTAGGTAATAACATGGACTCATACTTTTCTACGGTCTGACTCCTCTGAGCTCCACGGGTCACACCGACCCACTCAGACCCGTCCACATCCACACTCTGATGGAGAAGCTCACTGAGGACTGGACAACAGCATTAGCAATTACATGTAACTGGGAGCAAATTGGGGTTAAGTGTCTCACCCGAGGCAAGGACTCATCGACACGTGGCTGAACCCACGACCTTCAGGCTGCAGGACAACCACCTCCACTGATCCACAGCCAGCCACAGATCAGCCTCTGCCACAGAGGATGGGTTCATTTATGCCATGCAAATACTCTGCAATGGGGCTGGGCAATTAATCGCAAATTAGATTAAACTGCAACATTGCCTGCTGCAATTTTCAAACTGCAGAAGTTGCAATATTCCTTTAACTTTTTTTAACCTTTGTTGGAGTAGAAATGTCATGCATTATATATGATCCACTCACTCATTCTTTCAAAATAGCCAACAAAAATCCTACCTTCCTCATTTTTGTACATTTTTCTAATCAAATGACAAAAAAGATGACTCCCTGAATACAATAATTCAGATCCAATTTGCAAAACGAGTCAAAATCATTACAATTAGATGTTTTTTTCAAAATTATTCATCCTTAGTTAAACCTAATATTCTGTTGGTTGTAATATAGAATGATTTAATGCTTGTGTTTGTTGAAAATACATAAAATTAGGAACTAAAGAACTAATTGCATATCAAATTGCTGTGGCAATATTGGGGAAAAAATCACAATTACAATATTTTCCCAAATTTTCCAGCCCTACCCTGCAATAATTTCTTTGATATGGGACAACATGGGGCTTTTTGGGGGCTTGAACTCAGGAGGGGGTCCTTCCTAGGGCAGGGTAATTAATCACAAATGAGATTAAATCACACTATGGCCTGCTGCAATTTACAAATCACAGATGTTGCAATATTGCTTTAACTTGACTTAAAATACCAAATGCATTCATTCTTTTGCAGCTGCAGAGATTTTATGCACATTTTGCACTCAAGTGTCATTTTTCAAATGTTTCACAAAAATTGTCCTTTTTTGTTTTTTATGTGTTTTTCTAAATTAAAACGAATGACAGAAAAGCAAAAATCCTTATTCAATAAAGCAGTTGATATCAGATTTACAATATGAGCCACAATAATTGCAGTTAGATGTTTTTTTAATCGTTCTGCCTGAGTTCATGCTAATATTGATGAAGCTAAGTGCTAGTTCATGCTACAATTGGCTGATAGCCAGCTGACACCGATTATCACCTCCCAGCTCCCACAGCCAATCACAGCTCTTCCTGTCAACACAGCAGTCTATTTAAAGATGGCGTACTTCTTTCTAATTCCTGCTGCTGCTGGCAAAGCCTCTCCTCCTCCACCCCAGCCTCCTCCTTTATAGCTTACAGCTTGTTGCTCCCTCCTATTCAGATTCATGCCACTATGAATGAATTACTTTCATTGTTTTCAATGCACACCATCATAATTACATCTATCTATATGGGGCCTTCTAGCCAAGCTCTCTCTGGAAAGTTAAAGCATGCTTGACTATCCCAGGGAGCGTCTCTAGAAACTGTGGATCCATTTTACAATAAAACGGTTAAATGTGTGATGAGAGTGCTCCTGACTAAATGTACATAGGTGGTAAGAAGGGCTGAACGATTTTGGAAAATAATAATTGCAATTTTTTTTCCCTCCAATATTGTGATATTATATGCGATTATTCTTTAACTCTTTAATTCCTTAACAAGGACTGAACAACTCTTTGAAAGTGTCTCATTCTGATTATTCGGACTGGTATTGCAAACTGGATATGAACAGTTGCATTGAAGGGTTTTTGTCATTATATATTCAATAAGAAAAAGCCAAAAATGAAGATCTTTTATAGACTGTTCTAAAAAACTGGCACTTGAATGATGGGATGATATGTCATGCAAACATCTCTGCTGCAAAAAAAAGTTTAAAACTTCATTTTTGACACAAATTTCAGGTCAAAGAAATATCGCACTTCTGCAATTTAAAAACTACATTTAATTTAATCTAATTTTTGATAAATCGCACAGCCCTGGTTTTAATACAGAATGATTTATTGCTTGAATTTTTTGAAACATACATGAGATGAGGAACCTAACAATAATAATCACATATCAAATCACAATATTGGGAAAAAAAAAATCTCAATTAGATTATTTTTGTAAATCGTTCAGTCCTTCCTGGACACTATTATATTTACACGCTTTTGTGCACTTTTGACCCTTTTTAAACCCTAAGTACAAGTCCTGCAGGATATCACAGCATGTTAGCGTGAATGTGAAATCAATGATTATTTTCACTGATGAATGATGTATTATTCACACACATCAGCATGTCTCAGCCTTAAATACCAGCAAACACGCCTGTACCATCAGGTACAGGTGGTCCCCATCCCTGAGAGTCCTGGACACTTTAAATGTTCAGGGCTCATAAAATAACAACCAGACTGTCTACGTCCCTGCTCCTCTCTCAGCTCCACCTTCTTCAGCCTCTCTGTGCACAGGAGAAAAAATGTTTTACAATAAAAACGGCTGTGCAATAAAGGAGAATCATCTGACAGAGATAATTCACTTTTAACCTGCTAATACAGAAATCATGGTGAGAACAGTGTGAACCCTCCTTCCTCTGTGCTGCTGTGAAAAAGTGCGAGTCCTTAAATAAAAGTACCGTTACTCTGGGTAAAAGTTACTTGAGTAGATAGAAAAGTGCTGATCCATGATGACCGTAGGTCGTAGGTCATCATGGATCTGGTTCCTACAGAGAAGACTCTGTCCCCCTTTCTCAGACTTCATCAGACAAACTAAAACTAAAGCAGCACAGCGGGTTAAATCATCGACCACACGTAGACTATCAACCCCCAGCCAACACCTCCTCAAACCCCCCTAAGTCTCCCCCAGACCCGGTCTGAGTGAAAGTCCACCTCAGAGAGACTTACTGTGTCTGCTGGATCTCAAACGGTCCCAGGGTGAACTCATCCCTCAGAGCCTGGAACCAAGACATGGGTGCTGGAGCGGATCTCTGATTGGATTAATGGTCTCAGTCTAACCAGGGAGTTCACTGCTCTGTGATGCTGCGTTCATAGGCGACTCGGAATTTTCCCTACTGCAGCTAACCTACCCCAAAACAGCTGATAAATCAAAGATTATCAAACAACAGCGACAGTATTTCTGATTTTATTGATCAGACTAATCAATCTCTACCAATCAGCTAACAATCAGTCAAAGATTAATGTGTGGCTGCACTCATGTCCAGGACACTCCATGAGAACCACCTGTAGAGGCAGAAAAGTATTTAAATTTTTGAAAAATAAAACTATACAACCACAAAGTTAAGTGAGAGTAAAGTGTTAAAGAGCCTCCTCTGCAGGGATGTTTATAGAGAGCAGTTACACAGTTATTAACCCCTCAGAGAAGATAGTTTTACAGTCTAACTGCCTTTATATTTACTGTAGGGATCAGTGCTGCCACCTAGCGTTCACAGGGAGTTATAAGCTTTTAACATTTCAGCCCAGATGAATTTCTGAAGTGGTTTATCCTGATGTTCACCTTCTTCTGCTGTGAGTCAGAATCTGTTCATCACAAACAGACACAGAACTCTCTCTGGACTTGGATCTGACTCGGCTCAGTTTGAATCAGCGTGATTCAGGTTCAGTTTCCATGACTACAGAGTCCTGATGAGGGGGGACCGGTAAAAGAAGCTGCAAGTGTTCCGTTTTCAGATAACTCCACCTGAGCATCTCCAGGACGAAATCAGCAAAGAGATGAGGAGCACCGCTTCATCCAGGGGTCGCACAGTCGGCTCACATATGAGGACCTGGATCAGGATCAGGATCAGGGTCAGGATCAGGGGCCCTGCTCAGAAAGGAGGGGGCAGTTTGAACACTCCTTTATGGTTAGGAGGGTCCCTCTGGGTGGTACAACCTGGAAGTGACCCGGGCCACTAAGCAGGGACAAGGGGTGAACTTTCTGGGGCCCGGCCAAAAGGTGGCGCCACAGAGTCAGAAAAATCCTGGTCCACTGTAAAGTAAAGCTGTGATAACCATATTCATATTATATAACCACATTTTAT
This sequence comes from Cheilinus undulatus, assembly GCF_018320785.1. NCBI lineage: Eukaryota > Metazoa > Chordata > Actinopteri > Labriformes > Labridae > Cheilinus > Cheilinus undulatus. The sequence goes on along the minus strand of NC_054874.1, from coordinate 1,419,701 downwards.
ATTTAACCTGAACAGTATTCTCTCCTATCAAAGCAACAGAGATGAATTTTATTTATGCTGCAGTAAAATTATCGTTTTATTGTTGGTGTTATGTGGACGAGCACACTGACTGAAACATTTGGAGAATAATGTCAGACATCAGAGATGAACCATAACGTACAAAAATGTCAGGACACTAGAGAATAGAGTAGAGCACTGATCATCAACTGGCGGCCCGGAGCCAAATCAGGCCCCCCAAAGCTTCCTGTCTGGCCCCCAGAAGATCTTTAAATTCAGAAAAGCAGGGAAAGAAAATGTTGTGGTTTTAAGAGTATCTTTCGTCTTTAAATGTCTGCAGCTGTTAAAGTTAAAATTAAAGTAAAAGGAAAAAAGGGGCAGAAAGTATATCAAAAATGGCTTAAAAGTTGCAAAAACGGTGAAAAAAGTAAAGTGGCAAAAAGAGACAAAATGTGGCAAAAATGGACAAAAAGGGGCAAAATAGATAAAGGAGGGATAAGAGGCAAGAAAAGTGGTTTAAAGGAGTTAAAAAATGGCAAAAAAATTGGGTTGAAGAGGCAAAAAGTGAAAAAAGGATCAAAAATGGGTTAAAAGTGGCAAAAATGAGCAGAATAAATGGTAAAAAACAGTTAAGAAGTGGAGAAAAGGGTCAAACAAGGCAGCTACACTAGTTAAAAGGGTTAAAAATAGTAAAAGTCAGCTAAAAGTTTTAAAAGTGGGTTTAATGTGAGAATAAATGTGGCACTAAGGCAGAGACAGTGGTGAAAAGCGGTTAAAAAGTTGCACAAATACATAATTTTAATGCTTTATTCTTATCTATCTACCCTCAGTGCCATATTATGGAAAACTGAAAACAGAATTTTAGACATTTTTATTAAAAATGAAAAACCTAAATCTCACACTGACACCAGGATTCAGACTGTAAATGTAGCTCAGGTTCCTCCATGTCTCTGGTCTGTGCTGAGATGTTTCTACACCTTGACTGGAGTCCACCTGTGCTAAATTAACCTGATTGGACATGGCTCTAAAGCCCCGCCCCTCTCTCTAGACGGCCTCACAGCTGACAGTGATATCAGAGCAGAACCAAGGGTCAAAGGTCAGAGGAGCTGCAGAGATCAGAGCCAGGATTGTTGACAGGCACAGATCTGGGGAAGACTACAGAAACATTTCTGCTGCTCTGGAGGTTCCAGAGAGAACAGGGGCCTCCAGAATTCCCACATGAAGTCTGGACCAACCAGGACTCTTCTAGACCTGGTCACCATCAGGGGAGAAGGAGACCAAGAACCTGATGGTCCCTCTGACTGAGCTCTAACCACATTTGTTAGAAAATGACCAGAAAGTACCTGAGATTCAGACCTGACAGTGTTTTTTCTTTATTTGGTACCATCTTTGGTGCTGTTTGTATTATTTGGGTTGTTAGAAACATTTTTATGCTCCTGTTTCGTTGTTAATGGTGCAAAAAATAAAAATAAAAACGTTACGTTCAGAGTAAGAAAAGCCATTTACGCTAAAAATGATAATTATCACGGAGAAAGTCCCATTTTAAACGTCCTGATTTAACAAGACGAAGTCCGTTTTTTGTAGTCCATCATCTGTAGATTGTAGTTTTAAGAAACCCAAACCCACGTGACCGCCCTGACATCCGCCCAGTGAGGATTCCTCTATCGCCAAGGTTTTCTGTCTTTATTCGCGCTTTTTCTCTGACATTTTTAACCTCGACGTCAGAGAGGTGGATGAGGAGTTTAACCTGAGGGTCCCTCTTCAGCAGACCCCTCCTCTACCCCGGGTTTCTACAGTTTCAGGTCCAACCCCGGACTCTGAGTTAATTCACCCTGGAATGGGAAACCCTGAGTTTCCGGTTCCATATCAGCAGTCTGAGTTAGCTAACTCTGAGTACATCCACTCGGAGTTGACTCCACTGTAAAGACTATAAAACAAGAGTAATAGGAGGACTCATGATGGCAGCAGGAGATAAAAAACGGTCCTCGTACTTCACCATGCTGGAGCTGGAGATCCTGATGAAGTCCTACAGCGAGTACGAGCACATCTTCAGGAGGAAGAGCAACACAGCAGCAGCAGCCAGGGAGAGAGAGGCAGCATGGGAGGACATAGCAGCCAGGATCAACGCGTAAGTTCACATTTACTGCCATCAAACTCAGCTAACATCCATGCAGGTCAATGAAACTGCAGCGTGTTTTCATTCAGACTCAAGTCCAGCGGAGAAACCCGGACCTGGAAGCAGGTGAAGATGAAATACAAGAACATAGTTCAGACAGGTGAGACCCCTCTGCAACACTTCAGTCACTCTGAGTTATCAAAGTTAATGTTCAGTCATTTTAAATGTGCATTAGTTTTACCTCTAGGGACCAGGAATAAAATAAGGAAGGGCATGCATTCATGGGATGGATCATATTAGCAACAACAGGATTTTATTTAACTAGTTACAGTAATACGTTTAACATGCAGAACTTAAAATGCAAAATAATGATAAAATATAAATAAAATGAAAGATGCCATTAAATTTCTTAATGTAATTATTATTATGCAAACATTCAAAGGTACGGTGGCGTATTGCTTTCACTTGAAAATAAAAAAATCCTCCTGTTTTCAATTCAAAAATAAATTAAAAAATCCTGTTTTTATGAGACAGTTATGTCGTAAAAACAGGAGGATTTTTTTTATTTTCAAGTGAATGCAATATACCACTGTACAAATGTCATTTTATTCTAGAATAAAATTTCCAAAAATATCCTTTTTCAATTAAAAATAAGGAAGACAAAAAAATTATCTTTCCCTTCAATACAACGATGTATACTGGATTTGCAATGAGTCAAAATAATGGCATTTATGTATTCTGAATTCAGAATTATTATATTATGATTTAAATAAAAATCACAAGTGCGAAAAATATTTAAAGATTGCAAACAAAAACACTGTGTATCAAAGATCAATAATAGTGATGGAGTAACGGTGTAAACATCTAGGCTAGGGATGCATGATGTCTGATTTTTGCTGATATCTGATGCTGATATATTATTTTAAACTTTACATCGCATAAATTTGACTTTTATCTCATATTTTTATCTTTTAGATTCATTATTTTAAATTTTAAATCCTATTTTGACCTTTTAAAGTCATGATTTTGACTTTTATATCATGATTTGGCCTGAATTTGACTTTTATCTAATTTTTTTACCTTAAAAACCCATGATATTTAATTTCATTTCGATTTTTGACTTTTAAAACTCATTCATTTGAAATTTTATCTCATATTTTGACATTTTAAACTCATGATTTCAATGTTTATCTCATGTTTTGACTGTTAAAAATCATGATTTGGAATTTTATCTCAGTTTTTTTACTTTTGAAATTTATGGTTTTAATATTCTATCTCATATTTTGCATTTTAAAAACTTTATTTTGACTTTGAATGTCATGTTTTTGCCTCTTAAACTTCTAAGTTTGACTTTTTATCTCAGATTTTGAGTTTTTAACCGATCATATTCACCTTTTAATCTCAAAATCATTTATCATCAGTGCCAGGTTTTTTACCCCCATAGTTCATCGCTGGTGGTTGACATTTTATGGTTAAATATCCACCCTGTTATCTTTATTTATTTATTCAGACTCGAAATTATTCGGCCCTCAGCAGAATTTGGTTTGTTTTTGTTCAGCCAGTATTTACAGCTGATATCAGATCTTAATTCAGAGTGACCATCAGCTCACTCTTCATAAGTGCAACAGAGCTCTTGTTTTGGACATCAGTTCATTTATTTTACATGGAAGAGAAAATCCTCTGAACTCAGCCAGTGGAGGATGGGACGCTGAAACTCTAAAACTATGAAGACAAGGAAGGATTGATTGCTAACCCTATCTATCCCGGTCAGAAGGCTTTTTTCACACACATTAATGTTCCTCTACTCGCTTTAACATCTGAACTGTTCTCAGTCAACAGAAAGAGGGCCGGGCTCTTTAGACTGGAAGGAGGACCAGCATCCCCAGAGGACCAGATCCTCAGTCTAAACATGGAGATACCAGAGGCCGAAGACATCCCTGCAGGGAGCTCCCCTGATCCAGCCAACCCCCCCGACACCAGGACCTTTATAAGTAGTAAGAGATTCTAATCTGATTTACATGTAAAGAACCACGGACGTAGTCTGGGTCTGATTCAGATTAAATGGTGATGTAGTAGATGTGGGCATTTTATCCTGACAGATCCTGATGGTGTTCTCTACCTGGTGGAGCCACATGGAGCATCAGAACTCCTCCAACCTGTAAGTAGACGAATTATAATTCCAGAGATTATGCCGACTAGTTTAAAGTCCTATGCACTTTTAAAAATTGTTTTTGTTTTTTTTTTTTAATTATTGTTGTAATCTGTCTCTGAAATACGTTATTTTGTGACGTGTGCTGCTGACCTCTTGGCCGGGTCACCCTGAAAGAGATCTTGATCTCAGTGGGTTTTATCTGCTTAAATAAAGGTTAAATAAATAAAAAATAAAGCTCCAATCCCAATCTCTGCCTGAAGCTTAACCAGTAGAAGTCCACAAGCCTTTTTCTGCCGTTCTGTTAACTTTTTTCTTCTAACAACATAAAACACCCAGAAAGGTTCACCATGCTCATATTTGGTAGCATGTGTTTTCAGCACTAAATCAGCGTCATGGCTATTTTTAACATTAACTCACTATATTAGATATAGAACCTCCAAAACACACACACAAAATAAAAAAACAGATTTAAAAAGAAATATTTAAAATAATGCAGATGTCAAAATATGATGTAGTTGGCTTTCAAGAGTTAGAAATGTCAGGAGGCGTCCTGATCAGGTCCCTGAACCACCTCAACTATCTCCTACGATGAGCAGGAGCAGCAGCTCTACTTCAGCATGTTGATGATAATAAAAAAGTTATATAACAGACTTTATTTATCCTTTTTCCTCATCATTGGGCTCTGTTTCAGTAAAACCTGAGTCTGTTACCATTTACTGGGAGCCCGGATGATCACAACCTTCACAATTTTACAATGAACCCTGGGTAAATCCCGTGGGAAAGCTGTGGAGAAATCCTTATTTAATGCGGAGGTTCCTAACCCTCTACTGCAATGATCATCAACTGGTGGCCGGAGGGCCAAATCAGGTCCCCCAAAGCTTCCTGTCCGGCCCCCAGAAGATCATTAAATTCAGAAAAGCAGAAAAGAAAGTGTTGTGGTTTTAAGAGTATCTTTCGTTTTTAAATGTCTGCAGCTGTTAACTCCACCCCAAAAACAATTAATATTTAAATAGTTTTAAAAATGAATAACATTTGATCTGTTTTTACAGAAATTCACTTGTCAGCCATTATCAGTAAATAATAAAAAAATGTGTTAAAACTGGCAAAAATGGCTGGAAAATGAGTAAAAAGGGGTTAGAGAGTGGAAAAAATGGGTGATAAAAGTGGCAAAAGTGGTGAAAAAAGTAACGAAAAGTGGAAAAAATGGATAAAGAAGGGATAAAACAAGACAAGTGTTTTAAAGGAGTTAACGAATGGCAAAAAATTGGGTTAAAGAGGCAAAAAAAGGGCAAGAGGTATCAAAATTGTTTTAAAACTGGCAAAACTGGCAGAATAAAGTGGTGAAAAGGGGTGATAAGCATCCAAATGGGTTGTGGAGTGGCACAGAGGGACAAAAACTTACAGGAAAAGAGGTGAAAAGAGGTTAAAATGTGGCAAACCATTAGTATAAAAGGAAAAAAGGGGCAAAAAGCATATCAAAAGTGGGTTGAAAGTGGAAAAAATTGACAAAAAGAGGCAAAAATGGAAAAAGGAGGGACAAGACACAATAAAAGTGGCTTAAATGAGTTACAGAATGGGGAAAAAATGGGTTAAAGGGGCAAAAAAGGCAAAAAGTGTCAAAAATGTGTTAAAACGGGCAAAAAGGTGCAAAAATAGCCAATGGCAAAGCAGTGAAAAGGCAGAAAAGTGGGTTAAAGAGTGATAAAAATAGCAAAAATGGGACAAAAGTGGCGCAAAATGTTGCATTAATGTCAGAATGAAGCAGTGAAGTAGTGAAAAGTGTGAAACATGAGTTCATGTTTGTGCTAAATCATAAATGTTTAGGGCCATTCCTTCCAGCCACTTCTGTGGGCATGCCTGTCTCCTGGTCTATGGCGTTATCTATCAGGGTAGACCTCACTGGTAACGCTTAAAAATGTCCTGTGATTTCAAAGAAAATACAAAAACTAATAAAATAATATGTTAGTCAGAACAAAATATTGATTTAATTTGTCTTTATTTGGAAGTCTGGCCCCCAGAGACTCTGTCAGGACTCAATCTGGCCCTTGTGCAAATATGCAAATAATGATTAATCACAGCATAGCAATGTGATTAGCTTGGTTAATTTTTTAATGGAGGTACAGCACCAGTGTAAATCCAAACAAAGGAGCCATAAACACTGGTTTCTTTACCCAGGAACCATTTTATGGATTATTTTAAGTGTTGTATAAGGATTTCTGTTGATATGTGCAATCTAATTTTAACAATCTCAGGGCAGACGGAGCCTCAGGCCCCCCCTGAGATCTCTGGCACCCCCCTAAGGGGGTCCCAGACCCCAGGTTGGGAACCAAGACTTTAATGTGTTCACACTGAGACAGCACCAGCACTAACACACTTACTGGAGACACGCCTCGAAGTCTGTGAGTGTTTTACTGAAACGTCACATTCATCTGAACAGGAAGAAGAGGATGAGGAAGACGCGCTGTCTGCTGCCACAGAGAGGGATCCAGAGAGACCCATAGAGGTAACCTGTAAATATTATAAAGATACAGGGCTGTGGAAGGGATTTGACCCCTTTGTGATTTCCTTTTTTATATTTATCACACTTAAAGTTAGTTCAAAATGTGTGCAGAGGAAAACGTCTAAACCAGTGTTACTCAACCCTGCTTAACCAAAGAGCCAAATTGTTGAAAAATACCTTTGCAAGAAAAGTGGCCAAAAACGGCATGAGTAGCGTTAAAAGTAAATCAAAGGTGGCAAAAATGGTCAAAAAGCAGCAAAAATGTGTGAAATGGGGTGAAATGGGGAGGAAAGGGTGGAAAAGGGTCAGAAAACAGCAAAAATAGGTGAGAAGTAACAAAAAAAGACTTACAGGTGGCAAAAATGGTCCAAAAGTGGCAAAAACATGGCAAAAAATGGGTGGAAATTGACTAATATGGGCAGAAGGCAGTCAAGAGTGGCAAAAATGGGCAAAAAACAGAAATCAAGTGGTATGGCAAAAGGATGCTTACATGGGCAAAAAATGGTGGAAAAAAGGCAAAAGTGGGATAGAAGTTGCAAAAATAGGTAAGAAATTGGGAAAATAGTGGTATTTAATGGCAAAGCATAGCTGAAATGGGTGAACAGTGGCTAAAAATGGTAAAAATTGAAAAAAAGGGATAAAATTGGCAAAAATTAGAAAAAAAGAAGTTGCAAAAATGGGCAAAAAATGGGAAACAAGTAGTATTTAAAAGCAAAAGGTAGCTCTAATTGGTGTAAAGTGGCAAAAAATGTGATAAAAAGGGCAAAAAAGTTTCCCTTTAGGGTTTTTTGGGAATAATATTTAAAATTTAGACTTGAAAGTGTCACAAATAGTCAAAAAAGATTCACATGTGGCTCTAGAGCCACGCGTTGAGTATCACTGGTCTAGAGGAAAAACGTCTGGCTGAGATATGGGGACTGATCTCACTGTTGGAGCCTAAAAACAGCATACATATGAAATAAAATAAAAATGTATATACAAAAATATGTTAATTAGACCATTAAAAAATTCTTTAGTTTATTTGAAAGTTTGGCCCCCAAAGTGCCTGTTTAGGTAAAAGCTGGCCCTTGTACAGATGTAGTTGATGACCCCTGATATAGGGAGACATGTTAGCCCACATGTAATACTAACAGACATTTTTATCCTTTTTAACAGAGCATGGTAGTAAAGCAGGAGGAGGCTCCAGCCCCCACAGCAAAGATAAACACAGTGAGTTATTCAGTAAACACCAGCGGTGAAATCTGTGTGTAGAACTGTGGTTGAACTGTGATTTAATGTCCCTGTGTGTTCCCAGTTACCAGTGAAGGAACTGTACAGAAGGCATCTCATCAAAAAGATGAAGAAAACTGACAAGGAAATGATGTTCTTGGACCGGCAGATTCAGAAGGCAGATCTGGAAATAGAAATACTAAAGCACCAGTTAGAGGTGGGTTCATTATCACAGGGGAATAGTTTAAGCTCTGGGACAATATGATAATAAAACTAACAGTTTTATGTTTGTTTTTAGGAAATAAAGACGACCAAATAAATGTGACTTGTTTGTTTTTATTTGGGTGGTGATGATGGTCTAATCTTTGAATGAATCCCTGCATATGACAGCTCCTTCGTCCTACGGGATGGATGGGGTCTTCATCAGGGTCTGATGTTTGTAGGGGAGGATGGAGCTTTCATAATGAGGTCAGTATCACTGAGAACAAGACACAATCATGGGAACTCTCAGCAGGTCTGTGGTCATCTCCAGCTGGACTCTCATCCTGCAGTGGACCACCACTAAGGTGCTCTCAGGGGTCTGGCTCAGAGTCACTGATACTCCCTGTAACCCAGCCGAGGGACATCTTACTGTCCTCTAATGTTAAGAATCTTCTAGGACTGGACTGAAAAAATGAGTTGAATATTATGGAACGTTTTAGGTTACCAACCAGCTATTTTAGATCAACAGGAATTTATTTATTTTTGAATTCCCTGTTTTTACGAGATACTAACTCGTAAAAACAGAATTCGATCCGACCTAGGGTCAGAGAACTGTTACATGGAGCAGATGCAGATATTCCTGAGACGTGATCATGTGGATGAGTTTTCACGCAGATGCTTTTTGTATGGCTCAAGCAATCATAACCAGCACATAGAGAACTGGTGGGGATTTTTGAGGAAACACTATGCACTGGATCAACGTCTTTCAGGATTTGAAAGATTCTGACTGCTTCTTAACCCCGCACCTCTAATTACTGGCTGATAAATGCAGCAACCAGTCATGCAGGAGAGCGTCAGGGGGAAAATCAAAAATAAATAAATTCCTGTTTTGACCACTTTTTGCCACTTTTTTGGAACTTTTTGCCACATTTTACCAATTTTTGCTGTTGTTTGGCTATTTTCCCATCACTTTTAACCCTTTATACCACATTTTAGCAACTTTAATCCTTTTCTTCCAATTTCCTGCCACTTCTGATTTATTTTGTCACCTTTTGACACTTCAACCTATTTATGCCACCTTTGCCAATTTTTGCCCACTTTTGCCTTTGTTTGACCACTTTTTTTTTGCCAAATTTTGCCCTCTTTTTATCACTTTTAACCCATTTTTACCACCTTTTCACAACAGTTAACCCTTCTTTTAGTCCACTTGTAACCCATTTTTGCCATCACTTTGACACTTTCAACAACTTTTTGCCAATTTCAACCCATTGTTTGGCCACTCTTTTACCAATTTTCACCCATTTCTGACTTTATTTTGCCACCTTTTGCCCCCTTTTGCCATCTCCATGATCCCCCAGTTGGCTGGGCCCCAGGAAGCTCTCCCCTTTATCTGCCCTCATAGGCCACCTTGACTGTAACATTATTGAAAAAGTCTATTTTGTATTGATTTAAATATGGTGGTCCTTGAGATTTTAGCTCAACCTTAGGTGTGCCTTGGGTGAAAAAGGTTTGAAAACCACTGGTTTAGACAACTGAGCGTGTGGTTCAGCGAGGAACACTCCAACACATTAGGGGGCGATAATGGTCCTGAAACCTGAGTGCCTCCCGCCATAGAGCTGAGTGGAGAAGAAGACTTAAACCACAGTCTGTGCTGCTCGATCATGTCAGAAACACCGGTGAAACGTGAAACTGACGGCGTAGAAACCGATCATTTTACCCACAAAGTTAAAAAGGCGAGGGTTGGCGATGATGGAGGTCGAGGAGAAGATGGAAATGAATCCGGAAATATTCTTCATGGGTTTAAAACAACAAAGATCCTGAGTGATTCAGCCCGGGAGAAAACCATCTTCATTCATGGACAGGTAGGCGCACGGTCTTTCTAATTTATCCTGTTCAACTGCGGGATTATAATGAATTTAACTAGTCTAAATTACCTTCATGAAATGAAGAGTAAGTCAGGGAGAAGTTTCAGATCTCATTCAGATTAACTTGGAGGAAAAGACGAAACCGTTTCTGGTTTGATCCTTCAAAATAATACGCCAGAATAACTACCTATGAATCTAACACACAAAGTAAGGAAACTAATTTTCTGGTAGATTTTTTCTTTGTTGTAACAATCCTTCTATATGATAAATCTTACACCGTAGTAAAGTCTGTTTATTTCCCTTTTAAATGGAGCCACATTAGTAAGGAGCATACTTTTGTCGGATGAGCAGCAGAGCTGAGGATGTGGGTTAGTCCAAACAGCTGATTCTCCACTGACTCTTGTTTGGTGGATTGGATGATTGAAGAATATCCTCTCCATATCTCTCTGCGCTGAGATTTCCTCCAATGATGATCCTTGTTTTTCCAGAGAGGGAGATGCCGCCCCACACCGTAAACTGCCTCCACCCAGAGATGATACTCTATCAGCATAGCATTCTCCACGTTCTCTCCACACTTTTTCCCTATGATCCAACTGCCATAGTCAGTCTGGACAGAGAGCCGTGGGCCGTATCGTCCTGCAAATCTGTGGAAGACAGCCTACGGTTCCTAAGTGCTGACAGGGTGAGGAAACAGTCTTCTTGGAGTTTAAAAACAAGAGTCAGTAGCAGAATAAGCTGTTTGGCATGACACAAGGAAATGTGGCAGATTTTTCATGGACCAACCCACATACTCAGCTCTGCTGCTCATCCCACAAATGCATGTTCCTTACTAATGTGGCTCCGTTTAAAAGAGAAATAAACAGACTTTCCAACAGTATAAGATTTATGACAAGAAACATTGTTACAACAAAGAAATTATCTTCCAAACAAAAAATTCCTTGCTTTACTTGCTAAGTTTAGAATGTTTCGGGGAAAACTGGTGTATGAATAGCTGTATAAATGACCAGTGTAGGCAGACATTAAACATGTCGTCAACAGTTTGCTGAAAAGGAGGCTGTGGTGATCCTGGAGAAGACTCCCTTCAGAGAGGATACCCTGGATGATCTCTTTACTGACTCCGTGCTGAAGCTGGAGATGAGGAACGACATTTACAGCACTTATCGATTACAGGCTCCCCATCATCTCAATGGTACGGTCAGAAAATAACCTGATAGAGCAGTGGCTTTCAAAGTGTGAGGCGGGCCTCCCCCGGGGGGCGCCACAGAACTTCAGGGGAGGTGCGGAACCATAGACCAGAAAAAAGTGATTTTCATCCATTTAAGCACCCTTTTGTCATTAAATACCACTTTTTCCTACTTTTCGCCCAATTTTGCCACTCTTGACTGCTTTTTTTTTTTACTCTTTTTTTTGCCTTGTTTTTGCCACCTGTTACTCATTTTTTTGTCACTTCTCATCCATCTTTTTTTTTCACTTTTTTCCCAATTTTTGCCAATTTTCACCCATTTTTGCAGCTTTTTGAAAATTTTGGCCATCTTCAACTTATTTTTATTGCTACTTCAAGCTGTTTTTTCTTCACCACTTAGATTGTGACTTTTGCAAAGGTATTTTTCAGCAGTTTGGCTCTTTGATTGAGTACCACTGCTTTAAGGATTATCAGAGCAGAATAATCAGGTAGTACTGGCAGTAAATTCAATCCTGAAACCAAATAACTGATAACCTGGTAAAGACGGATGTTTAAGAACATTTGCAGACCAAAATATCAAAGATCTAAAAATATTACAAATATTTAAAATTAAACATAAATGTTTGAAAACATGGTTAAGTTTTTTGTTTTTTTTAAATCTGAATCTTTATGTGGGTGGGGGTCCACCGAATGAATAATTTTCTCTTAGGTGAGGCTCACTCTCACACACTTTGAAAACCCCTGTGATAGAAGATGCTGTGTGGAACCAACAGCCACTGATGTGAGCTACAGTTAGATAATCTGTCTCCTGATTCGCAGAGATAAAGACTACAGTGGTGTGTCCAGCCACAGACAAGCATGTGAAGAAGTACCAGCGTCAGGAGAGTTTCCTGGTGGAGGAGACTGGAGACGATTATCAGTCCATCACTCTGCCATATATCCAGCAGCAGAGCTTCAGTCTGCAGGTCAGAGCACTAACATCTGTGCCTTTGCATGCAGTTTTGTTGTAACAGATAAATCTTTATGTAATTTCCCCAAAACCCCCAATATCAACAGCAGGAATCCTCCTTCAGTCATGTCGTCATACTATGATAACAAAGATAGACATAAAACACATTAGATGATATATTTCTCCATGTCACCTGTCCTTATCTCTGAATATTAAAGACGCTGTAAAGAAATCCCATATTTCAATCTAAAAATGTGTGAATCTGGCTGCTGTAACCATGTGAGAACACTGAGCTCTACATGTGCTTGAATTCTGGATTTAGACTGTTAGGAAGTTTTTCACCTCTTTCCTGGGTCGATTTAATGTGGGCGGGGCCAACATGTGGACTGGTGATGTCATCAGCGGGGAATGACCCCGCCCCTCTAACACTACAATCTAAAATCACAGAGCAGTTCATCTTAACATAAGGTCAAGGGGCGGGGCTAACAGCATGAGAGCTTTCCTCCATTCAGAATGTAGCACTTCTTAATGCTGACAGGATGGTATTTCTCCTGAGTGGGCGTGGCTTCAGGTCATTCAACAGACACAGCCACACCATACTGGAGCAGATTTTTTTGCCTCATTTTTCATGATTTTTGAAGTTTAAGTTTATAAACTTAGAGATGTTTTATCTGACTAAAATCTGACCTGGGGGTTCAGAACACGGTGGCCTAAATACAGATTTATTTTTACTCTACAGGGTCTTAAATAAAAGTCTTCTACTTATCCTTCCACTTTCTTCCTCCTCCTCTTCTTCCATCCAGTGGGTGTACAACATCCTGGAAAAGAAGGCAGAGTGTGACCGGATTGTTTTTGAAGATCCGGACCCAAAGGTTGGCTTTGTCCTCCTTCCAGATTTCAAATGGGATCAAAAACAGGTGAGTACAATAAAAATGGACAGCAGAAGAATCCCATGGTTTCATGTACCGTATACAGGTCTTTAATGGTATAGTAACGGAAGATACAAACCTGTAACAGCTTTCATGGAAATGTGCTTAAATCTATTTCAACTGTATTTGGGCCATTGTGGCTGTCAAGTATATTTAATCCTTTATCAGCTGTTAATGGTGACATTCCTCTTTTAAGGCAAGGCAAGGCAAAGCAAGTTTATTTGTATAGCACATTTCAGCAACAAGGCAATTCAAAGTGCTTTAACATGAACACCCTCATGGTGAGACATTCCTAAAGTGAAGTTGGCAGAGTAATTTAAGAAATTCTGCCCTTACTGTGCAAAAGATCTTTTTACCACTCCACAGTGGAGCTCAGTCAGTGTTTGCGCCTCCCTGGTTGCTGAGTCTGCTGCAGGCATACTCGGCTGCTCCTGCAGTTTTACTTCCACAATATTTGATGCTCTGTGTGTCATCGGTCTTTGTTTTTCAGGTGGATGATTTATACCTGATTGCCATAGCTCACTGCAGAGGCATAAGGAGTCTCAGGGATCTGAAGTCTGAGCATCTACCGCTGCTGCAGAACATCTTTCAGAAAGGAAAGGTGAGGTTACGAGGTCAATCAGGAGAGCAGGAAATTTCTTCAAACATTAAAAAGAGTACAACAGCAAGAGCTGTTACATGAGAATGTTTGATGAATTTCTCATTACAGAGATGCAGTTTGAGTTGCATAGATCAGTGGACATCATCCTCTTAAGCCTGGTTTATATTTCTCTAGCAGATCCAGTGGTGTAGTGCAGGGTCTGTGTGTTCTTATTTTTATGTCCCCATAGATCAGTGGTCATCAGTTACATTCATACAAGGGCCAGCTTTTTCACTGATGGACACTATAGGGGCCAGACGTTCAAATATACAAAATTAAATGAGGATTTTAGTCCAATTAACATTTTTTTGTTTAGATAGTTTCATATTCTTCCAGCTGTTCATCATTTTTGTCTTTAGCAGGCAGATCAGTCCTGATCAGCGATCCTGCAGCCAGCCACTAGAGGGCAGATGAGATATTTTGGTCACATATTTGTAGGATTGTTGTATCGTCTTTTACTGGGTTTGATGCCAGTTTACTGTGCAGTACTGGTGGAGAACATATGCAGGAAACCAGCCTTTTTTTTCTAATCTCAGAGAGGGAAAATTAAACTCTTTAAAAGTTTAATTCTTTATTTACTTTATTTTAGTTGGCCCTAATTACCTAGTAATTTTATAGTAAAAAGTGCAATGATATAGTAATTTCTATTACTTAGTAATAAATTGGCATTTTACCAAGTAATCACTTGGAAATATAGTAATACTAAGGAAGTATTTTCCTAGTGGTAATGCATATCAAGTGATTATTAAGTCCTTGAAATATGGTGGCAATTATCTGCAGAGGTGTCAAGTAACTAAGTACAAATACTTCGTTACCTTACTTAAGTAGAAATTTTGGGTATCTATACTTTACTGGAGTAATTATTTTTCAGCCTACTTTTTACTTCTACTCCTTACATTTTAAAAATAGCCTCGTTACTGCTATTTCATTTCAGCTTGTTCATCCCGGCTTGTCATCATTCAAAAAAACACAAATAAAACCCCCAGAAACCCATCCAGATAAATCGCGCCATCTAGATAGTGTGAATTTTATTGTGGTTGGATGAGAAGTATAAACGTAATACCATTCCGACACCCTGTTGGTTTGTACGCAATCCATCGCATCTGCGCACATGACACAAATCACGTCACACTCCAGCAAGGAAACAGCAGACGTATGTAGCCTAGTACAAAGATGTCCGTGGCAGGGACTCAAGAGAACTGGAGCGAAATGTCCCAACCAATCACCAGCAAGGAGGTTGGTAGCCAGGAAGACCAATACTTACAGGCAACTAGTCATCATATCTTCCACTCCATGAAACACATGTTACTGCTCAGTAGCACACATATGTGGTTCTTGAATGTATTTGCATTGTAGTAAAAATGCGTTCATTTTCAATGGGCATAAATGCGGCTGAAACAGGTGCATCCCAAATTTTTCAACGTTGACATTTTTAATATAACATTATAGTTATTATGGCCTTTAGAAAAATTGTTTATTGGGGAGGTGGGGTAGTGCTCTAGGACCCTGCGGTGCGGCCTAAGCTTTTGTCCTTAATGGCTTTTTTCCCCCTTACATTACTTTTTACTTTTGTACTTTAAGTAGTTTTGAAACCAGTACTTTTACACTTTTACTTGAGTAAAAAGCTTGAGTTGATACTTCAACTTCTACTGAAATCTTTTTAACTCTAGTATCTATTCTTCTACCTGAGGAATGAATGTGAATACTTTTGACACCTCTGATTATGTGGCAGTTAGGCGGTAACTTACCCTAACTCTCTAACCCTAAAAATGATTTGAAAATTATTGAGGAAGGACTCACTGTAATTTAGTGGGCCAAAATGAAGAAATTAACCGGGAAATTTTAAACAACTTTTATAGAAAATTATCATATTATTTCTAAGAAATTATTGAATAAAATGCCCCCTAATTACAGAGACTTTCCACAATATTATGAGGGTTAGGATTAAGGATGGTCCTAAGCCTCTATTTACATATTCGGCTAAATGCTCATTTACATTTCAATTCACCGAATTTAATCAACTAGTCTAGAAAATTCCTAGAAAACAGTCAAATTCCTCACAGGGTCATTGAGTTAATGATGTTCTCTACAGCTTGGCTAACTTTGCAAGCTAGCGCCGTTAGCCTTCGTTCCTCTTTGTAGATTAATATGGTGCTCTGATATGAGGTCTCTTTTCACTTCACTGAAGCTACAGCGGCCTCTAGTGGCAGGAGGTTCATTACAGTTTAAAAGAGCATTGTAGACCGAGATTTCAAGCCTGTGTTTATAAGAAATGATAGGTAATTAGTTTAAACAACTCGCAAATCCCTCACCAGCTAATTTGGTAAACGAATTAACCGCTTTAGCAATTAACCGTGCACATCCCTAGTTAGGATTTGGGTCCTGTGCGAATAGGGCATAAGCCTGTATCTGATCCAGTGCTTCTCAGGGTAATTTAGATAAAAAAAAGAGGTAATAAAGCATTTAATTTAGAGGCAGCCTTAATTTTTTTGCCTTAAGAATTAATTTAAAAGATAGTAGAGAAAGGAAAGTACATTTACTGATATAAAAAAGAGACTACCGTGGACCTGCTGGTACAATCACAGCAAAGACTGACCTTATTTCTCCTGTTTCTAAGGAGGCTATCATGCAGCGATACAACATCCCAGCCAGTAAGCTGAGAGTCTACCTGCACTACCAGCCATCCTACTACCACCTTCACGTCCACTTCACCATGCTGGGATATGAGGCTCCTGGCTGCAACGTAGAGCGGGCCCACCTCCTGGCTGACATCATTCAAAACCTCCAGTCTGACCCCCAGTACTACAGAACCCGGACCCTGTACTTCCCCCTGAGGGCTGAAGACGGCCTGCTCAGCAGGTTCAAAGAGATGGGGAGGCTGTGATGTGTGCACATTTACTCATACAGGTAAACGTATACCTGTTTAATTAAGGTTATAATGATACACAGAGAAGCTGTGTGGTCAGTGAGGATCATGGTACATGGTTCCCTGCAGTTGTTTCAGTCTGACGTGTGTTAAGGGGATTTTATTATCACATTATTCCTTCTTTCTATATGAAAAAGGAGTCAGGGAAGCATTGGATGTACAACCAGCTAAAGGATACTACTTTAAAATTCTGATTTTTGTATGTTTTCTATATTTCAGCTGACTGAATAAAGCAGTTCTTTCCCCTACTCAACCAGTCTGTGACCTCTTTTATTTACCTTTTTTTAACTGTTTTAGCAGTAGGAACACTTGAAGAATAATCTTTTTATGGGTGCTTTCATGCAATGATACAGGTTTTCTTTGGGTTTATTTTTCGAGTTCCACTTTTTAAAAATCTCCTGGAAAACAGGTAAACATAATCGACAGAGGTGATTGGTTGCTGCCATATCAATCCATTACACCCACACGTTTAGCGCTATCAAACAATTAATCACTATCCTACCAGTCCCTACTTTTTTGAAAAGAGTTGCTGCCATCAAATTCAGATTGAGCCATGATTTTTTCTAAAAGTGGTAAAATGCCAGTTTTAACATCTGATATGTTGTTTATGTTCTATAGTGAATAAAATCTGGGCTCATGGGATTTGACCCAACTTTTTTGGGATTTGGGTTGTAATACCAAAAACATTTTTAAAGTTAGCCTCCTCCCTCTAACATCTGATCATTCATTTTAATTGCTTTGAATGATTTAAGGCGGTACTGTTATTCTGCATAAAAATCTTTATATAGTATTATTTTTATTATTATTAATATTGTTCCTCCCACTTTTTTGGTTCGCTTTGGTCCCTTCCACAAAATTCAGCTGCCAATATCAAAATAATACTTCTCAAATTTATAATCATTGAACTTTAAAAGATATTCAGCATTTTTTTCCATAAAAAATTTTAACTATTCAAATGAAAGTGAACCTGCATAACTCATTCTTACTTTCACTTAAAAACTCAATTCAAACTTTGAAATAATCACAAAGCATTTTACTATTTCAGTTTAATTCAGCCTCTGCATGTCATTTATTGTCTTTACACTGATTTTTTACAGTTTAAAAGTTTTACCCCGTCACTTAATTTCCCATTTATGTCAATGGCATAGTAATAATAATAAAAAAATAATAGTAGTAATAATAATAACACTAATAATAATTTCATTTCACATAATTATACATAAATGTTTTAATTAGTGGGGATGCTGAGCATCCACACTACTGATATTTGCATCAGCCATTTTGTTTATTCTTATTCTTCTGCGCCGGCTACCTCCTCCTTCATACTTTGTTGTATTGACACCATTTAAACTTTAAAAAATTCAGTTTCTTCGTCATTTGAGTGACATGACTTTTCTCATTTCTCACATTTATAATTTTTATATTATAGCTACTTCATGCTATTTCCAGCTATTTCTATGCTGTTTTAGTAATTGAATGCAATTTTCAGCTACTTTTAGGCCAAAATTGGCTATTTTTATGCTATTTTCAGCTATTTTAAGGCTACTTTCAGCTATTTTTAGGCTATTTTCAGCTATTTATATCCTACTTTTAGCTACTTCTGTGCCATTTTATGCTATTTTCAACAGTTTTTGTGCTTTTGGCTATTTTCAGCAGTTCTTTCACAATTCAGCTCTTAGCATCCCCACACAGTTTCAGCTGAAACTGCAGTTTTGATCTAGTTTTTTTGATGCTCTTATTTATGTGACCTACCCACTCGTTGCCTGTAACGTGTGCTAAATATCCTCGCTGCTTTTAAAGCATTTTTCTCTGCAGAAATTTAATATTTCGGTTTTTCTAAATCACCACCATCCTCAGAGATGGGATGGCTTTCTCACAACAGGAAGTGACGTTCAGCCGCTTCAGAAATGATTGACATATCATATCACCAATATATTTTGCTTTTGGGGGCGGAGTCAGTGCTGAATAAACCAATGGAAACAACTCAACATGCTAAAGCGAAGAAGAGGAAGTTCTTTAAAGAGGACACGCTCTGTTGTTGTTAGTAGACAGTGAGGCGGACAGACAGACCCTGAAGGAACCTGATGGGAAGGATTTCGTTTATTTTATCTGGTCCTCTAAACTAAAATGTCCTCATGTGTCCGAGCATGGCTCCCTCTTCTGTTTCTCTTCTCTCTGCCTGTCTGTGTGAAGACCAGGAGAGGTAGGCTAACGCTAATGTGAACTCTGGTTCATGTAAAGAGTTAACAGATTTAGTAGAAATGTGACAGAAACCTTCAGCGGTGCTAAAATACATGTTACTGTGCTTACTTTAGTATTTTAAACTCTTACTGAAGGGTTTACTGGTGTGTTCGTTTGTGCTCGGAACTGAAACTCGCTAGTTCCTCTTTGTCTTTAACCATCTCTGTTATTGTAGTGTATAAATGTGAAGCTGGTCCTCCATCTTTACTCTAACTTTAATCAGCCGGACCACACACCTGTTGATCCTGTATTCAACCCTTTAAGACCTGCATGCACATATGAGACATGACATCTTGGCTTTAGTGCAACAGAATGATCATTTTTGCTTTTAGATAATTGTCCACTGAAGTTAAGGTAATTTGCTTGAAATGTTGAGAGGATTACTGAGAAATTCTCCTGAATTTTCTTTAGAAAATAAGAAAATGTGTTTGGATGTTTAAGGGGATTTGCCTGGAAATTTCCAAGTGCTTTCATTGAAATTTTGAGGGTTTTGTTTATATATTATAGATCAGGGTTTTTCAAAGTGTGGAAGAGTGAGCCTCCCCTAAGAAGAAATATTCATTTGGTGGACCCCCACCCACATAAACAACATTTAAAACATTTATGTCTAATCTTTAGACATTTTTAACATTATATATTTGGGATATTTTGGTTTGCAGATGTCCTTTAAATTCTGCATTTCCCTCTTATTCAGTTATAATGCCATTAAATACCCCTTTTTCATATTTTTTGGCCATTTACAATCGGGCTGGGTATTGTTAAGAACCTCACGAGTTGATTCGATTCGATATTGATTTAAATGCTTCGATGTCGATTCAGTAAGAAGAAGAAATACACAAATAACCTGTTGACAATTTTTTAATAATTATTTTCATGCCCATGTGAACATATATGGTTAGTCACCTCACATTTGTCTTAGCAATAAAACATCTGAAAATAAAAATTTGCACCATAATAACTTATTTTTGCATATGGAGAACAAAAGTAAAAACATGACAGTTCTGTATAAACACTGAAAAAGTAAAGAGCATGTAAGCTTAAATAATATTTCTTTCCTCTTGGAAATGGTGATGAACCTCACATAACATGGTTATGGTTGGTTGTTGTTTGGTCGAGTGCGGCCTCCGTCCATACAACGTGAATCACACGCACAGCGACCCCCACCGGCCAGGAATCGATTCAGAGGATTTGCTGAATCGATATTGAATTGGGGAGGGGGGGTATTGCAATGCATCAATTAATCAATATTTTTACCCACCCCTAATTTACAACTAATTTTTGCCTCTTTTTCCCCATTTTTTCGACTTTTATCCCATTTTTGCCCCTTTTCAACTTTTTGCCCATTTAAACTACCTTTTGCCTTTACATACCACTTGTTTCCTCTTTTTCTCTGTATTTTCGCCCTTTTTCACCCATTTTTTGCTGCCTTTTGACCATTTTTTGCCATCTTTAACCTATTTTTATTGCTACTTCAAGCTGTTTTTGCCTCTTTTTACCTCTTAGATTGTGGCTCTTGCAAAGGTATTTTTCAAAAATTTGGTTCCTTGATTGAGTAACACTGCTCTATAGCATAGTCCCATAGTAACTTTAAGTAGGGGTGCACCAATTGCAATTTTCTGGCCGATCACCGATCTTTAAAAAGCCTGACCTGCCTATTTTATAACTGACAGCATACACCTTCAATGTTCCAATCTTATTTTATTGAATAACATCGAACAATACCCATGAAACAATACAAACTTGTTTTAACTGCACATGAGGTAGTTCTCTCAAATATAAATGGAAAGTTTAAAGCATTGCTGTCCAAACTACTAAACTATATCAGTTTACTCTTTCATTTTTCACATTTTAGTAGGTAGAGGCATATGAAACCGATCTTATCCACCGATCTTATTTACAAGGATCGGCCGATCGCTGATCTCCTAAAATTAAGGAAATCTGCGTCTATACCGATTTTGGCCGATCGATCGGTGCACCCTACTTTTAACTTTAAACCTCTTTGGTGTCGTGTTGCCATACCACTTTTTGGCCTTGTGCACTCACATAATACATGCCAAGTATGATCGAATACTTTTAGAAAATGACAGGACCTTAAGTAACCCATAAAATGGTTTTGACTTGTCATATGATGCTCTGGATGCCACCTTCAACACTTTATGTGCAGACATTCTCACACAAAACAGCTCGGCCATTGTGCTGCAAAAGAACTGCAAGAAAATATGTGTTCCAGATATTTCTGAGGCTGGAAAAAAATGTGTGCATAATTATTGGTAGGTAAAGTTTAATTTCTAGTTGTTAAATGTTGCTTTTTGATGAGTAAATAATGGAAAATTGCTAAAATATACATGTTGCCTTGAGGCAACACTGCACCATTATGGAATACTGCAAACACTGTACTGTTATGGATGAACAATGATACCATTACACTTTGGTATTGTGCATTTCAGTATAAATCTGTGATTACTGAAATAAAAACAAGGACAAGGACAGTGAGATTGATCAGGATGAGAATGAGGATGAGGACAGTGAGGGTAAATGTACAGCAACGAATATTACCAGAATACAGTAAGATAGATTTTAAAAATACCTATTTTCATCATTAAAGTTCAAATAACATGAACCTGTTGCAGCTACTTTCTAATTCCAATATGCTATAAAAAAAAAAAAATGTTCAAATTTTAAATCATGTTTTTTCTTGTTCATTCCATAACAGTGCGGTGTTGCCCTGAGGCAATGCGCCCCAAAAAGGACCCTTCAAAAAATTTTAAATTTTTCTTCTTAGATTATTTAGTCTATTTTATGACAAAGAAACACAAATATTTTTTTCCACCTGGCATCTTATTGTGCACCATAGAGGGTTAAAAATATAGGCTAATATGATGGTTGTACTTTATTTACGTGTCATGCACAAAAAGTGCCCAACCCCTCATGGGTTTATAAGATACCCAAAAAATACACCTGCAGTGTTTTACAAAATAAAATAAATCATAACAATTACGAAGTTGCGTGATCTTTTCTCAGCTCAGTAGTAAACGATAAACTCTGCCTCTTCTCCCAAGCTTTGCAGATAAAATCTGCTATGGCAAAAGTACCTTTTATGAAACAGAACTCAAGTTTTTCATAATCATCAAACCAGAAAAAGTCTGCATTAATCAAGGACATTTTCCTGAAAAGTAAATCCCTTAAGTCTTCATAAATTGGACAGTAAAACAGAAAATGAATCTCGTTCTCAGTTTCACCAAAGTGACACAATAAACACACTCTGTCTTCCTCTGGAATGGCATTAAACCTACCAGACTCTGTAGCCAGGGGTAGAGTTCCTGAGCGCAACTGTGCACATAATGATCTCTGTCTTCTAGTGAGGTTATATTTCACATAAAACTCTAAATCATAGCTATTCTTCATAAGACAATATGTTCGTAATTTTGGTTTACACTATATATCGACAGACCATTTCCGTCTATACTTAGAAAACATAGAACTTAATGTCCTGGACGTCACATATTAACTTCTTTTGGAAAATGAATGACATGTTATTTGCTTTAAAGACAATTTTCAGTTCATTGGCCCAGGGATGACAATTAGAAATAATTAGAAATAAGAAATTTTAGGAGGTTTGTTGAAGCTTGGGCTTAATAATCCTTGTGGTCCATCTGCAGACATGTTTTGGTAAAAACTAATGCCTGTTTAAAGAAAAGTCTGCGCCTTTTAAATATATCAGGTCCTATTTATCCCAAATAAGTGGGAGAAACCAGAAATGCTCTCCAATCTAAAGCTGAGGTCTCAGGTTGATCTTTCTGTAGGGCAGTGGTTCTCAACCTTTTCAGCCCAGGACCCCAAAAATAAAGGTGCCAGAGACCAGGGACCCCCGCTGTACCTGAAGGTGGTTGAACACAGCCATGCACAATCAAGAATAGTCATGTGGAGACAAGGCCCTCCATTGGGGGGGTAAAAGGGAGAGCTTTAAACCTGAAAAATAACCACTCTTACCAGAGAAGCAAGTATATTTTTATTCATTTGTGTGGTAGATAGCCTTCTTAAAAATAAGTTTAAATCCCTTTTGTTAGAAACAAAAATGAAATGGGTTAAAATGGCTAGAATAGGTTAAAAAAGGCAAAAAAGTGGTGAAATTGGATTTTAAAAGTAGAAAAAATTGGTTAAGTTGGCAAAAACAGGCATAGTTAGTGGTAAGGGGAATTAAAAAGTGGCTGAAAGACTTCAAATTGGCATAAATGGGTGGAAATTTTTGATGAAGTGGGGTGGAAAATAGATATAAATTGGCATAAAGGGTTAACTAAGACAGAAAAATAGGCAGAAATTGGTAGAAATGGCTTAAATTGGCAAAAATGAGCATATCAAATAGTGAAATTTGGTTGAAATGGGCGTAAAATGTGGTAAGAAGTGCAGTAATGGGTCACCAGAAGCAACAATAGGTGTAATTGGTTTAGAAGTGGCAAAAACAGGCAGAAAAAAAGTGTTGGAAAGGGGTTTACAATGGGGAAAATGGGTTTTAAGTGGCAAAAATGTCTTAAAAAGTGATAAAAATGGGTAAACATCTGGCAAAATTGGTGTTAAGTGGCAACAGTGTAATTTTAAAAATATTTTTAGTTTTTTAAGGCATCTTGTGACCCCTTTTCAGTGTTGAGAATCACTGCTGTAGGACGACGCTGTGATCGGTGCCGGAGCGTACTGCTGGAAGTTTTGACAGAAGTGGATATTACCTGTGGGCTTCTTTGTTTCAGAGAGGAGAAACGTCCTCTTCATCATGGCAGATGATCTGCGGACATCCTTAGGCTGCTACGGAGACTCTGTGGTAAAATCACCCAACATTGACCAACTGGCATCTAAGGGCCAAGTTTTCCTGAATGCATTTGCTCAGGTCAGTCTGCTGTTGGTTTTCTGACTGCAGCTAGAGGATCATTTAACCTCACCAGAGTCTCTGAAGCTGTTCTGTCTTCCCTCAGCAAGCCGTGTGCGCTCCTAGCAGGATTTCAATGTTGACCAGCCGCAGACCAGACACCACCAGGCTGTACGACTTCAACTCCTACTGGAGGGTTCATTCTGGAAACTTCACAACACTGCCACAGTACTTTAAATCCAGAGGCTACGTCACCATGTCTGTGGGGAAGGTGTTTCATCCAGGTGAGGTCAAGGACATTAGTTTTAGCAGGGATGGAGTTTAATGGGATATCTCTGAAATAATGTTCCTGCTCTTCAGAGGATAAACCCCGTGGTTCAGAGTCACTCTGAGGGTTCTCTACTAAAGGTTGGGGATTCACACACAACTGTGTGGCGCCTTTATATTCTTATTTACAGTGGAAACAGGACATTTAAATGAGTTCTGAGGGCACTAGAACCAGGCTTCCTCCTGATATTGTGCTATTTTTTTATAAGAGAAGAAAAAGGTTGCACATTGGATTGTGGGTAATTCCTGCGAGCGGAGGATAAACATGTGCATCCTTGGAAATTCTCTGTTTAAAAGACTCAGTCCTTGGAAATATTTTAGGATCCTCCAACAGCCATCGATGGCCTAGTATCCTTCAAAAATGCCGTTCCAGGATCCTTCCCTGGCTTTGGAAACTCACAGCAGCTGTGTGAACACCACTCAGTCTGACAGTGACCTACCTGGTTTATCCTCATGAGAGCAGGAACATTGTTGAAGTCATTTACCTGAGTTGCTCTTGAACACATCCTAATACAACTGTCAGCTCATTAAGCTAATTAACTTTCATCCTGCTGGTTCTAACGAGGATTCTACATTGGTTTAAAATTTCTGCTCATTAAGAAACCCTGGTTGTGTTCTTTTGTTGAAGGTATCGCCTCTAACCACACTGATGACTTCCCCTACAGCTGGTCCACCCCTGCCTTCCACCCTCCTTCATTTAGATATGAGAAAGAAAAGGTAAGCCACGCCCCCCTCCTCTCTCTCTGGAATAAAACCAAACAGCAACGCCTCGAATTCCAGAAAATCCATTATTAAACAAACTAAGGTGGATTTGAAGCTTTTAAAATTCTCATTAGTTAAAGGGGAATCTCTCTCTCTCTCTTTCTCCACCTTTCAGAAAATCTGCTGAAACAAGCTGTTCTCAGATTTTCCCCTCATGATGTCATGTGGGGAGTTAGCCCCGCCCCCAGGTTAAGTTAGCCTTCCCTGCTTGTAAGAAAGTTCCGCCCTCCTCTCCTGATCAGGAGAGCCACATCCATTAAGCCACATCAATTTCCTGAGAGGGGCGTGGTCAGGGGCGGAGTCAGATAGCTCACCAACATTTAAAGCCACAGACACAGAAACAGCTCGTTCCGAGCAGGGCTGAAACAGAGGGGTTTTTTAGACATGCAGAAATCCAATACTGGAGTGTTTTTACAGCAACAGACATCTCAGGCAAGTTTTGGGGACTTCTGAGACTGATATAAACTTGTCTTAAAGGTGGAAAATATGTGACCTTTAAATATGATCAGGCTGGGCTGAAAAGGGATCCTGAAAATCAGTTTGTTCTTAAATTTTGTTCACTCTGGTGCTAGAGAGCCATCAACAGGCCTGACTTTTGCACTTTTAAAATCGTTTGATACATAATAAGATAGAGGAAAACCTCTGTAACTATTATAAAGGTCGATAAAGACAGAAAAATGCTTGGAGAAAACAGATCTTATTACTGCAACAGATTTAACACCATTTTAAAAACATACATAAATAAATGAACATAAAAGATTTTCCTTTTTTATCTGTGTATGATTTATAGAAGGAGAAATATACAAATATAAGCTGAAGGAAATATAATATTTCTAAATAAACAGATACTTTATAGCAAAAAACCCACTGATAAGGAGTTATTTATGAACTTCCACTGCTGAAAACTGAAGCGTCAGATCATCAGAACAGTTGTTAATTAGTAATATTTTTTTAAACAGGATATCTTTTCTATGTATAGATACTCTAGAAATAATGTGATAATGCTCGATGAAATTCAGAGAGAGAAGTGGGATTAAAAGTCTGTCTCTAGTCTGAAGCAGCATCCCTGTTATTCCTCAGGTGGCGTCTTATTGAGTCTTAAATTAGTGACTATACTCAGCATCTTGTTACTGAAATGAAGATGCCTGCACAGTTTTCCACACTTTCTATGACTTCTCTGTTTCCAGATGTGCAAAGGAAAGGACGGCGAGCTCCACACGAACCTGCTCTGTGCGGTCAACGTGACGGAGCAGCCCGGAGGAACCCTGCCGGACCTGGAGAGCACAGACGAGGCAGTGAGGTTACTGAAGAGTCGGGCCAATGAGGACGCTCCTTTCTTCTTAGCTGTGGGCTTTCACAAACCACACATACCTTTCAGGATACCACAGGTATACGCCTGCTGTTAACCCCACTTTATTTATAGAGCACACAAATCCACAAAGGTTTGATATGGAATTATTCATGGGTAGGTCTGAGGCTCCTGCCAAGACTCAGTATCAATAATTAGTGGTTTAATGGCCTTAAAGGGTTTAAATGTAGTAGACAAGTCAGGTCTGAAATCACCAAGTTTGCAGACCTGCATGTTCTGGTCTAAAGGCCTCAGCACTCAGAGCGTGATGCGAATAAACAGCACAAAAATGCAAAGAATTTGGGGCCAAGCGTGACGCACCGTCCTATTCACATCAGAAACAACAGGATTTTTGGAATAGACTATGCACACTCTAGAAACATTCATGCTGCAAAAGTGCAGTGTTTGCACCATCCTCTGGTAAACTGAGATGAATTAGTCCAGATTATAAGATGAGATTTATTTCTGAGGTTTAAGGGAGCTGAGAGAGGAATGATTGCTGTTTTTTTGCAGGAGTACCTGACTCTGTACCCCATAGAGAACATGACCCTGCCCCCTGATCCGTACGTCCCTAAAGGCCTTCCCCCTGTGGCCTACAACCCCTGGATGGACGTGAGGAGGAGGGACGATGTTCAGAAACTCAATACTAGCTTCCCCTATGGACCCATCCCTAAAGACTTTCAGGTAAGGATTTAGCCGCCGCCCACGCTTGGACACAGTCTCTTTACTCCCCGCTGAAATGAACATTAATAATATTCTGTTCCATGTCTTAAAGCTGCGTATCCGTCAGCATTATTACGCTGCTGTGTCTTATATGGACGCCCAAGTCGGGCGGCTGCTCAGTACTCTGGATGAGCTGAGGCTGGCTGACAGCACGATGGTGGTGTTCACTTCAGATCACGGTGAGTCCTAACTCAGACGTCAGTGAGGGTCTTCAGTGCTGTAGATTAAAGGCATGTGTATTTTTGCTTTATGTCACCACTAGATGGCAGTGTTAC